>NW_027478566.1:657239-985859 GCF_051014685.1 Ptiloglossa arizonensis
AAAGAAACGGAGAATCGAAGAAAAAAACGGAGAAACGAAGGATGAAACGGAGAAACGAAGAAAGAAACGGAGAAATAAATGGAGAAACGATGATATAAACGGAGAAACGAACAAAGAAACGGAGAAACGAACAAAGAAACGGAGAAACGAACAAAGAAACGGAGAAACGAAGAAAGAAACGGAGAAACGGAGAAATAAAAGGAGAAACGAAGAAATAAACGGAGAAACGAAGAAAGAAACGGAGAAACGAAGAAAGAAACGGAGAAACGAAGAAAGAAACGGTGTAACGAAGAAAGAAACGGAGAAACCAACAAAGAAACGGAGAAACGAAGAAAGAAACTTAGAAACGAAGGATGAAACGGAGAAACGATGAAAGAAACGGAGAAATAAATGGAGAAACGATGATATAAACGGAGAAACGAACATGGAAACGGAGAAACGAAGAAAGAAACGGAGAAACGAAGAAAGTAACGGAGAAACGAAGAAAGAAACGGAGAAACGAAGAAAGAAACGGAGAAACGAAGAAAGAAACTGAGAAACGTAGAAATAAACGGAGAAACGATGAAAGAAACGAAGAAACGAAGAAAGAAACGGAGAAACGTACAAAGAATCGGAGAAACTAAGAATGAAACGGAGAAACGAAGAAATAAACTGAGAAATGATGAAAGAAACGGAGAAACAAAGAAAGAAACGGAGAATCGGAGAAATAAATGGAGAAACGAAGAAACAGAGAAACGAACAAAGAAACGCAGAAACGAAGAATGAAACGGAGAAACGACGAAATAAATGGAGAAATGAAGAAAGAAACGGAGAAACAACGAAAGAAAGAGAGAAACCAACAAAGAAACGGAGAAACGAAGAAAGTAACGGAGAAACGAAGGATGAAACGGAGAAACGATGAAAGAAACGGAGAAATAAATGGAGAAACGATGATATAAACGGAGAAACGAAGAAAGAAACGGAGAAACGAAGAAACGATGAAAGAAACGGAGAAACGAAGAAAGAAACGGAGAAACGAAGAAAGTAACGGAGAAACGAACAACGAAACGGAGAAACGAAGAAAGAAACGGAGAAACGAACAAAGAAACGGAGAAAGGAAGAAAGAAACGGAGAAACGGAGAAATAAATGGAGAAACGAAGAAAGAAACGGAGAAACGAAGAAAGAAACGGAGAAACGAAGAAAGAAACGGAGAAACGAACAAGGAAACGGAGAAACGAAGAAAGAAACGGAGAAACGAAGAAATAAACGGAGAAACGAAGAAAGAAACGGAGAAACAAAGAAAGAAACGGAGAAACGAAGAAAGAAACGGTGAAACGAAGAAAGAAACAGAGTAACGAAGAAACAAACGGAGAAATAAATGGAGAAACAAAGAAATAAACCGAGAAACGGAAAAAGAAACGGAGAAACGAACAAAGAAACGGAGAAACGTAGAAAGAAACGAAGAAACGAACAACGAAACGGAGAAACGAAGAAAGAAACGGAGAAACGAACAAAGAAACGGAGAAAGGAAGAAAGAAACGGAGAAACGGAGAAATAAATGGAGAAACGAAGAAAGAAACGGAGAAACGAAGAAAGAAATAGAGAAACGAAGAAAGAAACGGAGAAACGAACAAAGAAACGGAGAAATAAGTGGAGAAACGAAGAAATAAACGGAGAAACGAACAAGGAAACGGAGAAACGAAGAAAGAAACGGTGAAACGAAGAAATAAACTGAGAAACGAAGAAAGAAACGGAGAAACGAAGAAAGAAACGGAGAAACGAAGAAAGAAAGGGAGAATCGGAGAAATAAATGGCGGAACGAAGGAATAAACCGAGAAACGGAGAAAGAAACGGAGAAACGAACAAAGAAACGGAGAAACGAACAAAGAAACTGAGAAACGAACAAAGGAACGGAGAAACGGGGAAATAAATGGAGAAACGAAGGAACAAACGGAGAAACGAAGAAAGAAACGGAGAAACGAAGAAAGAAACGGAGAAACGAAGAAAGAAACAGAGTAACGAACAAAGAAACGACGAAACGAAGAAAGAAACGGAGACACGAACAAAGAAACGGGGAAGCGAAGAAAGAAACCGAGAAACGAAGAAACAAACGGAAAAACGAAGAAAGAAACGGAGAATCGAAGAAAAAAACGGAGAAACGAAGGATGAAACGGAGAAACGAAGAAAGAAACGGAGGAATAAATGGAGAAACGATGATATAAACGGAGAAACGAACAAAGAAACGGAAAAACGAACAAAGAAACGGAGAAACGAAGAAAGAAACGGAGAAACGAAGAAAGAAACGGAGAAACGGAGAAATAAAAGGAGAAACGAAGAAATAAACGGAGAAACGAAGAAAGAAACGGAGAAACGAAGAAAGAAACGGAGAAACGAAGAAAGAAACGGTGTAGCGAAGAAAGAAACGGAGAAACGACGAAATAAATGGAGAAATGAAGAAAGAAACGGAGAAACGAAGAAAGAAACGGAGAAACGAAGAAAGAAACGGAGAAACGAAGAAAGAAACGGAGAAACGAAGAAAGAAACGGAGAAACGAAGAAAGAAACGGAGAAACGAAGAAAGAAACGGAGAAACGTAGAAAGAAACGGAGAAACGAACAACGAAACGGAGAAACGAAGAAAGAAACGGAGAAACGAACAAAGAAACGGAGAAAGGAAGAAAGAAACGGAGAAACAAAGAAAGAAACGGAGAAACGAACAAAGAAACGGAGAAATAAGTGGAGAAACGAAGAAATAAACGGAGAAACGAACAAGGAAACGGAGAAACGAAGAAAGAAACGGAGAAACGAAGAAAGAAACGGAGAAACGAAGAAAGAAATGGAGAAACGAAGAAAGAAACGGAGAAAGGAAGAAAGAAACGGAGAAACAAAGAAAGAAACGGAGAAACGAACAAAGAAACGGAGAAATAAGTGGAGAAACGAAGAAATAAACGGAGAAACGAACAAGGAAACGGAGAAACGAAGAAAGAAACGGAGAAACGAAGAAAGAAACGGAGAAACGAAGAAAGAAATGGAGAAACGAAGAAAGAAACGGAGAAACGAAGAAAGAAACGGTGTAGCGAAGAAAGAAACGGAGAAACGAAGAAAGAAACGGAGAAACGAAGAAAGAAACAGAGTAACGAACAAAGAAACGACGAAACGAAGAAAGAAACGGAGAAACGAACAAAGAAACGGGGAAGCGAAGAAAGAAACCGAGAAACGAAGAAACAAACGGAAAAACGAAGAAAGAAACGGAGAATCGAAGAAAAAAACGGAGAAACGAAGGATGAAACGGAGAAACGAAGAAAGAAACGGAGAAATAAATGGAGAAACGATGATATAAACGGAGAAACGAACAAAGAAACGGAGAAACGAAGAAAGAAACGGAGAAACGAAGAAAGAAACGGAGAAACGGAGAAATAAAAGGAGAAACGAAGAAATAAACGGAGAAACGAAGAAAGAAACGGAGAAACGAAGAAAGAAACGGAGAAACGAACAAAGAAACGGAGAAAGGAAGAAAGAAACGGAGAAACAAAGAAAGAAACGGAGAAACGAACAAAGAAACGGAGAAATAAGTGGAGAAACGAAGAAATAAACGGAGAAACGAACAAGGAAACGGAGAAACGAAGAAAGAAACGGAGAAACGAAGAAAGAAACGGAGAAACGAAGAAAGAAATGGAGAAACGAAGAAAGAAACGGAGAAACGAAGAAAGAAACGGAGGTACGAAGAAAGCGACGGAGTAACGAACAAAGAAACGGAGAAACGAAGAAAGAAACGGAGAAACGAAGAGAGAAACGGAGAAATAAATGGAGAAACGAAGAAATAAACCGAGAAACGGAAAAAGAAACGGAGAAACGAACAAAGAAACGGAGAAACGTAGAAAGAAACGGAGAAACGAAGAAAGAAACGGTGAAACGAAGAAATAAACTGAGAAACGAAGAAAGAAACGGAGAAACGAAGAAAGAAACGGAGAAACGAAGAAAGAAAGGGAGAATCGGAGAAATAAATGGCGGAACGAAGGAATAAACCGAGAAACGGAGAAAGAAACGGAGAAACGAACAAAGAAACGGAGAAACGAACAAAGAAACTGAGAAACGAACAAAGGAACGGAGAAACGGGGAAATAAATGGAGAAACGAAGGAACAAACGGAGAAACGAAGAAAGAAACGGAGAAACGAAGAAAGAAACGGAGAAACGAAGAAAGAAACAGAGTAACGAACAAAGAAACGACGAAACGAAGAAAGAAACGGAGAAACGAACAAAGAAACGGGGAAGCGAAGAAAGAAACCGAGAAACGAAGAAACAAACGGAAAAACGAAGAAAGAAACGGAGAATCGAAGAAAAAAACGGAGAAACGAAGGATGAAACGGAGAAACGAAGAAAGAAACGGAGGAATAAATGGAGAAACGATGATATAAACGGAGAAACGAACAAAGAAACGGAAAAACGAACAAAGAAACGGAGAAACGAAGAAAGAAACGGAGAAACGAAGAAAGAAACGGAGAAACGGAGAAATAAAAGGAGAAACGAAGAAATAAACGGAGAAACGAAGAAAGAAACGGAGAAACGAAGAAAGAAACGGAGAAACGAAGAAAGAAACGGTGTAGCGAAGAAAGAAACGGAGAAACGACGAAATAAATGGAGAAATGAAGAAAGAAACGGAGAAACGAAGAAAGAAACGGAGAAACGAAGAAAGAAACGGAGAAACGAAGAAAGAAACGGAGAAACGAAGAAAGAAACGGAGAAACGAAGAAAGAAACGGAGAAACGAAGAAAGAAACGGAGAAACGTAGAAAGAAACGGAGAAACGAACAACGAAACGGAGAAACGAAGAAAGAAACGGAGAAACGAACAAAGAAACGGAGAAAGGAAGAAAGAAACGGAGAAACAAAGAAAGAAACGGAGAAACGAACAAAGAAACGGAGAAATAAGTGGAGAAACGAAGAAATAAACGGAGAAACGAACAAGGAAACGGAGAAACGAAGAAAGAAACGGAGAAACGAAGAAAGAAACGGAGAAACGAAGAAAGAAATGGAGAAACGAAGAAAGAAACGGAGAAAGGAAGAAAGAAACGGAGAAACAAAGAAAGAAACGGAGAAACGAACAAAGAAACGGAGAAATAAGTGGAGAAACGAAGAAATAAACGGAGAAACGAACAAGGAAACGGAGAAACGAAGAAAGAAACGGAGAAACGAAGAAAGAAACGGAGAAACGAAGAAAGAAATGGAGAAACGAAGAAAGAAACGGAGAAACGAAGAAAGAAACGGTGTAGCGAAGAAAGAAACGGAGAAACGAAGAAAGAAACGGAGAAACGAAGAAAGAAACAGAGTAACGAACAAAGAAACGACGAAACGAAGAAAGAAACGGAGAAACGAACAAAGAAACGGGGAAGCGAAGAAAGAAACCGAGAAACGAAGAAACAAACGGAAAAACGAAGAAAGAAACGGAGAATCGAAGAAAAAAACGGAGAAACGAAGGATGAAACGGAGAAACGAAGAAAGAAACGGAGAAATAAATGGAGAAACGATGATATAAACGGAGAAACGAACAAAGAAACGGAGAAACGAAGAAAGAAACGGAGAAACGAAGAAAGAAACGGAGAAACGGAGAAATAAAAGGAGAAACGAAGAAATAAACGGAGAAACGAAGAAAGAAACGGAGAAACGAAGAAAGAAACGGAGAAACGAACAAAGAAACGGAGAAAGGAAGAAAGAAACGGAGAAACAAAGAAAGAAACGGAGAAACGAACAAAGAAACGGAGAAATAAGTGGAGAAACGAAGAAATAAACGGAGAAACGAACAAGGAAACGGAGAAACGAAGAAAGAAACGGAGAAACGAAGAAAGAAACGGAGAAACGAAGAAAGAAATGGAGAAACGAAGAAAGAAACGGAGAAACGAAGAAAGAAACGGAGGTACGAAGAAAGCGACGGAGTAACGAACAAAGAAACGGAGAAACGAAGAAAGAAACGGAGAAACGAAGAGAGAAACGGAGAAATAAATGGAGAAACGAAGAAATAAACCGAGAAACGGAAAAAGAAACGGAGAAACGAACAAAGAAACGGAGAAACGTAGAAAGAAACGGAGAAACGAAGAAAGAAACGGAGAAACGAAGAAAGAAACGGAGAATCGAAGAAAGAAACGGAGAAACGAAGAAAGAAACGGAGAAACGAAGAAAGAAGCGGAGAAACGAAGAAAGAAACAGAGAATCGAAGAAAGAAACGGAGTAACGAACAAAGAAACGGAGAAATAAGTGGAGAAACGAAGAAATAAACGGAGAAACGAACAAGGAAACGGAGAAACGAAGAAAGAAACGGTGTAGCGAAGAAAGAAACGGAGAAACGACGAAATAAATGGAGAAATGAAGAAAGAAACGGAGAAACGAAGAAAGAAACGGAGAAACGAAGAAAGAAACGGAGAAACGAAGGATGAAACGGAGAAACGATGAAAGAAACGGAGAAATAAATGGAGAAACGATGATATAAACGGAGAAACGAAGAAAGAAACGGAGAAACGAAGAAACGATGAAAGAAACGGAGAAACGAAGAAAGAAACGGAGAAACGAAGAAAGAAACGGAGAAACGAAGAAAGAAACGGAGAAACGAAGAAAGAAACGGAGAAACGTAGAAAGAAACGGAGAAACGAACAACGAAACGGAGAAACGAAGAAAGAAACGCAGAAACGAAGAAAGAAACGGTGTAGCGAAGAAAGAAACGGAGAAACGACGAAATAAATGGAGAAATGAAGAAAGAAACGGAGAAACGAAGAAAGAAACGGAGAAACGAAGAAAGAAACGGAGAAACGAAGGATGAAACGGAGAAACGATGAAAGAAACGGAGAAACGAAGAAAGAAATAGAGAAACGAAGAAAGAAACGGAGAAACGAACAAAGAAACGGAGAAATAAGTGGAGAAACGAAGAAATAAACGGAGAAACGAACAAGGAAACGGAGAAACGAAGAAAGAAACGGTGAAACGAAGAAATAAACTGAGAAACGAAGAAAGAAACGGAGAAACGAAGAAAGAAACGGAGAAACGAAGAAAGAAAGGGAGAATCGGAGAAATAAATGGCGGAACGAAGGAATAAACCGAGAAACGGAGAAAGAAACGGAGAAACGAACAAAGGAACGGAGAAACGGGGAAATAAATGGAGAAACGAAGGAACAAACGGAGAAACGAAGAAAGAAACGGAGAAACGAAGAAAGAAACGGAGAAACGAAGAAAGAAACAGAGTAACGAACAAAGAAACGACGAAACGAAGAAAGAAACGGAGAAACGAACAAAGAAACGGGGAAGCGAAGAAAGAAACCGAGAAAAGAAGAAACAAACGGAAAAACGAAGAAAGAAACGGAGAAACGAAGGATGAAACGGAGAAACGAAGAAAGAAACGGAGAAATAAATGGAGAAACGATGATATAAACGGAGAAACGAACAAAGAAACGGAGAAACGAACAAAGAAACGGAGAAACGAAGAAAGAAACGGAGAAACGAAGAAAGAAACGGAGAAACGGAGAAATAAAAGGAGAAACGAAGAAATAAACGGAGAAACGAAGAAAGAAACGGAGAAACGAAGAAAGAAACGGAGAAACGAACAAAGAAACGGAGAAAGGAAGAAAGAAACGGAGAAACAAAGAAAGAAACGGAGAAACGAACAAAGAAACGGAGAAATAAGTGGAGAAACGAAGAAATAAACGGAGAAACGAACAAGGAAACGGAGAAACGAAGAAAGAAACGGAGAAACGAAGAAAGAAACGGAGAAACGAAGAAAGAAATGGAGAAACGAAGAAAGAAACGGAGAAACGAAGAAAGAAACGGAGATACGAAGAAAGCGACGGAGTAACGAACAAAGAAACGGAGAAACGAAGAAAGAAACGGAGAAACGAAGAAAGAAGCTGAGAAACGAAGAAAGAAACAGAGAATCGAAGAAAGAAACGGAGTAACGAACAAAGAAACGGAGAAATAAGTGGAGAAACGAAGAAATAAACGGAGAAACGAACAAGGAAACGGAGAAACGAAGAAAGAAACGGTGAAACGAAGAAATAAACTGAGAAACGAAGAAAGAAACGGAGAAACGAAGAAAGAAACGGAGAAACGAAGAAAGAAAGGGAGAATCGGAGAAATAAATGGCGGAACGAAGGAATAAACCGAGAAACGGAGAAAGAAACGGAGAAACGAACAAAGGAACGGAGAAACGGGGAAATAAATGGAGAAACGAAGGAACAAACGGAGAAACGAAGAAAGAAACGGAGAAACGAAGAAAGAAACGGTGTAGCGAAGAAAGAAACGGAGAAACGACGAAATAAATGGAGAAATGAAGAAAGAAACGGAGAAACGAAGAAAGAAACGGAGAAACGAAGAAAGAAACGGAGAAACGAAGAAAGAAACGGAGAAACGAAGAAAGAAAGGGAGAAACGATGAAAGAAACGGAGAAATAAATGGAGAAACGATGATATAAACGGAGAAACTAAGAAAGAAACGGAGAAACGAAGAAACGATGAAAGAAACGGAGAAACGAAGAAAGAAACGGAGAAACGAAGAAAGAAACGGAGAAACGAAGAAAGAAACGGAGAAACGAAGAAAGAAACGGAGAAACGTAGAAAGAAACGGAGAAACGAACAACGAAACGGAGAAACGAAGAAAGAAACGGAGAAACGAAGAAAGAAACGGTGTAGCGAAGAAAGAAACGGAGAAACGACGAAATAAATGGAGAAATGAAGAAAGAAACGGAGAAACGAAGAAAGAAACGGAGAAACGAAGAAAGAAACGGAGAAACGAAGGATGAAACGGAGAAACGATGAAAGAAACGGAGAAATAAATGGAGAAACGATGATATAAACGGAGAAACGAAGAAAGAAACGGAGAAACGAAGAAACGATGAAAGAAACGGAGAAACGAAGAAAGAAACGGAGAAACGAAGAAAGAAACGGAGAAACGAAGAAAGAAACGGAGAAACGAAGAAAGAAACGGAGAAACGTAGAAAGAAACGGAGAAACGAACAACGAAACGGAGAAACGAAGAAAGAAACGGAGAAACGAACAAAGAAACGGAGAAAGGAAGAAAGAAACGGAGAAACAAAGAAAGAAACGGAGAAACGAACAAAGAAACGGAGATATAAGTGGAGAAACGAAGAAATAAACGGAGAAACGAACAAGGAAACGGAGAAACGAAGAAAGAAACGGAGAAACGAAGAAAGAAACGGAGAAACGAAGAAAGAAATGGAGAAACGAAGAAAGAAACGGAGAAACGAAGAAAGAAACGGAGATACGAAGAAAGCGACGGAGTAACGAACAAAGAAACGGAGAAACGAAGAAAGAAACGGAGAAACGAAGAAAGAAACGGAGAAACGAAGAAAGAAACGGAGAAACGAAGAAAGAAACTGAGAAACGAAGAAATAAACGGAGAAACGATGAAAGAAACGAAGAAAGAAACGGAGAAACGTACAAAGAATCGGAGAAGCTAAGAATGAAACGGAGAAACGAAGAAATAAACTGAGAAATGATGAAAGAAACGGAGAAACAAAGAAAGAAACGGAGAATCGGAGAAATAAATGGAGAAACGAAGAAACAGAGAAACGAACAAAGAAACGCAGAAACGAAGAATGAAACGGAGAAACGACGAAATAAATGGAGAAATGAAGAAAGAAACGGAGAAACAACGAAAGAAAGAGAGAAACCAACAAAGAAACGGAGAAACGAAGAAAGAAACGGAGAAACGAAGGATGAAACGGAGAAACGATGAAAGAAACGGAGAAATAAATGGAGAAACGATGATATAAACGGAGAAACGAAGAAAGAAACGGAGAAACGAAGAAACGATGAAAGAAACGGAGAAACGAAGAAAGAAACGGAGAAACGAAGAAAGAAACGGAGAAACGAAGAAAGAAACGGAGAAACGAAGAAAGAAACGGAGAAACGTAGAAAGAAACGGAGAAACGAACAACGAAACGGAGAAACGAAGAAAGAAACGGAGAAACGAACAAAGAAACGGAGAAAGGAAGAAAGAAACGGAGAAACAAAGAAAGAAACGGAGAAACGAACAAAGAAACGGAGATATAAGTGGAGAAACGAAGAAATAAACGGAGAAACGAACAAGGAAACGGAGAAACGAAGAAAGAAACGGAGAAACGAAGAAAGAAACGGAGAAACGAAGAAAGAAATGGAGAAACGAAGAAAGAAACGGAGAAACGAAGAAAGAAACGGAGATACGAAGAAAGCGACGGAGTAACGAACAAAGAAACGGAGAAACGAAGAAAGAAACGGAGAAACGAAGAAAGAAACGGAGAAACGAAGAAAGAAACGGAGAAACGAAGAAAGAAACTGAGAAACGAAGAAATAAACGGAGAAACGATGAAAGAAACGAAGAAAGAAACGGAGAAACGTACAAAGAATCGGAGAAGCTAAGAATGAAACGGAGAAACGAAGAAATAAACTGAGAAATGATGAAAGAAACGGAGAAACAAAGAAAGAAACGGAGAATCGGAGAAATAAATGGAGAAACGAAGAAACAGAGAAACGAACAAAGAAACGCAGAAACGAAGAATGAAACGGAGAAACGACGAAATAAATGGAGAAATGAAGAAAGAAACGGAGAAACAACGAAAGAAAGAGAGAAACCAACAAAGAAACGGAGAAACGAAGAAAGAAACGGAGAAACGAAGGATGAAACGGAGAAACGATGAAAGAAACGGAGAAATAAATGGAGAAACGATGATATAAACGGAGAAACGAAGAAAGAAACGGAGAAACGAAGAAACGATGAAAGAAACGGAGAAACGAAGAAAGAAACGGACAAACGAAGAAAGTAACGGAGAAACGAACAACGAAACGGAGAAACGAAGAAAGAAACGGAGAAACGAACAAAGAAACGGAGAAAGGAAGAAAGAAACGGAGAAACGGAGAAATAAATGGAGAAACGAAGAAAGAAACGGAGAAACGAAGAAAGAAACGGAGAAACGAAGAAAGAAACGGAGAAACGAACAAGGAAACGGAGAAACGAAGAAAGAAACGGAGAAACGAAGAAATAAACGGAGAAACGAAGAAAGAAACGGAGAAACAAAGAAAGAAACGGAGAAACGAAGAAAGAAACGGTGAAACGAAGAAGGAAACAGAGTAACGAAGAAACAAACGGAGAAATAAATGGAGAAACAAAGAAATAAACCGAGAAACGGAAAAAGAAACGGAGAAACGAACAAAGAAACGGAGAAACGTAGAAAGAAACGAAGAAACGAACAACGAAACGGAGAAACGAAGAAAGAAACGGAGAAACGAACAAAGAAACGGAGAAGGGAAGAAAGAAACGGAGAAACGGAGAAATAAATGGAGAAACGAAGAAAGAAACGGAGAAACGAAGAAAGAAATAGAGAAACGAAGAAAGAAACGGAGAAACGAACAAAGAAACGGAGAAACGTAGAAAGAAACGGAGAAACGAACAACGAAACGGAGAAACGAAGAAAGAAACGGAGAAACGAAGAAAGAAACGGAGAAACGGAGAAATAAAAGGAGAAACGAAGAAATAAACGGAGAAACGAAGAAAGAAACGGAGAATCGAAGAAAAAAACGGAGAAACGAAGCGTGAAGCGGAGAAACGAAGAAAGAAACGGAGAAATAAATGGAGAAACGATGATATAAACGGAGAAACGAACAAAGAAACGGAGAAACGAACAAAGAAACGGAGAAACGAAGAAAGAAACGGAGAAACGAAGAAAGAAACGGAGAAACGGAGAAATAAAAGGAGAAACGAAGAAATAAACGGAGAAACGAAGAAAGAAACGGAGAAACGAAGAAAGAAACGGAGAAACGAACAAAGAAACGGAGAAAGGAAGAAAGAAACGGAGAAACAAAGAAAGAAACGGAGAAACGAACAAAGAAACGGAGAAATAAGTGGAGAAACGAAGAAATAAACGGAGAAACGAACAAGGAAACGGAGAAACGAAGAAAGAAACGGAGAAACGAAGAAAGAAACGGAGAAACGAAGAAAGAAATGGAGAAACGAAGAAAGAAACGGAGAAACGAAGAAAGAAACGGAGATACGAAGAAAGCGACGGAGTAACGAACAAAGAAACGGAGAAACGAAGAAAGAAACGGAGAAACGAAGAAAGATAGGAAGAAAGAAACGGAGAAACGAAGAAAGAAACGGAGAAACGAACAAAGAAACGGAGAAACGTAGAAAGAAACGGAGAAACGAACAACGAAACGGAGAAACGAAGAGAGAAATGGAGAAATAAATGGAGAAACGAAGAAATAAACCGAGAAACGGAAAAAGAAACGGAGAAACGAACAAAGAAACGGAGAAACGTAGAAAGAAACGGAGAAACGAAGAAAGAAACGGAGAAACGAAGAAAGAAACGGAGAATCGAAGAAAGAAACGGAGAAACGAAGAAAGAAACGGAGAAACGAAGAAAGAAACGGAGAAACGAAGAAAGAAACAGAGAATCGAAGAAAGAAACGGAGTAACGAAGAAAGAAACGGAGAAACGAAGAAAGAAACGGAGAAATAAATGGAGAAACGATGATATAAACGGAGAAACGAAGAAAGAAACGGAGAAACGAAGAAACGATGAAAGAAACGGAGAAACGAAGAAAGAAACGGAGAAACGAAGAAAGAAACGGAGAAACGAAGAAAGAAACGGAGAAACGGAGAAATAAATGGTGAAACGAAGAAATGAACGGAGAAACGAAGAAAGAAACGGAGAAACGAAGAAAGAAACGGAGAAACGAACAAAAAAACGGAGAAATAAGTGGAGAAACGAAGAAATAAACGGAGAAACGAACAAGGATACGGAGAAACCAAGAAAGAAACGGTGAAACGAAGAAATAAACTGAGAAGCGAAGAAAGAAACGGAGAAACGAAGAAAGAAACGGAGAAACGAAGAAAGAAAGGGAGAATCGGAGAAATAAATGGCGGAACGAAGGAATAAACCGAGAAACGGAGAAAGAAACGGAGAAACGGAGAAATAAATGGAGAAACGGAGAAATAAACGGAGGAACGAGGAAAGAAACGGAGAAACGAAGAAAGAAATGGAGAAACGAACAACGAAACGGAGAAGCGAAGAAAGAAACGGAGAAACGAAGAATGAAACGGAGAAACGAAGAAAGAAACGGAGAAATAAATGGAGAAACGAAGATATAAACGGAGAAACGAAGAAAGAAACGGAGAAGCGAAGAAAGAAACGGAGAAACGAAGAAACAAACGGAAAAACGAAGAAAGAAACGGAGAATCGAAGAAAGAAACGGAGAAACGAAGGATGAAACGGAGAAACGAAGAAAGAAACGGAGAAATAAATGGAGAAACGATGATATAAACGGAGAAACGAACAAAGAAACGGAGAAACGAACAAAGAAACGGAGAAACGAAGAAAGAAACGGAGAAACGAAGAAAGAAACGGAGAAACGGAGAAATAAAAGGAGAAACGAAGAAATAAACGGAGAAACGAAGAAAGAAACGGAGAAACGAAGAAAGGAACGGAGGAACGGAGAAATAAACGGAGAAATGATGAAAGAAACGGAGAAACAAAGAAAGAAACGGAGAAACGAAGAAAGAAACGGAGAAACGAAGAAAGAAACGGAGAAAGGAAGAAAGAAACTGAGAAACGAAGAAATAAACGGAGAAACGAAGAAAGAAACGAAGAGACGAAGAAAGAAACGGAGAAACGTACAAAGAATCGGAGAAACGAAGAATGAAACGGAGAAACGAAGAAATAAACGGAGAAATGATGAAAGAAACGGAGAAACAAAGAAAGAAACGGAGAATCGGAGAAATAAATGGAGAAACGAAGAAACAGAGAAACGAACAAAGAAACGCAGAAACGAAGAATGAAACGGAGAAACGACGAAATAAATGGAGAAATGAAGAAAGCAACGGAGAAACAACAAAAGAAACGGAGAAACCAACAAAGAAACGGAGAAACGAAGAAAGAAACGGAGAAATAAATGGAGAAACGATGATATAAACGGAGAAACAAAGAAAGAAACGGAGAAACGAAGAAACGATGAAAGAAACGGAGAAACGAAGAAAGAAACGGAGAAACGAAGAAGGAAACGGAGAAACGAAGAAAGAAACGGAGAATCGAAGAAAGAAACGGAGTAACGAAGAAAGAAACGAAGAAACGAAGAAAGAAACGGAGAAATAAATGGAGAAACGAAGAAATAAACCGAGAAACGGAAAAAGAAACGGAGAAACGAACAAAGAAACGGAGAAACGTAGAAAGAAAGGGAGAAACGAACAACGAAACGGAGAAACGAAGAAAGAAACGGAGAATCGAACAAAGAAACGGAGAAAGGAAGAAAGAAACGGAGAAACAAAGAAAGAAACGGAGAAACGAACAAAGAAACGGAGAAATAAGTGGAGAAACGAAGAAATAAACGGAGAAACGAACAAGGAAACGGAGAAACGAAGAAAGAAACGGAGAAACGAAGAAATAAACGGTGAAACGAAGAAAGAAACAGAGTAACGAAGAAACAAACGGAGAAAAAATGGAGAAACAAAGAAATAAACCGAGAAACGGAAAAAGAAACGGAGAAACGAACAAAGAAACGGAGAAACGTAGAAAGAAACGGAGAAACGAAGAAAGAAAGGGAGAATCGGAGAAATAAATGGCGGAACGAAGGAATAAACCGAGAAACGGAGAAAGAAACGGAGAAACGAACAAAGAAACGGAGAAACGAACAAAGAAACTGAGAAACGAACAAAGGAACGGAGAAACGGGGAAATAAATGGAGAAACGAAGGAACAAACGGAGAAACGAAGAAAGAAACGGAGAAACGAAGAAAGAAACGGAGAATCGAAGAAAGAAACAGAGTAACGAACAAAGAAACGACGAAACGAAGAAAGAAACGGAGAAACGAACAAAGAAACGGAGAAGCGAAGAAAGAAACCGAGAAACGAAGAAACAAACGGAAAAACGAAGAAAGAAACGGAGAATCGAAGAAAAAAACGGAGAAACGAAGGATGAAACGGAGAAACGAAGAAAGAAACGGAGAAATAAATGGAGAAACGATGATATAAACGGAGAAACGAACAAAGAAACGGAGAAACGAACAAAGAAACGGAGAAACGAACAAAGAAACGGAGAAACAAAGAAAGAAACGGAGAAACGGAGAAATAAAAGGAGAAACGAAGAAATAAACGGAGAAACGAAGAAAGAAACGGAGAAACGAAGAAAGAAACGGAGAAACGAAGAAAGAAACGGTGTAACGAAGAAAGAAACGAAAAAACGAAGAAAGAAACGCAGAAACGAAGAAAGAAACGGAGAAACGAAGAAAGAAACGGAGAAACGAAGAATGAAACGGAGAAATAAATGGAGAAACGAAGAAATAAAAGGAGAAACGAAGAAAGAAACGGAGAAACGAAGAAAGAAACGGAGAAACGAAGAAAGAAACGGAGAAACAAAGAAAGAAACGGAGAAACGAAGAAAGAAACGGAGAAATAAATGGAGAAACGAAGAAATAAACCGAGAAACGGAAAAAGAAACGGAGAAACGGAGAAAGGAAGAAAGAAACGGAGAAACGGTGAAATAAATGGAGAAACGAAGAAATAAACGGAGAAATGAAGTAAGAAACGGAGAAACGAAGAACGAAACTGAGAAACGAAGAAATAAACGGAGAAACAAAGAAAGAAACGAAGAAACGAAGAAAGAAACGGAGAAACGTATAAAGAATCGGAGAAACGAAGAATGAAACGGAGAAACGAAGAAATAAACGAAGAAATGATGAAAGAAACGGAGAAACAAAGAAAGAAACGGAGAATCGGAGAAATAAATGGAGAAACGAAGAAACAGAGAAACGAACAAAGAAACGCAGAAACGAACAATGAAACGGAGAAACGACGAAATAAATGGAGAAATGAAGAAAGAAACGGAGAAACAACGAAAGGAACGGAGAAACCAACAAAGAAACGGAGAAACGAAGAAAGAAACGGAGAAACGAAGGATGAAACGGAGAAACGAAGAAAGAAACGGAGAAATAAATGGAGAAACGATGATATAAACGGAGAAACGAAGAAAGAAACGGAGAAACGAAGAAACGATGAAAGAAACGGAGAAACGAAGAAAGAAACGGAGAAACGAAGAAAGAAACGGAGAAACGAAGAAAGAAACGGAGAAACGAAGAAAGAAACGGAGAAACGTAGAAAGAAACGGAGAAACGAACAACGAAACGGAGAAACGAAGAATGAATCGGAGAAACGAACAAAGAAACGGAGAAAGGAAGAAAGAAACGGAGAAACAAAGAAAGAAACGGAGAAACGAACAAAGAAACGGAGAAATAAGTGGAGAAACGAAGAAATAAACGGAGAAACGAACAAGGAAACGGAGAAACGAAGAAAGAAACGGAGAAACGAAGAAAGAAACGGAGAAACGAAGAAAGAAATGGAGAAACGAAGAAAGAAACGGAGAAACGAAGAAAGAAACGGAGATACGAAGAAAGCGACGGAGTAACGAACAAAGAAACGGAGAAACGAAGAAAGAAACGGAGAAACGAAGAAAGAAAGCAAGAAAGAAACGGAGAAACGAAGAAAGAAACGGAGAAACGAACAAAGAAACGGAGAAACGTAGAAAGAAACGGAGAAACGAAAAACGAAACGGAGAAACGAAGAGAGAAACGGAGAAATAAATGGAGAAACGAAGAAATAAACCGAGAAACGGAAAAAGAAACGGAGAAACGGAGAAAGGAAGAAAGAAACGGAGAAACGGTGAATTAAATGGAGAGACGAAGAAATAAACGGAGAAATGAAGAAAGAAACGGAGAAACGAAGAAAGAAACGGAGAAACAACGAAAGGAACGGAGAAACCAACAAAGAAACGGAGAAACGAAGAAAGAAACGGAGAAACGAAGAAAGAAATGGAGAAACGTAGAAAGAAACGGAGAAACGAAGAAAGAAACGGAGAAACGAAGAAAGAAACGGAGAATCGAAGAAAGAAACGGAGAAACGAAGAAAGAAACGGAGAAACGAAGAAAGAAGCGGAGAAACGAAGAAAGAAACAGAGAATCGAAGAAAGAAACGGAGTAACGAAGAAATAAACTGAGAAACGAAGAAAGAAACGGAGAAACGAACAAAGAAACGGAGAAACGAAGAAAGAAACGGAGAAACGGAGAAATAAAAGGAGAAACGAAGAAATAAACGGAGAAACGAAGAAAGAAACGGAGAAACGAAGAAAGAAACGGAGAAACGAAGAAAGCAATGGTGTAACGAAGAAAGAAACGAAAAAACGAAGAAAGAAACGCAGAAACGAAGAAAGAAACGGAGAAACGAAGAAAGAAACGGAGAAACGAAGAAAGAAACGGAGAAATAAATGGAGAAACGAAGAAATAAAAGGAGAAACGAAGAAAGAAACGGAGAAACGAAGAAAGAAACAGAGTAACGAACAAAGAAACGACGAAACGAAGAAAGAAACGGAGAAACGAACAAAGAAACGGAGAAGCGAAGAAAAAACCGAGAAACGAAGAAAGAAACGGAGAAATAAATGGAGAAACGAAGAAATAAAAGGAGAAACGAAGAAAGAAACGGAGAAACGAAGAAAGAAACGGAGAAACAACGAAAGGAACGGAGAAACCAACAAAGAAACGGAGAAACGAAGAAAGAAACGGAGAAACGAAGGATGAAACGGAGAAACGAAGAAAGAAACGGAGAAATTAATGGAGAAACGATGATATAAACGGAGAAACCAAGAAAGAAACGGAGAAACGAAGAAACGATGAAAGAAACGGAGAAACGAAGAAAGAAACGGAGAAACGAAAAACGAAACGGAGAAACGAAGAGAGAAACGGAGAAATAAATGGAGAAACGAAGAAATAAACCGAGAAACGGAAAAAGAAACGGAGAAACGAACAAAGAAACGGAGAAACGTAGAAAGAAACGGAGAAACGAAGAAAGAAACGGAGAAACGAAGAAAGAAACGGAGAATCGAAGAAAGAAACGGAGAAACGAAGAAAGAAACGGAGAAACGAAGAAAGAAACGGAGAATCGAAGAAAGAAACGGAGAAACGAAGAAAGAAACGGAGAAACGAAGAAAGAAGCGGAGAAACGAAGAAAGAAACAGAGAATCGAAGAAAGAAACGGAGTAACGAAGAAATAGACTGAGAAACGAAGAAAGAAACGGAGAAACGAACAAAGAAACGGAGAAACGAAGAAAGAAACGGAGAAACGGAGAAATAAAAGGAGAAACGAAGAAATAAACGGAGAAACGAAGAAAGAAACGCAGAAACGAAGAAAGAAACGGAGAAACGAAGAAAGAAACGGAGAAACGAAGAAAGAAACGGAGAAATAAATGGAGAAACGAAGAAATAAAAGGAGAAACGAAGAAAGAAACGGAGAAACGAAGAAAGAAACGGAGAAACGAAGAAAGAAACGGAGAAACGAAGAAAGAAACGGAGAAACGAAGAAAGAAACGGAGAAATAAATGGAGAAACGAAGAAATAAACCGAGAAACGGAAAAAGAAACGGAGAAACGGAGAAAGGAAGAAAGAAACGGAGAAACGGTGAATTAAATGGAGAGACGAAGAAATAAACGGAGAAATGAAGAAAGAAACGGAGAAACGAAGAAAGAAACTGAGAAACGAAGAAATAAACGGAGAAACAAAGAAAGAAACGAAGAAACGAAGAAAGTAACTGAGAAACGTACAAAGAATCGGAGAAACGAAGAATGAAACGGAGAAACGAAGAAATAAACGAAGAAATGATGAAAGAAACGGAGAAACAACGAAAGGAACGGAGAAACCAACAAAGAAACGGAGAAACGAAGAAAGAAACGGAGAAACGAAGGATGAAACGGAGAAACGAAGAAAGAAACGGAGAAACGAAGAAAGAAGCGGAGAAACGAAGAAAGGAACGGAGAAACGAACAAAGAAACGGAGAAAGGAAGAAAGAAACGGAGAAACAAAGAAAGAAACGGAGAAACGAACAAAGAAACGGAGAAATAAGTGGAGAAACGAAGAAATAAACGGAGAAATGAAGAAGGAAACGGAGAAACGAAGAAAGAAACTGAGAAACGAAGAAATAAACGGAGAAACAAAGAAAGAAACGAAGAAACGAAGAAAGAAACGGAGAAACGTACAAAGAATCGGAGAAACGAAGAATGAAACGGAGAAACGAAGAAATAAACGAAGAAATGATGAAAGAAACGGAGAAACAACGAAAGGAACGGAGAAACCAACAAAGAAACGGAGAAACGAAGAAAGAAACGGAGAAACGAAGGATGAAACGGAGAAACGAAGAAAGAAACGGAGAAACGAAGAAACGATGAAAGAAACGGAGAAACGAAGAAAGAAACGGAGAAACGAAGAAAGAAACGGAGAAACGAAGAAAGAAACGGAGAAACGAAGAAAGAAACGGAGAAACGTAGAAAGAAACGGAGAAACGAACAACGAAACGGAGAAACGAAGAAAGAAACGGAGAAACGAACAAAGAAACGGAGAAAGGAAGAAAGAAACGGAGAAACAAAGAAAGAAACGGAGAAACGAACAAAGAAACGGAGAAATAAGTGGAGAAACGAAGAAATAAACGGAGAAACGAACAAGGAAACGGTGAAACGAAGAAAGAAACGGAGAAACGAAGAAAGAAACGGAGAAACGAAGAAAGAAATGGAGAAACGAAGAAAGAAACGGAGAAACGAAGAAAGAAACGGAGATACGAAGAAAGCGACGGAGTAACGAACAAAGAAACGGAGAAACGAAGAAAGAAACGGAGAAACGAAGAAAGAAAGGAAGAAAGAAACGGAGAAACGAAGAAAGAAACGGAGAAACGAACAAAGAAACGGAGAAACGTAGAAAGAAACGGAGAAACGAACAACGAAACGGAGAAACGAAGAGAGAAACGGAGAAATAAATGGAGAAACGATGAAATAAACCGAGAAACGGAAAAAGAAACGGAGAAACGAACAAAGAAACGGAGAAACGTAGAAAGAAACGGAGAAACGAAGAAAGAAACGGAGAAACGAAGAAAGAAACGGAGAATCGAAGAAAGAAACGGAGAAACGAAGAAAGAAACGGAGAAACGAAGAAAGAAACGGAGAAACGAAGAAAGAAACAGAGAATCGAAGAAAGAAACGGAGAAACGGAGAAATAAATGGTGAAACGAAGAAATGAACGGAGAAACGAAGAAAAAAACGGAGAAACGAAGAAAGAAACGGAGAAACGAAGAAAGGAACGGAGAAACGAACAAAGAAACGGAGAAACGAACAAAGAAACGGAGAAACGAAGAAAGAAACGGAGAAACGAAGAGAGAAACGGAGAAATGAACAAAGAAACGGAGAAACGAAGAAAGAAACGGAGAAACGAAGAAAGGAACGGAGAAACGAACAAAGAAACGGAGAAACGAACAAAGAAACGGAGAAACGTCGAAAGAAACGGAGAAACGAAGAAAGAAACGGAGAAACGAAGAAAGAAACGGAGAATCGAAGAGAGAAACGGAGAAACGAAGAAAGAAACGGAGAAACGAAGAAAGAAACGGAGAAACGAAGAAAGAAACAGAGAATCGAAGAAAGAAACGGAGTAACGAAGAAAGAAACGGAGAAACGAAGAAAGAAACGGAGAAATAAATGGAGAAACGATGATATAAACGGAGAAACGAAGAAAGAAACGGAGAAACGAAGAAACGATGAAAGAAACGGAGAAACGAAGAAAGAAACGGAGAAACGAAGAAAGAAACGGAGAAACGAAGAAAGAAACGGAGAAACGGAGAAATAAATGGTGAAACGAAGAAATGAACGGAGAAACGAAGAAAGAAACGGAGAAACGAAGAAAGAAATGGAGAAACGAACAAAGAAACGGAGAAATAAATGGAGAAACGAAGAAATAAACGGACAAACGAACAAGGAAACGGAGAAACGAAAAAGAAACGGTGAAACGAAGAAATAAACTGAGAAACGAAGAAAGAAACGGAGAAACGAAGAAAGAAACGGAGAAACGAAGAAAGAAAGGGAGAATCGGAGAAATAAATGGCGGAACGAAGGAATAAACCGAGAAACGGAGAAAGAAACGGAGAAACGAACAAAGAAACGGAGAAACGAACAAAGAAACTGAGAAACGAACAAAGGAGCGGAGAAACGGGGAAATAAATGGAGAAACGAAGGAACAAACGGAGAAACGAAGAAAGAAACGGAGAAACGAAGAAAGAAACGGAGAAACGAAGAAAGAAACAGAGTAACGAACAAAGAAACGACGAAACGAAGAATGAAACGGAGAAACGAACAAAGAAACGGAGAAGCGAAGAAAAAACCGAGAAACGAAGAAAGAAACGGAGAAATAAATGGAGAAACGAAGAAATAAAAGGAGAAACGAAGAAAGAAACGGAGAAACGAAGAAAGAAACGGAGAAACAACGAAAGGAACGGAGAAACCAACAAAGAAACGGAGAAACGAAGAAAGAAACGGAGAAACGAAGGATGAAACGGAGAAACGAAGAAAGAAACGGAGAAATTAATGGAGAAACGATGATATAAACGGAGAAACCAAGAAAGAAACGGAGAAACGAAGAAACGATGAAAGAAACGGAGAAACGAAGAAAGAAACGGAGAAACGAAGAAAGAAACGGAGAAACGAAGAAAGAAACGGAGAAACGAAGAAAGAAACGGAGAAACGTAGAAAGAAACGGAGAAACGAACAACGAAACGGAGAAACGAAGAAAGAAACGGAGAAACGAACAAAGAAACGGAGAAAGGAAGAAAGAAACGGAGAAACAAAGAAAGAAACGGAGAAACGAACAAAGAAACGGAGAAATAAGTGGAGAAACGAAGAAATAAACGGAGAAACGAACAAGGAAACGGAGAAACGAAGAAAGAAACGGAGAAACGAAGAAAGAATCGGAGAAACGAAGAAAGAAACGGAGAAACGAAGAAAGAAACGGAGAAACGTAGAAAGAAACGGAGAAACGAACAACGAAACGGAGAAACGAAGAAAGAAACGGAGAAACGAACAAAGAAACGGAGAAAGGAAGAAAGAAACGGAGAAACAAAGAAAGAAACGGAGAAACGAACAAAGAAACGGAGAAATAAGTGGAGAAACGAAGAAATAAACGGAGAAACGAACAAGGAAACGGAGAAACGAAGAAAGAAACGGAGAAACGAAGAAAGAAACGGAGAAACGAAGAAAGAAATGGAGAAACGAAGAAAGAAAGGAAGAAAGAAACGGAGAAACGAAGAAAGAAACGGAGAAACGAACAAAGAAACGGAGAAACGAAGAAAGAAACGGAGAACCGAAGAAAGAAACGGAGAAACGAAGAAAGAAACGGAGAAACGAAGAAAGAAACGGAGAAACGAAGAAAGAAACAGAGAATCGAAGAAAGAAACGGAGAAACGGAGAAATAAATGGTGAAACGAAGAAATGAACGGGGAAACGAAGAAAGAAACGGAGAAACGAAGAAAGAAACGGAGAAACGAAGAAAGGAACGGAGAAACGAACAAAGAAACGGAGAAACGAACAAAGAAACGGAGAAACGAACAAAGAAACGGAGAAACGAAGAAAGAAACGGAGAAACGAAGAGAGAAACGGAGAAATGAACAAAGAAAGGGAGAAACGAAGAAAGAAACGGAGAAACGAAGAAAGGAACGGAGAAACGAACAAAGAAACGAAGAAACGAACAAAGAAACGGAGAAACGAACAAAGAAACGGAGAAACGAAGAAAGAAACGGAGAAACAAAGAAAGAAACGGAGAATCGAAGAAAGAAACGGAGAAACGAAGAAAGAAACGGAGAAACGAAGAAAGAAACGGAGAAACGAAGAAAGAAACTGAGAATCGAAGAAAGAAACGGAGTAACGAAGAAAGAAACGAAGAAACGAAGAAAGAAACGGAGAAATAAATGGAGAAACGAAGAAATAAACCGAGAAACGGAAAAAGAAACGGAGAAACGAACAAAGAAACGGAGAAACGAACAAAGAAACGGAGAAACGAAGAAAGGAACGAAGAAACGAACAAAGAAACGGAGAAACGAACAAAGAAACGGAGAAACGAACAAAGAAACGGAGAAACGAAGAGAGAAACGGAGAAACGAACAAAGAAACGAAGAAACGAAGAAAGAAACGGAGAAATAAATGGAGAAACGAAGAAATAAACCGAGAAACGGAAAAAGAAACGGAGAAACGAAGAAACGATGAAAGAAACGGAGAAACGAAAAAAGAAACGGAGAAACGAAGAGAGAAACGGAGAAACGAACAAAGAAACGGAGAAACGAAGAAAGAAACGGAGAAACGAAGAAAGAAACGGCGAAACGAAGAAAGAAACGGAGAATCGAAGAAAGAAACGGAGAAACGAACAAAGAAACGGAGAAACGAAGAAAGAAACGGAGAAACGAAGAAAGAAACTGAGAATCGAAGAAAGAAACGGAGTAACGAAGAAAGAAACGAAGAAACGAAGAAAGAAACGGAGAAATAAATGGAGAAACGAAGAAATAAACCGAGAAACGGAAAAAGAAACGGAGAAACGAAGAAACGATGAAAGAAACGGAGAAACGAAGAAAGAAACGGAGAAATAAATGGAGAAACGATGATGTAAACGGAGAAACGAAGAAAGAAACGGAGAAACGAAGATACGATGAAAGAAACGGCGAAACGAAGAAAGAAACGCAGAAACGAAGAAAGAAACGGAGAAACGAAGAAAGAAACGGAGAAACGGAGAAATAAATGGTGAAACGAAGAAATGAACGGAGAAACGAAGAAAGAAACGGAGAAACGAAGAAAGAAACGGAGAAACGAAGAAAGGAACGGAGAAACGAACAAAGAAACGGAGAAACGAACAAAGAAACGGAGAAACGAAGAAAGAAACGGAGAAACGAAGAGAGAAACGGAGAAATGAACAAAGAAACGGAGAAACGAAGAAAGAAACGGAGAAACGAAGAAAGAAACTGAGAATCGAAGAAAGAAACGGAGTAACGAAGAAAGAAACGAAGAAACGAAGAAAGAAACGGAGAAATAAATGGAGAAACGAAGAAATAAACCGAGAAACGGAAAAAGAAACGGAGAAACGAAGAAACGATGAAAGAAACGGAGAAACGAAGAAAGAAACGGAGAAATAAATGGAGAAACGATGATGTAAACGGAGAAACGAAGAAAGAAACGGAGAAACGAAGATACGATGAAAGAAACGGAGAAACGAAGAAAGAAACGGAGAAACGAAGAAAGAAACGGAGAAACGAAGAAAGAAACGGAGAAACGGAGAAATAAATGGTGAAACGAAGAAATGAACGGAGAAACGAAGAAAGAAACGGAGAAACGAAGAAAGAAACGGAGAAACGAAGAAAGGAACGGAGAAACGAACAAAGAAACGGAGAAACGAACAAAGAAACGGAGAAACGAAGAAAGAAACGGAGAAACGAAGAGAGAAACGGAGAAATGAACAAAGAAACGGAGAAATAAATGGAGAAACGAAGAAATTAACCGAGAAACGAAAAAAGAAACGGAGAAACGAACAAAGAAACGGAGAAACGTAGAAAGAAACGGAGAAACGAACAACGAGACGGAGAAACGAAGAAAGAAACGGAGAAACGAACAAAGAAACGGAGAAAGGAAGAAAGAAACGGAGAAACGGAGAAATAAATGGAGAAACGAAGAAAGAAACGGAGAAACGAAGAAAGAACCGGAGAAACGAAGAAAGAAACGGAGAAACGAACAAAGAAAGGGAGAAATAAATGGAGAAACGAAGAAATAAACGGAGAAACGAACAAGGAAACGGAGAAACGAAGAAAGAAACGGTGAAACGAAGAAATAAACTGAGAAACGAAGAAAGAAACGTAGAAACGAAGAAAGAAACGGAGAAACGAAGAAAGAAACGGAGAAACGAAGAATGAAACGGTGAAACGAAGAAAGAAACGGAGAAACGAAGAAAGAAACGGAGAAACGAAGAAAGAAACGGAGAAATAAATGGAGAAACGAAGAAATAAACCGAGAAACGGAAAAAGAAACGGAGAAACGATCAAAGAAACGTAGAAATAAGTGGAGAAACGAAGAAATAAACGGAGAAACGAACAAGGAAACGGAGAAACGAAGAAAGAAACGGAGAAACGAAGAAATAAACGGAGAAACGAAGAAAGAAACGGAGACACAAAGAAAGAAACGGGAAACGAAGAATGAAACGGTGAAACGAAGAAAGAAACGGAGAAACGAAGAAAGAAACGGAGAAACGAAAAAAGAAACGGAGAAACGAACAAAGAAACGGAGAAAGGAAGAAAGAAACGGAGAAACGGAGAAATAAATGGAGAAACGAAGAAAGAAACGGAGAAACGAAGAAAGAACCGGAGAAACGAAGAAAGAAACGGAGAAACGAACAAAGAAACGGAGAAATAAATGGAGAAACGAAGAAATAAACGGAGAAACGAACAAGAAACGGAGAAACGAAGAAAGAAACGGTGAAACGAAGAAATAAACTGAGAAACGAAGAAAGAAACGGAGAAACGAAGAAAGAAACGGAGAAACGAAGAAAGAAACGGAGAAACGAAGAAAGAAACGGAGAAACGAAGAAAGAAACTGAGAAACGAAGAAAGAAACGGAGAAACGAAGAAAGAAACGGAGAAACGAAGAAAGGAACGGAGAAACGGAGAAATAAATGGAGAAACGAAGAAATAAACCGAGAAACGGAAAAAGAAACGGAGAAACGAACAAAGAAACGCAGAAACGAAGAAAGAAACGGAGAAACGAAGAACGAAACGGAGAAACGAAGAAAGAAACGGAGAAACGAACAAAGAATCGGAGAAAGGAAGAAAGAAACGGAGAAACGGAGAAATAAATGGAGAAACGAAGAAAGAAACGGTGAAACGAAGAAATAAACTGAGAAACGAAGAAAGAAACGGAGAAACGAAGAAAGAAACGGAGAAACGAAGAAAGAAAGGGAGAATCGGAGAAATAAATGGCGGAACGAAGGAATAAACCGAGAAACGGAGAAAGAAACGGAGAAACGAACAAAGAAACGGAGAAACGAACAAAGAAACTGAGAAACGAAGAAAGGAACGGAGAAACGGGGAAATAAGTGGAGAAACGAAGGAACAAACGGAGAAACGAAAAACGAAACGGAGAAACGAAGAAAGAAACGGAGAAACGAAGAAAGAAACAGAGTAACGAACAAAGAAACGACGAAACGAAGAAAGAAACGGAGAAACGAAGAAAGAAACGGAGAAATAAATGGAGAAACGAAGAAATAAACCGAGAAACGGAAAAAGAAGCGGAGAAACGAACAAAGAAACGGAGAAACGTAGAAAGAAACGGAGAAACAAACAAAGAAACGGAGAAGCGAAGAAAGAAACGGAGAAACGAAGAAACAAACGGAAAAACGAAGAAAGAAACGGAGAATCGAAGAAAGAAACGGAGAAACGAAGGATGAAACGGAGAAACGAAGAAAGGAACGGAGAAATAAATGGAGAAACGATGATATAAACGGAGAAACGAAGAAAGAAACGGAGAAACGAAGAAAGAAACGGAGAAACGGACAAAAAAACGGAGAAACGAAGAAAGAAACGGAGAAATAAATGGAGAAACGAAGAAATAAAAGGAGAAACGAAGAAAGAAACGGAGAAACGAAGAACGAAACGGAGAAACGAAGAAAGAAACGGAGAAACGAAGAAAGCAACGGAGAAATAAATGGAGAAACGAAGAAATAAACCGAGAAACGGAAAAAGAAACGGAGAAACGGAGAAAGGAAGTAAGAAACGGAGAAACGGTGAAATAAATGGAGAAACGAAGAAATAAATGGAGAAACGAAGAAAGAAACGGAGAAACGAAGAAAGAAACTGAGAAACGAAGAAATAAACGGAGAAACGAAGAAAGAAACGGAGAAACAACGAAAGGAACGGAGAAACCAACAAAGAAACGGAGAAACCAACAAAGAAACGGAGAAACGAAGGATGAAACGGAGAAACGAAGAAAGAAACGGAGAAATAAATGGAGAAACGATGATATAAACGGAGAAACGAAGAAAGAAACGGAGAAACGAAGAAACGATGAAAGAAACGGAGAAACGAAGAAAGAAACGGAGAAACGAAGAAAGAAACGGAGAAACGAAGAAAGAAACGGAGAAACGAAGAAAGAAACGGAGAAACGTAGAAAGAAACGGAGAAACGAACAACGAAACGGAGAAACGAAGAAAGAAACGGAGAAACGAACAAAGAAACGGAGAAAGGAAGAAAGAAACGGAGAAACAAAGAAAGAAACGGAGAAACGAACAAAGAAACGGAGAAACGAACAAAGAAACGGAGAAACGAACAAAGAAACGGAGAAACGAATAAAGAAACGGAGAATCGAAGAAAGAAACGGAGTAACGAAGAAACAAACGGAGAAATAAATGGAGAAACAAAGAAATAAACCGAGAAACGGGAAAAGAAACGGAGAAACGAACAAAGAAACGGAGAAACGAAGAAGGAAACGGAGAAACGGAGAAATAAATGGTGAAACGAAGAAATGAACGGAGAAACGAAGAAAGAAACGGAGAAACGAAGAAAGAAACGGAGAAACGAAGAAAGGAACGGAGAAACGAACAAAAAAACGGAGAAACGAACAAAGAAACGGAGAAACGAAGAAAGAAACGGAGAAACGAAGAGAGAAACGGAGAAACGAACAAAGAAACGGAGAAACGAACAAAGAAACGGAGAAACGAAGAAAGAATCTGAGAAACGAAGAAAGAAACGGAGAATCGAAGAAAGAAACGGAGAAACGAACAAAGAAACGGAGAAACGAAGAATGAAACGGAGAAACGAAGAAAGAAACTGAGAATCGAAGAAAGAAACGGAGTAACGAAGAAAGAAACGAAGAAACGAAGAAAGAAACTGAGAAACGAAGAAAGAAACGAAGAAACTAAGAAAGAAACGGAGAAACGAAGAAAGGAACGGAGAAACGGAGAAATAAATGGAGAAACGGAGAAACGAAAAAGGAAGCGGAGAAACGAAGAAAGAAACGGAGAAACGAAGAAAGAAATGGAGAAACGAAGAAAGAAGCGGAGAAACGAAGAAAGAAACGGAGATACGAAGAAAGCAACGGAGAAACGAAGAAAGAAACTGAGAAACGAAGAAAGAAACGAAGAAACGAAGAAAGAAACGGAGAAACGAAGAAAGGAACGGAGAAACGGAGAAATAAATGGAGAAACGGAGAAAGAAACGGAGAAACGAAGAAAGAAACGGAGAAACGTAGAAAGAAACGGAGAAACGAATAACGAAACGGAGAAACGAAGAAAGAAACGGAGAAACGAACAAAGAAACGGAGAAAGGAAGAAAGAAACGGAGAAACAAAGAAAGAAACGGAGAAACGAACAAAGAAACGGAGAAACGAACAAAGAAACGGAGAAACGAACAAAGAAACGGAGAAACGAATAAAGAAACGGAGAATCGAAGAAAGAAACGGAGTAACGAAGAAACAAACGGAGAAATAAATGGAGAAACAAAGAAATAAACCGAGAAACGGGAAAAGAAACGGAGAAACGAACAAAGAAACGGAGAAACGAAGAAGGAAACGGAGAAACGGAGAAATAAATGGTGAAACGAAGAAATGAACGGAGAAACGAAGAAAGAAACGGAGAAACGAAGAAAGGAACGGAGAAACGAACAAAGAAACGTAGAAACGAACAAAGAAACGAAGAAACGAAGAAAGAAACGGAGAAACGAAGAAAGGAACGGAGAAACGGAGAAATAAATGGAGAAACGGAGAAACGAAAAAGGAAGCGGAGAAACGAAGAAAGAAACGGAGAAACGAAGAAAGAAATGGAGAAACGAAGAAAGAAACGGAGAAACGAAGAAAGAAACGGAGAAACGAAGAAAGAAACGGAGAAACGAACAAAGAAACGGAGAAAGGAAGAAAGAAACGGAGAAACGGAGGAAGAAACGGAGAAACGAAGAACGAAACGGAGAAACGAAGAAAGAAACGGAGAAATGAAGAAAGAAACGGAGAAACGAAGAAACAAAAGGAAGTAAGAAACGGAGAAACAAAGAAAGAAACGGAGAAACGAACAAAGAAACGGAGAAATAAGTGGAGAAACGAAGAAATAAACGGAGAAACAAACAAGGAAACGGAGAAACGAAGAAAGCAACGGAGAAACGAAGAAATAAACGGAGAAACGAAGAAAGAATCGGAGAAACAAAGAAAGAAACGGAGAAACGAAGAAAGAAACCGGAGAAACGAAGAAAGAAACGGAGAAACGAACAAAGAAACGGAGAAAGGAAGAAAGAAACGGAGAAACGAACAAAGAAACGGAGAAACGAAGAAAGAAACGGAGTAACGAAGAAACAAACGGAGAAATAGATGGAGAAACAAAGAAATAAACCGAGAAACGGGAAAAGAAACGGAGAAACGAACAAAGAAACGGAGAAACGAAGAAAGAAACGGAGAAACGAAGAAAGAAACGGAGAAACGTAGAAAGAAACGGAGAAACAAACAACGAAACGGAGAAACGAAGAAAGAAACGGAGAAACGAACAAAGAAACGGAGAAAGGAAGAAAGAATCGGAGAAACGGAGAAATAAATGGAGAAACGAAGAAAGAAACGGAGAAACGAAGAAAGAAACGGAGAAACGAAGAAAGGAACGGAGAAACGAACAAAGAAACGGAGAAATAAATGGAGAAACGAAGAAATAAACGGAGAAACGAACAAGGAAACGGAGAAACGAAGAAAGAAACGGTGAAACGAAGAAAGAAACGGAGAAACGAAGAAAGAAACGGAGAAACGAAGAAAGAAACGGAGAAACGAAGAAAGAAACGGAGAAACGAAGAAAGAAACGGAGAAACGAAGAGAGAAACTGAGAAACGAAGAAGGAAACGGAGAAACGAAGAAAGAAGCGGAGAAACGAAGAAAGAAATGGAGAAACGAAGAAAGAAACGGAGAAACGAAGAAAGAAACGGAGATACGAAGAAAGCAACGGAGAAACGAAGAAAGAAACTGAGAAACGAAGAAAGAAACGAAGAAACGAAGAAAGAAACGGAGAAACGAAGAAAGGAACGGAGAAACGGAGAAATAAATGGAGAAACGGAGAAACGAAAAAGGAAGCGGAGAAACGAAGAAAGAAACGGAGAATCGAAGAAAGAAATGGAGAAACGAAGAAAGAAACGGAGAAAGAAACGGAGATACGAAGAAAGCAACGGAGAAACGAAGAAAGAAACTGAGAAACGAAGAAAGAAACGAAGAAACAAAGAAAGAAACGGAGAAACGAAGAAAGGAACGGAGAAACGGAGAAATAAATGGAGAAACGGAGAAACGAAAAAGGAAGCGGAGAAACGAAGAAAGAAACGGAGAAACGAAGAAAGAAATGGAGAAACGAAGAAAGAAACGAAGAAAGAAACGGAGAAACGAAGAAAGAAACGGAGAAACGAAGAAAGAAACGGAGAAACGAACAAAGAAACGGAGAAAGGAAGAAAGAAACGGAGAAACGGAGAAAGAAACGGAGAAACGAAGAAAGAAACGGAGAAACGAAGAAAGAAACGGAGAAACGAAGAAAGAAACGGAGAAACGAAGAAACAAAAGGAAGTAAGAAACGGAGAAACAAAGAAAGAAACGGAGAAACGAACAAAGAAACGGAGAAATAAGTGGAGAAACGAAGAAATAAACGGAGAAACAAACAAGGAAACGGAGAAACGAAGAAAGAAACGGAGAAACGAAGAAATAAACGGAGAAACGAAGAAAGAATCGGAGAAACAAAGAAAGAAACGGAGAAACGAAGAAAGAAACCGGAGAAACGAAGAAAGAAACGGAGAAACGAACAAAGAAACGGAGAAAGGAAGAAACAAACGGAGAAACGAACAAAGAAACGGAGAAACGAAGAAAGAAACGGAGTAACGAAGAAACAAACGGAGAAATAAATGGAGAAACAAAGAAATAAACCGAGAAACGGGAAAAGAAACGGAGAAACGAACAAAGAAACGGAGAAACGAAGAACGAAACGGAGAAACGAAGAAAGAAACGGAGAAATAAATGGAGAAACGAAGAAATAAACCGAGAAACGGAAAAAGAAACGGAGAAACGAACAAAGAAACGGAGAAACGTAGAAAGAAACGGAGAAACAAACAACGAAACGGAGAAACGAAGAAAGAAACGGAGAAACGAACAAAGAAACGGAGAAAGGAAGAAAGAATCGGAGAAACGGAGAAATAAATGGAGAAACGAAGAAAGAAACGGAGAAACGAAGAAAGAAACGGAGAAACGAAGAAAGAAACGGAGAAACGAACAAAGAAACGGAGAAATAAATGGAGAAACGAAGAAATAAACGGAGAAACGAACAAGGAAACGGAGAAACGAAGAAAGAAACGGTGAAACGAAGAAAGAAACGGAGAAACGAAGAAAGAAACGGAGAAACGAAGAAAGAAACGGAGAAACGAAGAAAGAAACGGAGAAACGAAGAAAGAAACGCTGAAACGAAGAAGGAAACGGAGAAACGAAGAGAGAAACTGAGAAACGAAGAAGGAAACGGAGAAACGAAGAAAGAAGCGGAGAAACGAAGAAAGGAACGGAGAAACGGAGAAATAAATGGAGAAACGGAGAAACGAAAAAGGAAGCGGAGAAACGAAGAAAGAAGCGGAGAAACGAAGAAAGAAATGGAGAAACGAAGAAAGAAACGGAGAAACGAAGAATGAAACGGAGAAACGAAGAAAGAAACTGAGAATCGAAGAAAGAAACGGAGTAACGAAGAAAGAAACGAAGAAACGAAGAAAGAAACTGAGAAACGAAGAAAGGAACGGAGAAACGGAGAAATAAATGGAGAAACGGAGAAACGAAAAAGGAAGCGGAGAAACGAAGAAAGAAACGGAGAAACGAAGAAAGAAATGGAGAAACGAAGAAAGAAACGGAGAAACGGAGAAAGAAACGAAGTAACGAAGAAAGAAACGGAGAAATAAATGGAGAAACGAAGAAATAAAGAAAGATACGGAGAAACGAACAAAGAAACGGAGAAACGAACAAAAACACGGAGAAACGAAGAATGAAACGGAGAAACGAAGAAAGAAACGGTGAAATAAATGGAGAAACGAAGATATAAACGGAGAAACGAACAAAGAAACGGAGAAACGAACAAAGAAACGGTGAAACGAAGACAGAAACGGAGAAACGAACAAAGAAACGGAGAAACGAAGAAAGAAACGGAGAAACGAAGAAAGAAACTGAGAATCGAAGAAAGAAACGGAGTAACGAAGAAAGAAACGAAGAAACGAAGAAAGAAACGGAGAAATAGATGGAGAAACAAAGAAATAGACCGAGAAACGGGAAAAGAAACGGAGAAACGAACAAGGAAACGGAGAAACGAAGAAAGAAACGGTGAAACGAAGAAATAAACTGAGAAACGAAGAAAGAAACGGAGAAACGAAGAAAGAAACGGAGAAACGAAGAAAGAAACGGAGAAACGAAGAACGAAAAGGAGAAACGAAGATAGAAACTGAGAAACGAAGAAAGAAACGGAGAAACGAAGAAAGAAACGGAGAGACGAAGAAAGGAACGGAGAAACGGAGAAATAAATGGAGAAACGGAGAAAAGAAAAAGGAAGCGGAGAAACGAAGAAAGAAACGGAGAAACGAAGAAAGAAATGGAGAAACGAAGATAGAAACGGAGAAACGAAGAATGAAACGGAGAAACGACGAAATAAATGGAGAAATGAAGAAAGAAACGGAGAAACAACGAAAGGAACGGAGAAACCAACATAGAAACGGAGAAACGAAGAAAGAAACGGAGAAACGAAGGATGAAACGGAGAAACGAAGAAAGAAACGGAGAAATAAATGGAGAAACGATGATATAAACGGAGAAACGAAGAAAGAAACGGAGAAACGAAGAGACGATGAAAGAAACGGAGAAACGAAGAAAGAAACGGAGAAACGAAGAAAGAAACGGAGAAACGAAGAAAGAAATGGAGAAACGGAGAAATAAATGGAGAAACGAAGAAAGAAACGGAGAAACGAAGAGACGATGAAAGAAACGGAGAAACGAAGAAAGAAACGGAGAAACGAAGAAAGAAACGGAGAAACGTAGAATTAAACGGAGAAACGAACAACGAAACGGAGAAACGAAGAAAGAAACGGAGAAACGAACAAAGAAACGGAGAAAGGAAGAAAGAAACGGAGAAACAAAGAAAGAAACGGAGAAACGAACAAAGAAACGGAGAAACGAACAAAGAAACGGAGAAATGAACAAAGAAACGGAGAAACGAACAAAGAAACGGAGAAACGAATAAAGAAACGGAGAATCGAAGAAAGAAACGGAGTAACGAAGAAACAAACGGAGAAATAAATGGAGAAACAAAGAAATAAACCGAGAAACGGGAAAAGAAACGGAGAAACGAACAAAGAAACGGAGAAACGAAGAAGGAAACGGAGAAACGAAGAAAGAAACGGAGAAACGAAGAGAGAAGCGGAGAAACGAACAAAGAATCGGAGAAACGAAGAAAGAAACGGAGAAACGAAGAAAGAAACGGAGAATCGAAGAAAGAAACGGAGAAACGAACAAAGAAACGGAGAAATAAATGGAGAAACGAAGAAATAAACGGAGAAACGAACAAGGAAACGGAGAAACGAAGAAAGAAACGGTGAAACGAAGAAAGAAACGGAGAAACGAAGAAAGAAACGGAGAAACGAAGAAAGAAACGGAGAAACGAAGAAAGAAACGGAGAAACGAAGAAAGAAACGGAGAAACGAAGAGAGAAACTGAGAAACGAAGAAGGAAACGGAGAAACGAAGAAAGAAGCGGAGAAACGAAGAAAGGAACGGAGAAACGGAGAAATAAATGGAGAAACGGAGAAACGAAAAAGGAAGCGGAGAAACGAAGAAAGAAGCGGAGAAACGAAGAAAGAAATGGAGAAACGAAGAAAGAAACGGAGAAACGAAGAATGAAACGGATAAACGAAGAAAGAAACTGAGAATCGAAGAAAGAAACGGAGTAACGAAGAAAGAAACGAAGAAACGAAGAAAGAAACTGAGAAACGAAGAAAGAAACGAAGAAACGAAGAAAGAAACGGAGAAACGAAGAAAGGAACGGAGAAACGGAGAAATAAATGGAGAAACGGAGGAGAAACGAAAAAGGAAGCGGAGAAACGAAGAAAGAAACGGAGAAAACGAAGAAAGAAATGGAGAAACGAAGAAAGAAACGGAGAAACGAAGAAAGAAACGGAGATACGAAGAAAGCAACGGAGAAACGAAGAAAGAAACTGAGAAACGAAGAAAGAAACGAAGAAACGAAGAAAGAAACGGAGAAACGAAGAAAGGAACGGAGAAACGGAGAAATAAATGGAGAAACGGAGAAACGAAAAAGGAAGCGGAGAAACGAAGAAAGAAACGGAGAAACGAAGAAAGAAATGGAGAAACGAAGAAAGAAACGGAGAAACGAAGAAAGAAACGGAGATACGAAGAAAGCAACGGAGTAGCGAACAGAGAAAAGGAGAAACGAAGAAAGAAACGAAGAAAGAAAGGAAGTAAGAAACGGAGAAACGAAGAAAGAAACGGAGAAACGAACAAAGAAACAGAGAAACGAACAAAGAAACGGAGAAACGAAGAAAGAAACGGAGAAACGAATAAAGAAACGGAGAATCGAAGAATGAAACGGAGTAACGAAGAAAGAAACGAAGTAACGAAGAAAGAAACGGAGAAATAAATGGAGAAACGAAGAAATAAAGAAAGATACGGAGAAACGAACAAAGAAACGGAGAAACGAACAAAAACACGGAGAAACGAAGAATGAAACGGAGAAACGAAGAAAGAAACGGTGAAGTAAATGGAGAAACGAAGATATAAACGGAGAAACGAACAAAGAAACGGAGAAACGAACAAAGAAACGGTGAAACGAAGACAGAAACGGAGAAACGAACAAAGAAACGGAGAAACGAAGAAAGAAACGGAGAAACGAAGAAAGAAACTGAGAATCGAAGAAAGAAACGGAGTAACGAAGAAAGAAACGAAGAAACGAAGAAAGAAACGGAGAAACGAAGAAAGAAACGGAGAAACGAAGAACGAAAAGGAGAAACGAATAAAGAAACGGAGAATCGAAGAAAGAAACGGAGTAACGAAGAAAGAAACGAAGTAACGAAGAAAGAAACGGAGAAATAAATGGAGAAACGAAGAAATAAAGAAAGATACGGAGAAACGAACAAAGAAACGGAGAAACGAACAAAAACACGGAGAAACGAAGAATGAAACGGAGAAACGAAGAAAGAAACGGTGAAATAAACGGAGAAACGAAGATATAAACGGAGAAACGAACAAAGAAACGGAGAAACGAACAAAGAAACGGTGAAACGAAGACAGAAACGGAGAAACGAACAAAGAAACGGAGAAACGAAGAAAGAAACGGAGAAACGAAGAAAGAAACTGAGAATCGAAGAAAGAAACGGAGTAACGAAGAAAGAAACGAAGAAACGAGGAAAGAAACGGAGAAATAGATGGAGAAACAAAGAAATAGACCGAGAAACGGGAAAAGAAACGGAGAAACGAACAAAGAAACGGAGAAACGAAGAAAGAAACGGAGAAACGAAGAAAGAAACGGAGAAATAAATGGAGAAACGAAGAAATAAACCGAGAAACGGAAAAAGAAACGGAGAAACGAACAAAGAAACCGAGAAACGTAGAAAGAAACGGAGAAACGAACAACGAAACGGAGAAACGAAGAAAGAAACGGAGAAAGGAAGAAAGAAACGGAGAAACGGAGAAATAAATGGAGAAACGAAGAAAGAAACGGAGAAACGAAGAAAGAAACGGAGAAACGAAGAAAGAAACGGAGAAACGAAGAAAGAAACGGAGAAACGTACAAAGAAACGGAGAAACGAAGAAAGAAACGGAGAAACGAAGAACGAAAAGGAGAAACGAAGATAGAAACTGAGAAACGAAGAAAGAAACGGAGAAACGAAGAAAGAAACGGAGAGACGAAGAAAGGAACGGAGAAACGGAGAAATAAATGGAGAAACGGAGAAAAGAAAAAGGAAGCGGAGAAACGAAGAAAGAAACGGAGAAACGAAGAAAGAAATGGAGAAACGAAGATAGAAACGGAGAAACGAAGAATGAAACGGAGAAACGACGAAATAAATGGAGAAATGAAGAAAGAAGCGGAGAAACAACGAAAGGAACGGAGAAACCAACATAGAAACGGAGAAACGAAGAAAGAAACGGAGAAACGATGGATGAAACGGAGAAACGAAGAAAGAAACGGAGAAATAAATGGAGAAACGATGATATAAACGGAGAAACGAAGAAAGAAACGGAGAAACGAAGAAACGATGAAAGAAACGGAGAAACGAAGAAAGAAACGGAGAAACGAAGAAAGAAACGGAGAAACGAAGAAAGAAACGGAGAAACGAAGAAAGAAACGGAGAAACGAAGAAAGAAACGGAGAAACGTAGAATTAAACGGAGAAACGAACAACGAAACGGAGAAACGAAGAAAGAAACGGAGAAACGAACAAAGAAACGGAGAAAGGAAGAAAGAAACGGAGAAACAAAGAAAGAAACGGAGAAACGAACAAAGAAACGGAGAAACGAACAAAGAAACGGAGAAATGAACAAAGAAACGGAGAAACGAACAAAGAAACGGAGAAACGAATAAAGAAACGGAGAATCGAAGAAAGAAACGGAGTAACGAAGAAACAAACGGAGAAATAAATGGAGAAACAAAGAAATAAACCGAGAAACGGGAAAAGAAACGGAGAAACGAACAAAGAAACGGAGAAACGAAGAAGGAAACGGAGAAACGAAGAAAGAAACGGAGAAACGAAGAGAGAAGCGGAGAAACGAACAAAGAATCGGAGAAACGAAGAAAGAAACGGAGAGAACGAAGAAAGAAACGGAGAATCGAAGAAAGAAACGGAGAAACGAACAAAGAAACGGAGAAATAAATGGAGAAACGAAGAAATAAACGGAGAAACGAACAAGGAAACGGAGATACGAAGAAAGAAAACGGTGAAACGAAGAAAGAAACGAGAGAAACGAAGAAAGAAACGGAGAAACGAAGAAAGAAACGGAGAAACGAAGAAAGAAACGGAGAAACGAAGAAAGAAACGGAGAAACGAAGAGAGAAACTGAGAAACGAAGAAGGAAACGGAGAAACGAAGAAAGAAGCGGAGAAACGAAGAAAGGAACGGAGAAACGGAGAAATAAATGGAGAAACGGAGAAACGAAAAAGGAAGCGGAGAAACGAAGAAAGAAGCGGAGAAACGAAGAAAGAAATGGAGAAACGAAGAAAGAAACGGAGAAACGAAGAATGAAACGGATAAACGAAGAAAGAAACTGAGAATCGAAGAAAGAAACGGAGTAACGAAGAAAGAAACGAAGAAACGAAGAAAGAAACTGAGAAACGAAGAAAGAAACGAAGAAACGAAGAAAGAAACGGAGAAACGAAGAAAGGAACGGAGAAACGGAGAAATAAATGGAGAAACGGAGAAACGAAAAAGGAAGCGGAGAAACGAAGAAAGAAACGGAGAAACGAAGAAAGAAATGGAGAAACGAAGAAAGAAACGGAGAAACGAAGAAAGAAACGGAGATACGAAGAAAGCAACGGAGAAACGAAGAAAGAAACTGAGAAACGAAGAAAGAAACGAAGAAACGAAGAAAGAAACGGAGAAACGAAGAAAGGAACGGAGAAACGGAGAAATAAATGGAGAAACGGAGAAACGAAAAAGGAAGCGGAGAAACGAAGAAAGAAACGGAGAAACGAAGAAAGAAATGGAGAAACGAAGAAAGAAACGGAGAAACGAAGAAAGAAACGGAGATACGAAGAAAGCAACGGAGTAGCGAACAGAGAAAAGGAGAAACGAAGAAAGAAACGAAGAAAGAAAGGAAGTAAGAAACGGAGAAACGAAGAAAGAAACGGAGAAACGAACAAAGAAACAGAGAAACGAACAAAGAAACGGAGAAACGAAGAAAGAAACGGAGAAACGAATAAAGAAACGGAGAATCGAAGAATGAAACGGAGTAACGAAGAAAGAAACGAAGTAACGAAGAAAGAAACGGAGAAATAAATGGAGAAACGAAGAAATAAAGAAAGATACGGAGAAACGAACAAAGAAACGGAGAAACGAACAAAAACACGGAGAAACGAAGAATGAAACGGAGAAACGAAGAAAGAAACGGTGAAGTAAATGGAGAAACGAAGATATAAACGGAGAAACGAACAAAGAAACGGAGAAACGAACAAAGAAACGGTGAAACGAAGACAGAAACGGAGAAACGAACAAAGAAACGGAGAAACGAAGAAAGAAACGGAGAAACGAAGAAAGAAACTGAGAATCGAAGAAAGAAACGGAGTAACGAAGAAAGAAACGAAGAAACGAAGAAAGAAACGGAGAAATAAATGGAGAAACGAAGAAATAAACCGAGAAACGGAAAAAGAAACGGAGAAACGAACAAAGAAACCGAGAAACGTAGAAAGAAACGGAGAAACGAACAACGAAACGGAGAAACGAAGAAAGAAACGGAGAAACGAACAAAGAAACGGAGAAAGGAAGAAAGAAACGGAGAAACGGAGAAATAAATGGAGAAACGAAGAAAGAAACGGAGAAACGAAGAAAGAAACGGAGAAACGAAGAAAGAAACGGAGAAACGAAGAACGAAAAGGAGAAACGAAGATAGAAACTGAGAAACGAAGAAAGAAACGGAGAAACGAAGAAAGAAACGGAGAGACGAAGAAAGGAACGGAGAAACGGAGAAATAAATGGAGAAACGGAGAAAAGAAAAAGGAAGCGGAGAAACGAAGAAAGAAACGGAGAAACGAAGAAAGAAATGGAGAAACGAAGATAGAAACGGAGAAACGAAGAATGAAACGGAGAAACGACGAAATAAATGGAGAAATGAAGAAAGAAACGGAGAAACAACGAAAGGAACGGAGAAACCAACATAGAAACGGAGAAACGAAGAAAGAAACGGAGAAACGAAGGATGAAACGGAGAAACGAAGAAAGAAACGGAGAAATAAATGGAGAAACGATGATATAAACGGAGAAACGAAGAAAGAAACGGAGAAACGAAGAAACGATGAAAGAAACGGAGAAACGAAGAAAGAAACGGAGAAACGAAGAAAGAAACGGAGAAACGAAGAAAGAAACGGAGAAACGAAGAAAGAAACGGAGAAACGTAGAATAAAACGGAGAAACGAACAACGAAACGGAGAAACGAACAAAGAAACGGAGAAAGGAAGAAAGATACGGAGAAACAAAGAAAGAAACGGAGAAACGAACAAAGAAACGGAGAAACGAACAAAGAAACGGAGAAACGAACAAAGAAACGGAGAAACGAACAAAGAAACGGAGAAACGAATAAAGAAACGGAGAATCGAAGAAAGAAACGGAGTAACGAAGAAACAAACGGAGAAATAAATGGAGAAACAAAGAAATAAACCGAGAAACGGGAAAAGAAACGGAGAAACGAAGAAAGAAACGGAGAAACGAAGAAGGAAACGGAGAAACGAAGAAAGAAACGGAGAAACGAAGAGAGAAACGGAGAAACGAACAAAGAAACGGAGAAACGAAGAAAGAAACGGAGAAACGAAGAAAGAAACGGAGAATCGAAGAAAGAAACGGAGAAACGAACAAAGAAACGGAGAAACGAAGAATGAAAAGGAGGAACGAAGAAAGAAACTGAGAATCGAAGAAAGAAACGGAGTAACGAAGAAAGAAACGAAGAAACGAAGAAAGAAACTGAGAAACGAAGAAAGAAACGAAGAAACGAAGAAAGAAACGGAGAAACGAAGAAAGGAACGGAGAAACGGAGAAATAAATGGAGAAACGGAGAAACGAAAAAGGAAGCGGAGAAACGAAGAAAGAAACGGAGAAACGAAGAAAGAAATGGAGAAACGAAGAAAGAAACGGAGAAACGAAGAAAGAAACGGAGAAACGAAGGAAGAAACGGAGAAACGAACAAAGAAACGGAGAAAGGAAGAAAGAAACGGAGAAACGGAGAAAGAAACGGAGAAACGAAGAAAGAAACGGAGAAACGAAGAAAGAAACGGAGAAACGAAAAAAGAAACGGAGAAACGAAGAAAGAAAGGAAGTAAGAAACGGAGAAACAAAGAAAGAAACGGAGAAACGAACAAAGAAACGGAGAAATAAGTGGAGAAACGTAGAAATAAACGGAGAAACAAACAAGGAAACGGAGAAACGAAGAAAGAAACGGAGAAACGAAGAAATAAACGGAGAAACGAAGAAAGAAACGGAGAAACAAAGGAAGAAACGGAGAAACGAAGAAAGAAACGGAGAAACGAAGAAAGAAACGGAGAAACGAACAAAGAAACGGAGAAAGGAAGAAAGAAACGGAGAAGCGGAGAAAGAAACGGAGAAACGAAGAAAGAAACGGAGAAACGAAGAAAGAAACGGAGAAACGAAGAAAGAAACGGAGAAACGAAGAAAGAAACTGAGAAACGAAGAAAGAAACGGAGAAACGAAGAAAGAAACGGAGAAACGAACAACGAAACGGAGAAAGGAAGAAAGAAACGGAGAAACAAAGGAAGAAACGGAGAAACGAACAAAGAAACGGAGAAATAAGTGGAGAAACGAAGAAATAAACGGAGAAACAAACAAGGAAACGGAGAAACGAAGAAAGAAACGGAGAAACGAAGAAATAAACGGAGAAACGAAGAAAGAAACGGAGAAACAAAGAAAGAAACGGAGAAACGAAGAAAGAAACGGAGAAACGAAGAAAGAAACGGAGAAACGAACAAAGAAACGGAGAAAGGAAGAAAGAAACGGAGAAACGAACAAAGAAACGGAGAAACGAAGAAAGAAACGGAGTAACGAAGAAACAAACGGAGAAATAAATGGAGAAACAAAGAAATAAACCGAGAAACGGGAAAAGAAACGGAGAAACGAAGAAAGAAACGGAGAAACGAAGAAAGAAACGGAGAAACGAAGAAAGAAACGGAGAAACGAACAAAGAAACGGAGAAATAAATGGAGAAACGAAGAAATAAACGGAGAAACGAACAAGGAAACGGAGAAACGAAGAAAGAAACGGTGAAACGAAGAAAGAAACGGAGAAACGAAGAAAGAAACGGAGAAACAAAGAAAGAAACGGAGAAACGAACAAAGAAACGGAGAAATAAGTGGAGAAACGAAGAAATAAACGGAGAAACAAGCAAGGAAACGGAGAAACGAAGAAAGAAACGGAGAAACGAAGAAAGAAACGGAGAAACGAAGAAAGAAACGGAGAAATAAATGGAGAAACGAAGAAATAAACCGAGAAACGGAAAAAGAAACGGAGAAACGAACAAAGAAACGGAGAAACGTAGAAAGAAACGGAGAAACAAACAACGAAACGGAGAAACGAAGAAAGAAACGGAGAAACGAACAAAGAAACGGAGAAAGGAAGAAAGAATCGGAGAAACGGAGAAATAAATGGAGAAACGAAGAAAGAAACGGAGAAACGAAGAAAGAAACGGAGAAACGAAGAAAGAAACGGAGAAACGAACAAAGAAACGGAGAAATAAATGGAGAAACGAAGAAATAAACGGAGAAACGAACAAGGAAACGGAGAAACGAAGATAGAAACGGTGAAACGAAGAAAGAAATGGAGAAACGAAGAAAGAAACGGAGAAACAAACAAGGAAACGGAGAAACGAAGAAAGAAACGGAGAAACGAAGAAATAAACGGAGAAACGAAGAAAGAAACGGAGAAACAAAGAAAGAAACGGAGAAACGAAGAAAGAAACGGAGAAACGAAGAAAGAAACGGAGAAACGAACAAAGAAACGGAGAAAGGAAGAAAGAAACGGAGAAACGAACAAAGAAACGGAGAAACGAAGGATGAAACGGAGAAACGAAGAAAGAAACGGAGAAATAAATGGAGAAACGATGATATAAACGGAGAAACGAAGAAAGAAACGGAGAAACGAAGAAACGATGAAAGAAACGGAGAAACGAAGAAAGAAACGGAGAAACGAAGAAAGAAACGGAGAAACGAAGAAAGAAACGGAGAAACGAAGAAAGAAACGGAGAAACGTAGAATTAAACGGAGAAACGAACAACGAAACGGAGAAACGAACAAAGAAACGGAGAAAGGAAGAAAGATACGGAGAAACAAAGAAAGAAACGGAGAAACGAACAAAGAAACGGAGAAACGAACAAAGAAACGGAGAAACGAACAAAGAAACGGAGAAACGAACAAAGAAACGGAGAAACGAATAAAGAAACGGAGAATCGAAGAAAGAAACGGAGTAACGAAGAAACAAACGGAGAAATAAATGGAGAAACAAAGAAATAAACCGAGAAACGGGAAAAGAAACGGAGAAACGAAGAAAGAAACGGAGAAACGAAGAAGGAAACGGAGAAACGAAGAAAGAAACGGAGAAACGAAGAGAGAAACGGAGAAACGAACAAAGAAACGGAGAAACGAAGAAAGAAACGGAGAAACGAAGAAAGAAACGGAGAATCGAAGAAAGAAACGGAGAAACGAACAAAGAAACGGAGAAACGAAGAATGAAAAGGAGGAACGAAGAAAGAAACTGAGAATCGAAGAAAGAAACGGAGTAACGAAGAAAGAAACGAAGAAACGAAGAAAGAAACTGAGAAACGAAGAAAGAAACGAAGAAACGAAGAAAGAAACGGAGAAACGAAGAAAGGAACGGAGAAACGGAGAAATAAATGGAGAAACGGAGAAACGAAAAAGGAAGCGGAGAAACGAAGAAAGAAACGGAGAAACGAAGAAAGAAATGGAGAAACGAAGAAAGAAACGGAGAAACGAAGAAAGAAACGGAGAAACGAAGGAAGAAACGGAGAAACGAACAAAGAAACGGAGAAAGGAAGAAAGAAACGGAGAAACGGAGAAAGAAACGGAGAAACGAAGAAAGAAACGGAGAAACGAAGAAAGAAACGGAGAAACGAAAAAAGAAACGGAGAAACGAAGAAAGAAAGGAAGTAAGAAACGGAGAAACAAAGAAAGAAACGGAGAAACGAACAAAGAAACGGAGAAATAAGTGGAGAAACGTAGAAATAAACGGAGAAACAAACAAGGAAACGGAGAAACGAAGAAAGAAACGGAGAAACGAAGAAATAAACGGAGAAACGAAGAAAGAAACGGAGAAACAAAGGAAGAAACGGAGAAACGAAGAAAGAAACGGAGAAACGAAGAAAGAAACGGAGAAACGAACAAAGAAACGGAGAAAGGAAGAAAGAAACGGAGAAGCGGAGAAAGAAACGGAGAAACGAAGAAAGAAACGGAGAAACGAAGAAAGAAACGGAGAAACGAAGAAAGAAACGGAGAAACGAAGAAAGAAACTGAGAAACGAAGAAAGAAACGGAGAAACGAAGAAAGAAACGGAGAAACGAACAACGAAACGGAGAAAGGAAGAAAGAAACGGAGAAACAAAGGAAGAAACGGAGAAACGAACAAAGAAACGGAGAAATAAGTGGAGAAACGAAGAAATAAACGGAGAAACAAACAAGGAAACGGAGAAACGAAGAAAGAAACGGAGAAACGAAGAAATAAACGGAGAAACGAAGAAAGAAACGGAGAAACAAAGAAAGAAACGGAGAAACGAAGAAAGAAACGGAGAAACGAAGAAAGAAACGGAGAAACGAACAAAGAAACGGAGAAAGGAAGAAAGAAACGGAGAAACGAACAAAGAAACGGAGAAACGAAGAAAGAAACGGAGTAACGAAGAAACAAACGGAGAAATAAATGGAGAAACAAAGAAATAAACCGAGAAACGGGAAAAGAAACGGAGAAACGAAGAAAGAAACGGAGAAACGAAGAAAGAAACGGAGAAACGAAGAAAGAAACGGAGAAACGAACAAAGAAACGGAGAAATAAATGGAGAAACGAAGAAATAAACGGAGAAACGAACAAGGAAACGGAGAAACGAAGAAAGAAACGGTGAAACGAAGAAAGAAACGGAGAAACGAAGAAAGAAACGGAGAAACAAAGAAAGAAACGGAGAAACGAACAAAGAAACGGAGAAATAAGTGGAGAAACGAAGAAATAAACGGAGAAACAAGCAAGGAAACGGAGAAACGAAGAAAGAAACGGAGAAACGAAGAAAGAAACGGAGAAACGAAGAAAGAAACGGAGAAATAAATGGAGAAACGAAGAAATAAACCGAGAAACGGAAAAAGAAACGGAGAAACGAACAAAGAAACGGAGAAACGTAGAAAGAAACGGAGAAACAAACAACGAAACGGAGAAACGAAGAAAGAAACGGAGAAACGAACAAAGAAACGGAGAAAGGAAGAAAGAATCGGAGAAACGGAGAAATAAATGGAGAAACGAAGAAAGAAACGGAGAAACGAAGAAAGAAACGGAGAAACGAAGAAAGAAACGGAGAAACGAACAAAGAAACGGAGAAATAAATGGAGAAACGAAGAAATAAACGGAGAAACGAACAAGGAAACGGAGAAACGAAGATAGAAACGGTGAAACGAAGAAAGAAATGGAGAAACGAAGAAAGAAACGGAGAAACAAACAAGGAAACGGAGAAACGAAGAAAGAAACGGAGAAACGAAGAAATAAACGGAGAAACGAAGAAAGAAACGGAGAAACAAAGAAAGAAACGGAGAAACGAAGAAAGAAACGGAGAAACGAAGAAAGAAACGGAGAAACGAACAAAGAAACGGAGAAAGGAAGAAAGAAACGGAGAAACGAACAAAGAAACGGAGAAACGAAGAAAGAAACGGAGTAACGAAGAAACAAACGGAGAAATAAATGGAGAAACAAAGAAATAAACCGAGAAACGGGAAAAGAAACGGAGAAACGAACAAAGAAACGGAGAAACGAAGAAGGAAACGGAGAAACGAAGAAAGAAACGGAGAAACGAAGAGAGAAACGGAGAAACGAACAAAGAAACGGAGAAACGAAGAAAGAAACGGAGAAACGAAGAAAGAAACGGAGAATCGAAGAAAGAAACGGAGAAACGAACAAAGAAACGGAGAAACGAAGAATGAAAAGGAGAAACGAAGAAAGAAACTGAGAATCGAAGAAAGAAACGGAGTAACGAAGAAAGAAACGAAGAAACGAAGAAAGAAACTGAGAAACGAAGAAAGAAACGAAGAAACGAAGAAAGAAACGGAGAAACGAAGAAAGGAACGGAGAAACGGAGAAATAAATGGAGAAACGGAGAAACGAAAAAGGAAGCGGAGAAACGAAGAAAGAAACGGAGAAACGAAGAAAGAAATGGAGAAACGAAGAAAGAAACGGAGAAACGAAGAAAGAAACGGAGAAACGAAGGAAGAAACGGAGAAACGAACAAAGAAACGGAGAAAGGAAGAAAGAAACGGAGAAACGGAGAAAGAAACGGAGAAACGAAGAAAGAAACGGAGAAACGAAGAAAGAAACGGAGAAACGAAAAAAGAAACGGAGAAACGAAGAAAGAAAGGAAGTAAGAAACGGAGAAACAAAGAAAGAAACGGAGAAACGAACAAAGAAACGGAGAAATAAGTGGAGAAACGAAGAAATAAACGGAGAAACAAACAAGGAAACGGAGAAACAAAGAAAGAAACGGAGAAACGAAGAAATAAACGGAGAAACGAAGAAAGAATCGGAGAAACAAAGAAAGAAACGGAGAAACGAAGAAAGAAACGGAGAAACGAAGAATGAAACGGAGAAATAAATGGAGAAACGAAGAAATAAACCGAGAAACGGAAAAAGAAACGGAGAAACGAACAAAGAAACGGAGAAACGTAGAAAGAAACGGAGAAACAAACAACGAAACGGAGAAACGAAGAAAGAAACGGAGAAACGAACAAAGAAACGGAGAAAGGAAGAAAGAATCGGAGAAACGGAGAAATAAATGGAGAAACGAAGAAAGAAACGGAGAAACGAAGAAAGAAACGGAGAAACGAAGAAAGAAACGGAGAAACGAACAAAGAAACGGAGAAATAAATGGAGAAACGAAGAAATAAACGGAGAAACGAACAAGGAAACGGAGAAACGAAGAAAGAAACGGAGAAACGAAGAAAGAAACTGAGAAACGAAGAAAGAAACGGAGAAACGAAGAAAGAAACGGAGAAACGAACAACGAAACGGAGAAAGGAAGAAAGAAACGGAGAAACAAAGAAAGAAACGGAGAAACGAACAAAGAAACGGAGAAATAAGTGGAGAAACGAAGAAATAAACGGAGAAACAAACAAGGAAACGGAGAAACGAAGAAAGAAACGGAGAAACGAAGAAATAAACAGAGAAACGAAGAAAGAAACGGAGAAACAAAGAAAGAAACGGAGAAACGAAGAAAGAAACGGAGAAACGAAGAAAGAAACGGAGAGACGAACAAAGAAACGGAGAAAGGAAGAAAGAAACGGAGAAACGAACAAAGAAACGGAGAAACGAAGAAAGAAACGGAGTAACGAAGAAACAAACGGAGAAATAAATGGAGAAACAAAGAAATAAACCGAGAAACGGGAAAAGAAACGAAGAAACGAACAAAGAAACGGAGAAACGAAGAAAGAAACGGAGAAACGAAGAAAGAATCGGAGAAATAAATGGAGAAACGAAGAAATAAACCGAGAAACGGAAAAAGAAACGGAGAAACGAACAAAGAAACGGAGAAACGTAGAAAGAAACGGAGAAACAAACAACGAAACGGAGAAACGAAGAAAGAAACGGAGAAACGAACAAAGAAACGGAGAAAGAAAGAAAGAATCGGAGAAACGGAGAAATAAATGGAGAAACGAAGAAAGAAACGGAGAAACGAAGAAAGAAACGGAGAAACGAAGAAAGAAACGGAGAAACGAACAAAGAAACGGAGAAATAAATGGAGAAACGAAGAAATAAACGGAGAAACGAACAAGGAAACGGAGAAACGAAGATAGAAACGGTGAAACGAAGAAAGAAATGGAGAAACGAAGAAAGAAACGGAGAAACGAAGAAAGAAACGGAGAAACGAAGAAAGAAACGGAGAAACGAAGAAAGAAACGGAGAAACGAAGAAAGAAACGGAGAAACGAAGAAAGAAACGGAGAAACGAAGAAAGAAGCGGAGAAACGAAGAAAGGAACGGAGAAACGGAGAAATAAATGGAGAAACGGTGAAACGAAAAAGGAAGCGGAGAAACGAAGAAAGAAACGGAGAAACGAAGAAAGAAATGGAGAAACGAAGAAAGAAACGGAGAAACGAAGAAAGAAACGGAGATACGAAGAAAGCAACGGAGTAACGAAGAAAGAAACGGAGAAACGAAGAAAGAAACGAAGAAAGGAAGCGGAGAAACGAAGAAAGAAACGGAGAAACGAAGAAAGAAACAGAGAATCGAAGAAAGAAACGGAGAAACGGAGAAATAAATGGTGAAACGAAGAAATGAACAGAGAAACGAAGAAAGAAACGGAGAAACGAAGAAAGGAACGGAGAAACGAACAAAGAAACGGAGAAACGAACAAAGAAACGGAGAAACGAAGAAAGGAACGGAGAAACGAAGAGAGAAACGGAGAAATGAACAAAGAAACGGAGAAACGAAGAAAGAAACGGAGAAACGAAGAAAGAAACGGAGAAACGAAGAAAGAAACGGAGAATCGAAGAAAGAAACGGAGAAACGAAGAAAGAAACGGACAAACGAAGAAAGAAACGGAGAAACGAAGAAAGAAACTGAGAATCGAAGAAAGAAACGGAGTAACGAAGAAAGAAACGAAGCAACGAAGAAAGAAACGGAGAAATAAATGGAGAAACGAAGAAATAAACCGAGAAACGGAAAAAGAAACGGAGAAACGAACAAAGAAACGGAGAAACGTAGAAAGAAACGGAGAAACGAACAACGAAACGGAGAAACGAAGAAAGAATCGGAGAATCGAACAAAGAAACGGAGAAATGAAGAAAGAAACGGAGAAACAAAGAAAGAAACGGAGAAACGAACAAAGAAACGGAGAAATAAGTGGAGAAACGAAGAAATAAACGGAGAAACGAACAAGGAAACGGAGAAACGAAGAAAGAAACGGAGAAACGAAGAAATAAACGGAGAAACGAAGAAAGAAACGGAGAAACAAAGAAAGAACGGAGAAACGAAGAAAGAAACGGTGAAACGAAGAAAGAAACGGAGAAACGAAGAAAGAAACGGAGAAACGAACAAAGAAACGGAGAAACGAACAAAGAAACGGAGAAACGAAGAAACAAACGGAGTAACGAAGAAACAAACGGAGAAATAAATGGAGAAACAAAGAAATAAACCGAGAAACGGGAAAAGAAACGGAGAAACGAACAAAGAAACGGAGAAACGAAGAAAGAAACGGAGAAACGAAGAAAGAAACGGAGAAATAAATGGAGAAACGAAGAAATAAACCGAGAAACGGAAAAAGAAACGGAGAAACGAACGAAGAAACGGAGAAACGTAGAAAGAAACGGAGAAACGAACAACGAAACGGAGAAACGAAGAAAGAAACGGAGAAACGAAGAAATAAACGGAGAAACGAAGAAAGAAACGGAGAAACAAAGAAAGAACGGAGAAACGAAGAAAGAAACGGTGAAACGAAGAAAGAAACGGAGAAACGAAGAAAGAAACGGAGAAACGAACAAAGAAACGGAGAAACGAACAAAGAAACGGAGAAACGAAGAAACAAACGGAGTAACGAAGAAACAAACGGAGAAATAAATGGAGAAACAAAGAAATAAACCGAGAAACGGGAAAAGAAACGGAGAAACGAACAAAGAAACGGAGAAACGTAGAAAGAAACGGAGAAACGAACAAAGAAACGGAGAAATAAGTGGAGAAACGAAGAAATAAACGGAGAAACGAACAAGGAAACGGAGAAACGAAGAAAGAAACGGAGAAACGGAGAAATAAATGGAGAAACGAAAAAAGAAACGGAGAAACAAAGAAAGAAACGGAGAAACGAAGAAAGAAACGGAGAAAGGAAGAAAGAAACGGAGAAACGGAGAAATAAATGGAGAAACGAAAAAAGAAACGGAGAAACAAAGAAAGAAACGGAGAAACGAAGAAAGAAAGGGTGAAACGAAGAAAGAAACGGAGAAACGAAGAAAGAAACGGAGAAACGAACAAAGAAACGGAGAAACGAAGAAAGGAACGGAGAAACGAACAAAGAAACGGAGAAACGAAGAAAGGAACGGAGAAACGAACAAAGAAACGGAGAAACGAAGAAAGAAACGGAGAAACGAAGAGAGAAACGGAGAAACGAACAAAGAAACGGAGAAACGAACAAAGAAACGGAGAAACGAAGAGAGAAACGGAGAAACGAAGAAAGAAACGGAGAAATAAATGGAGAAACGAAGAAATACACCGAGAAACGGAAAAAGAAACGGAGAAACGAACAAAGAAACGTAGAAATAAGTGGAGAAACGAAGAAATAAACGGAGAAACGAACAAGGAAACGGAGAAACGAAGAACGAAACGGAGAAACGAAGAAATAAACGGAGAAACGAAGAAAGAAACGGAGACACAAAGAAAGAAACGGAGAAACGAAGAATGAAACGGTGAAACGAAGAAAGAAACGGAGAAACGAAGAAAGAAGCGGAGAAACGAAGAAAGAAACGGAGAAACGAACAAAGAAACGGAGAAAGGAAGAAAGAAACGGAGAAACGGAGAAATAAATGGAGAAACGAAGAAAGAAACGGAGAAACGGAGAAAGAACCGGAGAAACGAAGAAAGAAACGGAGAAACGAACAAAGAAACGGAGAAATAAATGGAGAAACGAAGAAATAAACGGAGAAACGAACAAGGAAACGGAGAAACGAAGAAAGAAACGGTGAAACGAAGAAATAAACTGAGAAACGAAGAAAGAAACGGAGAAACGAACAAAGAAACGGAGAAACGAAGAAAGAAACGGAGAAACGAAGAAAGAAACGGAGAAACGAAGAAAGAAACTGAGAAACGAAGAAAGAAACGGAGAAACGAAGAAAGAAACGGAGAAACGAAGAAAGGAACGGAGAAACGGAGAAATAAATGGAGAAACGGAGAAACGAAAAAGGAAGCGGAGAAACGAAGAAAGAAACGGAGAAACGAAGAAAGAAACGGAGAAACGAAGAAAGAAACGGAGAAATAAATGGAGAAACGAAGAAATAAACCAAGAAACGGAAAAAGAAACGGAGAAACGAACAAAGAAACGGAGAAACGTAGAAAGGAACGGAGAAACGAAGAACGAAACGGAGAAACGAAGAAAGAAACGGAGAAACGAACAAAGAAACGGAGAAAGGAAGAAAGAAACGGAGAAACGGAGAAATAAATGGAGAAACGAAGAGAGAAACGGTGAAACGAAGAAATAAACTGAGAAACGAAGAAAGAAACGGAGAAACGAAGAAAGAAACGGAGAAACGAAGAAAGAAAGGGAGAATCGGAGAAATAAATGGCGGAACGAAGGAATAAACCGAGAAACGGAGAAAGAAACGGAGAAACGAACAAAGAAACGGAGAAACGAACAAAGAAACTGAGAAACGAAGAAAGGAACGGAGAAACGGGGAAATAAATGGAGAAACGAAGGAACAAACGGAGAAACGAAAAACGAAACGGAGAAACGAAGAAAGAAATGGAGAAACGAAGAAAGAAACAGAGTAACGAACAAAGAAACGACGAAACGAAGAAAGAAACGGAGAAACGAAGAAAGAAACGGAGAAATAAATGGAGAAACGAAGAAATAAACCGAGAAACGGAAAAAGAAACGGAGAAACGAACAAAGAAACGGAGAAACGTAGAAAGAAACGGAGAAACGAACAAAGAAACGGAGAAGCGAAGAAAGAAACGGAGAAACGAAGAAACAAACGGAAAAACGAAGAAAGAAACGGAGAAACGAACAAAGAAACGGAGAAATAAGTGGAGAAACGAAGAAATAAACGGAGAAACGAACAAGGAAACGGAGAAACGAAGAAAGAAACGGAGAAACGAAGAAATAAACGGAGAAACGAAGAAAGAAACGGAGAAACAAAGAAAGAACGGAGAAACGAAGAAAGAAACGGTGAAACGAAGAAAGAAACGGAGAAACGAAGAAAGAAACGGAGAAACGAACAAAGAAACGGAGAAACGAACAAAGAAACGGAGAAACGAAGAAACAAACGGAGTAACGAAGAAACAAACGGAGAAATAAATGGAGAAACAAAGAAATAAACCGAGAAACGGGAAAAGAAACGGAGAAACGAACAAAGAAACGGAGAAACGAAGAAAGAAACGGAGAAACGAAGAAAGAAACGGAGAAATAAATGGAGAAACGAAGAAATAAACCGAGAAACGGAAAAAGAAACGGAGAAACGAACGAAGAAACGGAGAAACGTAGAAAGAAACGGAGAAACGAACAACGAAACGGAGAAACGAAGAAAGAAACGGAGAAAGGAAGAAAGAAACGGAGAAACGGAGAAATAAATGGAGAAACGAAAAAAGAAACGGAGAAACAAAGAAAGAAACGGAGAAACGAAGAAAGAAACGGAGAAAGGAAGAAAGAAACGGAGAAACGGAGAAATAAATGGAGAAACGAAAAAAGAAACGGAGAAACAAAGAAAGAAACGGAGAAACGAAGAAAGAAAGGGTGAAACGAAGAAAGAAACGGAGAAACGAAGAAAGAAACGGAGAAACGAACAAAGAAACGGAGAAACGAAGAAAGGAACGGAGAAACGAACAAAGAAACGGAGAAACGAAGAAAGGAACGGAGAAACGAACAAAGAAACGGAGAAACGAAGAAAGAAACGGAGAAACGAAGAGAGAAACGGAGAAACGAACAAAGAAACGGAGAAACGAACAAAGAAACGGAGAAACGAAGAGAGAAACGGAGAAACGAAGAAAGAAACGGAGAAATAAATGGAGAAACGAAGAAATACACCGAGAAACGGAAAAAGAAACGGAGAAACGAACAAAGAAACGTAGAAATAAGTGGAGAAACGAAGAAATAAACGGAGAAACGAACAAGGAAACGGAGAAACGAAGAACGAAACGGAGAAACGAAGAAATAAACGGAGAAACGAAGAAAGAAACGGAGACACAAAGAAAGAAACGGAGAAACGAAGAATGAAACGGTGAAACGAAGAAAGAAACGGAGAAACGAAGAAAGAAGCGGAGAAACGAAGAAAGAAACGGAGAAACGAACAAAGAAACGGAGAAAGGAAGAAAGAAACGGAGAAACGGAGAAATAAATGGAGAAACGAAGAAAGAAACGGAGAAACGGAGAAAGAACCGGAGAAACGAAGAAAGAAACGGAGAAACGAACAAAGAAACGGAGAAATAAATGGAGAAACGAAGAAATAAACGGAGAAACGAACAAGGAAACGGAGAAACGAAGAAAGAAACGGTGAAACGAAGAAATAAACTGAGAAACGAAGAAAGAAACGGAGAAACGAACAAAGAAACGGAGAAACGAAGAAAGAAACGGAGAAACGAAGAAAGAAACGGAGAAACGAAGAAAGAAACTGAGAAACGAAGAAAGAAACGGAGAAACGAAGAAAGAAACGGAGAAACGAAGAAAGGAACGGAGAAACGGAGAAATAAATGGAGAAACGGAGAAACGAAAAAGGAAGCGGAGAAACGAAGAAAGAAACGGAGAAACGAAGAAAGAAACGGAGAAACGAAGAAAGAAACGGAGAAATAAATGGAGAAACGAAGAAATAAACCAAGAAACGGAAAAAGAAACGGAGAAACGAACAAAGAAACGGAGAAACGTAGAAAGGAACGGAGAAACGAAGAACGAAACGGAGAAACGAAGAAAGAAACGGAGAAACGAACAAAGAAACGGAGAAAGGAAGAAAGAAACGGAGAAACGGAGAAATAAATGGAGAAACGAAGAGAGAAACGGTGAAACGAAGAAATAAACTGAGAAACGAAGAAAGAAACGGAGAAACGAAGAAAGAAACGGAGAAACGAAGAAAGAAAGGGAGAATCGGAGAAATAAATGGCGGAACGAAGGAATAAACCGAGAAACGGAGAAAGAAACGGAGAAACGAACAAAGAAACGGAGAAACGAACAAAGAAACTGAGAAACGAAGAAAGGAACGGAGAAACGGGGAAATAAATGGAGAAACGAAGGAACAAACGGAGAAACGAAAAACGAAACGGAGAAACGAAGAAAGAAATGGAGAAACGAAGAAAGAAACAGAGTAACGAACAAAGAAACGACGAAACGAAGAAAGAAACGGAGAAACGAAGAAAGAAACGGAGAAATAAATGGAGAAACGAAGAAATAAACCGAGAAACGGAAAAAGAAACGGAGAAACGAACAAAGAAACGGAGAAACGTAGAAAGAAACGGAGAAACGAACAAAGAAACGGAGAAGCGAAGAAAGAAACGGAGAAACGAAGAAACAAACGGAAAAACGAAGAAAGAAACGGAGAATCGAAGAAAGAAACGGAGAAACGAAGGATGAAACGGAGAAACGAAGAAAGGAACGGAGAAATAAATGGAGAAACGATGATATAAACGGAGAAACGAACAAAGAAACGGAGAAACGAACAAAGAAACGGAGAAACGAAGAAAGAAACGGAGAAACGAAGGAAGAAACGGAGAAACGAAGAAAGAAACTGAGAATCGAAGAAAGAAACGGAGTAACGAAGAAAGAAACGAAGAAACGAAGAAAGAAACGGAGAAATAGATGGAGAAACAAAGAAATAGACAGAGAAACGGGAAAAGAAACGGAGAAACGAACAAAGAAACGGAGAAACGAAGAAAGAAACGGAGAAACGAAGAAAGAAACGGAGAAATAAATGGAGAAACGAAGAAATAAACCGAGAAACGAAGAAAGAAACGGAGAATCGAAGAAAGAAACGAAGAAACGAAGAAAGAAACGGAGAAATAGATGGAGAAACAAAGAAATAGACCGAGAAACGGGAAAAGAAACGGAGAAACGAACAAAGAAACGGAGAAACGAAGAAAGAAACGGAGAAACGAAGAAAGAAACGGTGAAATAAATGGAGAAACGAAGAAATAAACCGAGAAACGGAAAAAGAAACGGAGAAACGAACAAAGAATCCGAGAAACGTAGAAAGAAACGGAGAAACGAACAACGAAACGGAGAAACGAAGAAAGAAACGGAGAAACGAACAAAGAAACGGAGAAAGGAAGAAAGAACGGAGAAACGGAGAAATAAATGGAGAAACGAAGAAAGAAACGGTGAAACGAAGAAATAAACTGAGAAACGAAGAAAGAAACGGAGAAACGAAGAAAGAAACGGAGAAACGAAGAAAGAAAGGGAGAATAGGAGAAATAAATGGCGGAACGAAGGAATAAACCGAGAAACGGAGAAAGAAACGGAGAAACGAACAAAGAAACGGAGAAACGAACAAAGAAACTGAGAAACGAAGAAAGGAACGGAGAAACGGGGAAATAAATGGAGAAACGAAGGAACAAACGGAGAAACGAAAAACGAAACGGAGAAACGAAGAAAGAAACGGAGAAACGAAGAAAGAAACAGAGTAACGAACAAAGAAACGACGAAACGAAGAAAGAAACGGAGAAACGAAGAAAGAGACGGAGAAATAAATGGAGAAACGAAGAAATAAACCGAGAAACGCAAAAGAAACGGAGAAACGAACAAAGAAACGGAGAAACGTAGAAAGAAACGGAGAAACGAACAAAGAAACGGAGAAGCGAAGAAAGAAACGGAGAAACGAAGAAACAAACGGAAAAACGAAGAAAGAAACGGAGAATCGAAGAAAGAAACGGAGAAACGAAGGATGAAACGGAGAAACGAAGAAAGGAACGGAGAAATAAATGGAGAAACGATGATATAAACGGAGAAACGAACAAAGAAACGGAGAAACGAACAAAGAAACGGAGAAACGAAGAAAGAAACGGAGAAACGAAGAAAGAAACGGAGAAACGAAGAAAGAAACTGAGAATCGAAGAAAGAAACGGAGTAACGAAGAAAGAAACGAAGAAACGAAGAAAGAAACGGAGAAATAGATGGAGAAACAAAGAAATAGACCGAGAAACGGGAAAAGAAACGGAGAAACGAACAAAGAAACGGAGAAACGAAGAAAGAAACGGAGAAACGAAGAAAGAAACGGAGAAATAAATGGAGAAACGAAGAAATAAACCGAGAAACGAAGAAAGAAACGGAGAAACGAAGAAAGAAACGGAGATACGAAGAAAGCAACGGAGTAGCGAACAGAGAAAAGGAGAAACGAAGAAAGAAACGGAGAAACGAAGAAAGAAAGGAAGTAAGAAACGGAGAAACGAACAAAGAAACGGAGAAACGAACAAAGAAACGGAGAAACGAAGAAAGAAACGGAGAAACGAATAAAGAAACGGAGAATCGAAGAAAGAAACGGAGTAACGAAGAAAGAAACGAAGAAACGAAGAAAGAAACGGAGAAATAAATGGAGAAACGAAGAAATAAAGAAAGATACGGAGAAACGAACGAAGAAACGGAGAAACGAACAAAAAAACGGAGAAACGAAGAATGAAACGGAGAAACGAAGAAAGAAACGGTGAAATAAATGGAGAAACGAAGAAATAAACCGAGAAACGGAAAAAGAAACGGAGAAACGAACAAAGAAACCGAGAAACGAAGAAAGAAACGGAGAAACGAAGAAAGAAACAGAGTAACGAACAAAGAAACGACGAAACGAAGAAAGAAACGGAGAAACGAAGAAAGAGACGGAGAAATAAATGGAGAAACGAAGAAATAAACCGAGAAACGCAAAAGAAACGGAGAAACGAACAAAGAAACGGAGAAACGTAGAAAGAAACGGAGAAACGAACAAAGAAACGGAGAAGCGAAGAAAGAAACGGAGAAACGAAGAAACAAACGGAAAAACGAAGAAAGAAACGGAGAATCGAAGAAAGAAACGGAGAAACGAAGGATGAAACGGAGAAACGAAGAAAGGAACGGAGAAATAAATGGAGAAACGATGATATAAACGGAGAAACGAACAAAGAAACGGAGAAACGAACAAAGAAACGGAGAAACGAAGAAAGAAACGGAGAAACGAAGAAAGAAACGGAGAAACGAAGAAAGAAACTGAGAATCGAAGAAAGAAACGGAGTAACGAAGAAAGAAACGAAGAAACGAAGAAAGAAACGGAGAAATAGATGGAGAAACAAAGAAATAGACCGAGAAACGGGAAAAGAAACGGAGAAACGAACAAAGAAACGGAGAAACGAAGAAAGAAACGGAGAAACGAAGAAAGAAACGGAGAAATAAATGGAGAAACGAAGAAATAAACCGAGAAACGAAGAAAGAAACGGAGAAACGAAGAAAGAAACGGAGATACGAAGAAAGCAACGGAGTAGCGAACAGAGAAAAGGAGAAACGAAGAAAGAAACGGAGAAACGAAGAAAGAAAGGAAGTAAGAAACGGAGAAACGAACAAAGAAACGGAGAAACGAACAAAGAAACGGAGAAACGAAGAAAGAAACGGAGAAACGAATAAAGAAACGGAGAATCGAAGAAAGAAACGGAGTAACGAAGAAAGAAACGAAGAAACGAAGAAAGAAACGGAGAAATAAATGGAGAAACGAAGAAATAAAGAAAGATACGGAGAAACGAACGAAGAAACGGAGAAACGAACAAAAAAACGGAGAAACGAAGAATGAAACGGAGAAACGAAGAAAGAAACGGTGAAATAAATGGAGAAACGAAGAAATAAACCGAGAAACGGAAAAAGAAACGGAGAAACGAACAAAGAAACCGAGAAACGAAGAAAGAAACGGAGAAACGAAGAAAGAAACGGAGAAACGAACAAAGAAACGGAGAAACGAAGAAAGAAACGGAGAAAGAAGCGGAGAAAGGAAGAAAGAAACGAAGAAACGAACAAGCAAACGGAGAAACGAAGAAAGAAACGGAGAAACGAACAAAGAAACGGAGAAATAAATGGAGAAACGAAGAAATAAACGGAGAAACGAACAAAGATACGGAGAAACGAACAAAGAAACGGTGAAACGAAGACAGAAACGGAGAAAGGAACAAAGAAACGGAGAAACGAAGAAAGAAACGGAGAAACGAAGAAAGAAACTGAGAATCGAAGAAAGAAACGGAGTAACGAAGAAAGAAACGAAGAAACGAAGAAAGAAACGGGGAAATAGATGGAGAAACAAAGAAATAGACCGAGAAACGGGAAAAGAAACGGAGAAACGAACAAAGAAACGGAGAAACGAAGAAAGAAACGGAGAAACGAAGAAAGAAACGGAGAAATAAATGGAGAAACGAAGAAATAAACCGAGAAACGGAAAAAGAAACGCAGAAACGAACAAAGAAACCGAGAAACGAAGAAAGAAACGGAGAAACGAAGAAAGAAACGGAGAAACGAACAAAGAAACGGAGAAACGAAGAAAGAAACGGAGAAAGAAGCGGAGAAAGGAAGAAAGAAACGAAGAAACCAACAAGCAAACGGAGAAACGAAGAAAGAAACGGAGAAACGAACAAAGAAACGGAGAAATAAATGGAGAAACGAAGAAATAAACGGAGAAACGAACAAGGAAACGGAGAAACGAAGAAAGAAACGGTGAAACGAAGAAATAAACTGAGAAACGAAGAAAGAAACGGAGAAACGAAGAAAGAAACGGAGAAACGACGAAATAAATGGAGAAATGAAGAAAGAAACGGAGAAACAACGAAAGGAACGGAGAAACCAACAAAGAAACGGAGAAACGAAGAAAGAAACGGAGAAACGAAGGATGAAACGGAGAAACGAAGAAAGAAACGGAGAAATAAATGGAGAAACGATGATATAAACGGAGAAACAAAGAAAGAAACGGAGAAACGAAGAAACGATGGAAGAAACGGAGAAACGAAGAAAGAAACGGAGAGACGAAGAAAGGAACGGAGAAACGGAGAAATAAATGGAGAAACGGAGAAAAGAAAAAGGAAGCAGAGAAACGAAGAAAGAAACGGAGAAACGAAGAAAGAAATGGAGAAACGCAGAAAGAAACGGAGAAACGAAGAATGAAACGGAGAAACGACGAAATAAATGGAGAAATGAAGAAAGAAACGGAGAAACAACGAAAGGAACGGAGAAACCAACAAAGAAACGGAGAAACGAAGAAAGAAACGGAGAAACGAAGGATGGAGCGGAGAAACGAAGAAAGAAACGGAGAAATAAATGGAGAAACGATGATATAAACGGAGAAACAAAGAAAGAAACGGAGAAACGAAGAAACGATGGAAGAAACGGAGAAACGAATAAAGAAACGGAGAAACGAAGAAAGAAATAGAGAAACGAAGAAAGAAACGGAGAAACGAAGAAAGAAACGGAGAAACGTAGAAAGAAACGGAGAAACGAACAACGAAACGGAGAAACGAAGAAAGAAACGGAGAAACGAACAAAGAAACGGAGAAAGGAAGAAAGAAACGGAGAAACAAAGAAAGAAACGGAGAAACGAACAAAGAAACGGAGAAACGAACAAAGAAACGGAGAAACGAACAAAGAAACGGAGAAACGAATAAAGAAACGGAGAATCGAAGAAAGAAACGGAGTAACGAAGAAACAAACGGAGAAATAAATGGAGAAACAAAGAAACAAACCGAGAAACGGGAAAAGAAACGGAGAAGCGAACAAAGAAACGGAGAAACGAAGAAGGAAACGGAGAAACGGAGAAATAAATGGTGAAACGAAGAAATGAACGGAGAAACGAAGAAAGAAACGGAGAAACGAAGAAAGAAACGGAGAAACGAAGAAAGGAACAGAGAAACGAACAAAGAAACGGAGAAACGAACAAAGAAACGGAGAAACGAAGAAAGAAACGGAGAAACGAAGAGAGAAACGGAGAAACGAACAAAGAAACGGAGAAACGAAGAAAGAAACGGAGAAACGAAGAAAGAAACGGAGAAATGAAGAAAGAAACGGAGAATCGAAGAAAGAAACGGAGAAACGAACAAAGAAACGGAGAAACGAAGAATGAAACGGAGAAACGAAGAAAGAAACTGAGAATCGAAGAAAGAAACGGAGTAACGAAGAAAGAAACGAAGAAACGAAGAAAGAAACTGAGAAACGAAGAAAGAAACGAAGAAACGAAGAAAGAAACGGAGAAACGAAGAAAGGAACGGAGAAACGGAGAAATAAATGGAGAAACGGAGAAACGAAAAAGGAAGCGGAGAAACGAAGAAAGAAACGGAGAAACGAAGAAAGAAATGGAGAAACGAAGAAAGAAACGGAGAAACGAAGAAAGAAACGGAGATACGAAGAAAGCAACGGAGAAACGAAGAAAGAAACTGAGAAACGAAGAAAGAAACGAAGAAACGAAGAAAGAAACGGAGAAACGAAGAAAGGAACGGAGAAACGGAGAAATAAATGGAGAAACGGAGAAACGAAAAAGGAAGCGGAGAAACGAAGAAAGAAACGGAGAAACGAAGAAAGAAATGGAGAAACGAAGAAAGAAACGGAGAAACGAAGAAAGAAACGGAGATACGAAGAAAGCAACGGAGTAGCGAACAGAGAAAAGGAGAAACGAAGAAAGAAACGGAGAAACGAAGAAAGAAAGGAAGTAAGAAACGGAGAAACAAAGAAAGAAACGGAGAAACGAACAAAGAAACGGAGAAATAAGTGGAGAAACGAAGAAATAAACGGAGAAACAAACAAGGAAACGGAGAAACGAAGAAAGAAACGGAGAAACGAAGAAATAAACGGAGAAACGAAGAAAGAAACGGAGAAACAAAGAAAGAAACGGAGAAACGAGGAAAGAAACGGAGAAACGAAGAAAGAAACGGAGAAACGAACAAAGAAACGGAGAAAGGAAGAAAGAAACGGAGAAACGGAGAAAGAAACGGAGAAACGAAGAAAGAAACGGAGAAACGAAGAAAGAAACGGAGAAACGAAGAAAGAAACGGAGAAACGAAGAAAGAAACTGAGAAACGAAGAAAGAAACGGAGAAACGAAGAAAGAAACGGAGAAACGAACAAAGAAACGGAGAAAGGAAGAAAGAAACGGAGAAACAAAGAAAGAAACGGAGAAACGAACAAAGAAACGGAGAAATAAGTGGAGAAACGAAGAAATAAACGGAGAAACAAACAAGGAAACGGAGAAACGAAGAAATAAATGGAGAAACGAAGAAATAAACCGAGAAACGAAGAAAGAAACGGAGAATCGAAGAAAGAAACGAAGAAACGAAGAAAGAAACGGAGAAATAGATGGAGAAACAAAGAAATAGACCGAGAAACGGGAAAAGAAACGGAGAAACGAACAAAGAAACGGAGAAACGAAGAATGAAACGGAGAAACGAAGAAAGAAACGGTGAAATAAATGGAGAAACGAAGAAATAAACCGAGAAACGGAAAAAGAAACGGAGAAACGAACAAAGAATCCGAGAAACGTAGAAAGAAACGGAGAAACGAACAACGAAACGGAGAAACGAAGAAAGAAACGGAGAAACGAACAAAGAAACGGAGAAAGGAAGAAAGAACGGAGAAACGGAGAAATAAATGGAGAAACGAAGAAAGAAACGGTGAAACGAAGAAATAAACTGAGAAACGAAGAAAGAAACGGAGAAACGAAGAAAGAAACGGAGAAACGAAGAAAGAAAGGGAGAATAGGAGAAATAAATGGCGGAACGAAGGAATAAACCGAGAAACGGAGAAAGAAACGGAGAAACGAACAAAGAAACGGAGAAACGAACAAAGAAACTGAGAAACGAAGAAAGGAACGGAGAAACGGGGAAATAAATGGAGAAACGAAGGAACAAACGGAGAAACGAAAAACGAAACGGAGAAACGAAGAAAGAAACGGAGAAACGAAGAAAGAAACAGAGTAACGAACAAAGAAACGACGAAACGAAGAAAGAAACGGAGAAACGAAGAAAGAGACGGAGAAATAAATGGAGAAACGAAGAAATATACCGAGAAACGCAAAAGAAACGGAGAAACGAACAAAGAAACGGAGAAACGTAGAAAGAAACGGAGAAACGAACAAAGAAACGGAGAAGCGAAGAAAGAAACGGAGAAACGAAGAAACAAACGGAAAAACGAAGAAAGAAACGGAGAATCGAAGAAAGAAACGGAGAAACGAAGGATGAAACGGAGAAACGAAGAAAGGAACGGAGAAATAAATGGAGAAACGATGATATAAACGGAGAAACGAACAAAGAAACGGAGAAACGAACAAAGAAACGGAGAAACGAAGAAAGAAACGGAGAAACGAAGAAAGAAACGGAGAAACGAAGAAAGAAACTGAGGATCGAAGAAAGAAACGGAGTAACGAAGAAAGAAACGAAGAAACGAAGAAAGAAACGGAGAAATAGATGGAGAAACAAAGAAATAGACCGAGAAACGGGAAAAGAAACGGAGAAACGAACAAAGAAACGGAGAAACGAAGAAAGAAACGGAGAAACGAAGAAAGAAACGGAGAAATAAATGGAGAAACGAAGAAATAAACCGAGAAACGAAGAAAGAAACGGAGAAACGAAGAAAGAAACGGAGATACGAAGAAAGCAACGGAGTAGCGAACAGAGAAAAGGAGAAACGAAGAAAGAAACGGAGAAACGAAGAAAGAAAGGAAGTAAGAAACGGAGAAACGAACAAAGAAACGGAGAAACGAACAAAGAAACGGAGAAACGAAGAAAGAAACGGAGAAACGAATAAAGAAACGGAGAATCGAAGAAAGAAACGGAGTAACGAAGAAAGAAACGAAGAAACGAAGAAAGAAACGGAGAAATAAATGGAGAAACGAAGAAATAAAGAAAGATACGGAGAAACGAACGAAGAAACGGAGAAACGAACAAAAAAACGGAGAAACGAAGAATGAAACGGAGAAACGAAGAAAGAAACGGTGAAATAAATGGAGAAACGAAGAAATAAACCGAGAAACGGAAAAAGAAACGGAGAAACGAACAAAGAAACCGAGAAACGAAGAAAGAAACGGAGAAACGAAGAAAGAAACGGAGAAACGAACAAAGAAACGGAGAAACGAAGAAAGAAACGGAGAAAGAAGCGGAGAAAGGAAGAAAGAAACGAAGAAACGAACAAGCAAACGGAGAAACGAAGAAAGAAACGGAGAAACGAACAAAGAAACGGAGAAATAAATGGAGAAACGAAGAAATAAACGGAGAAACGAACAAAGATACGGAGAAACGAACAAAGAAACGGTGAAACGAAGACAGAAACGGAGAAACGAACAAAGAAACGGAGAAACGAAGAAAGAAACGGAGAAACGAAGAAAGATACTGAGAATCGAAGAAAGAAACGGAGTAACGAAGAAAGAAACGAAGAAACGAAGAAAGAAACGGGGAAATAGATGGAGAAACAAAGAAATAGACCGAGAAACGGGAAAAGAAACGGAGAAACGAACAAAGAAACGGAGAAACGAAGAAAGAAACGGAGAAACGAAGAAAGAAACGGAGAAATAAATGGAGAAACGAAGAAATAAACCGAGAAACGGAAAAAGAAACGGAGAAACGAACAAAGAAACCGAGAAACGAAGAAAGAAACGGAGAAACGAAGAAAGAAACGGAGAAACGAACAAAGAAACGGAGAAACGAAGAAAGAAACGGAGAAAGAAGCGGAGAAAGGAAGAAAGAAACGAAGAAACCAACAAGCAAACGGAGAAACGAAGAAAGAAACGGAGAAACGAACAAAGAAACGGAGAAATAAATGGAGAAACGAAGAAATAAACGGAGAAACGAACAAGGAAACGGAGAAACGAAGAAAGAAACGGTGAAACGAAGAAATAAACTGAGAAACGAAGAAAGAAACGGAGAAACGAAGAAAGAAACGGAGAAACGACGAAATAAATGGAGAAATGAAGAAAGAAACGGAGAAACAACGAAAGGAACGGAGAAACCAACAAAGAAACGGAGAAACGAAGAAAGAAACGGAGAAACGAAGGATGAAACGGAGAAACGAAGAAAGAAACGGAGAAATAAATGGAGAAACGATGATATAAACGGAGAAACAAAGAAAGAAACGGAGAAACGAAGAAACGATGGAAGAAACGGAGAAACGAAGAAAGAAACGGAGAGACGAAGAAAGGAACGGAGAAACGGAGAAATAAATGGAGAAACGGAGAAAAGAAAAAGGAAGCAGAGAAACGAAGAAAGAAACGGAGAAACGGAGAAAGAAATGGAGAAACGCAGAAAGAAACGGAGAAACGAAGAATGAAACGGAGAAACGACGAAATAAATGGAGAAATGAAGAAAGAAACGGAGAAACAACGAAAGGAACGGAGAAACCAACAAAGAAACGGAGAAACGAAGAAAGAAACGGAGAAACGAAGGATGGAGCGGAGAAACGAAGAAAGAAACGGAGAAATAAATGGAGAAACGATGATATAAACGGAGAAACAAAGAAAGAAACGGAGAAACGAAGAAACGATGGAAGAAACGGAGAAACGAATAAAGAAACGGAGAAACGAAGAAAGAAATAGAGAAACGAAGAAAGAAACGGAGAAACGAAGAAAGAAACGGAGAAACGTAGAAAGAAACGGAGAAACGAACAACGAAACGGAGAAACGAAGAAAGAAACGGAGAAACGAACAAAGAAACGGAGAAAGGAAGAAAGAAACGGAGAAACAAAGAAAGAAACGGAGAAACGAACAAAGAAACGGAGAAACGAACAAAGAAACGGAGAAACGAACAAAGAAACGGAGAAACGAATAAAGAAACGGAGAATCGAAGAAAGAAACGGAGTAACGAAGAAACAAACGGAGAAATAAATGGAGAAACAAAGAAACAAACCGAGAAACGGGAAAAGAAACGGAGAAGCGAACAAAGAAACGGAGAAACGAAGAAGGAAACGGAGAAACGGAGAAATAAATGGTGAAACGAAGAAATGAACGGAGAAACGAAGAAAGAAACGGAGAAACGAAGAAAGAAACGGAGAAACGAAGAAAGGAACAGAGAAACGAACAAAGAAACGGAGAAACGAACAAAGAAACGGAGAAACGAAGAAAGAAACGGAGAAACGAAGAGAGAAACGGAGAAACGAACAAAGAAACGGAGAAACGAAGAAAGAAACGGAGAAACGAAGAAAGAAACGGAGAAACGAAGAAAGAAACGGAGAATCGAAGAAAGAAACGGAGAAACGAACAAAGAAACGGAGAAACGAAGAATGAAACGGAGAAACGAAGAAAGAAACTGAGAATCGAAGAAAGAAACGGAGTAACGAAGAAAGAAACGAAGAAACGAAGAAAGAAACTGAGAAACGAAGAAAGAAACGAAGAAAGAAACGGAGAAACGAAGAAAGGAACGGAGAAACGGAGAAATAAATGGAGAAACGGAGAAACGAAAAAGGAAGCGGAGAAACGAAGAAAGAAACGGAGAAACGAAGAAAGAAATGGAGAAACGAAGAAAGAAACGGAGAAACGAAGAAAGAAACGGAGATACGAAGAAAGCAACGGAGAAACGAAGAAAGAAACTGAGAAACGAAGAAAGAAACGAAGAAACGAAGAAAGAAACGGAGAAACGAAGAAAGGAACGGAGAAACGGAGAAATAAATGGAGAAACGGAGAAACGAAAAAGGAAGCGGAGAAACGAAGAAAGAAACGGAGATACGAAGAAAGCAACGGAGTAGCGAACAGAGAAAAGGAGAAACGAAGAAAGAAACGGAGAAACGAAGAAAGAAAGGAAGTAAGAAACGGAGAAACAAAGAAAGAAACGGAGAAACGAACAAAGAAACGGAGAAATAAGTGGAGAAACGAAGAAATAAACGGAGAAACAAACAAGGAAACGGAGAAACGAAGAAAGAAACGGAGAAACGAAGAAATAAACGGAGAAACGAAGAAAGAAACGGAGAAACAAAGAAAGAAACGGAGAAACGAGGAAAGAAACGGAGAAACGAAGAAAGAAACGGAGAAACGAACAAAGAAACGGAGAAAGGAAGAAAGAAACGGAGAAACGGAGAAAGAAACGGAGAAACGAAGAAAGAAACGGAGAAACGAAGAAAGAAACGGAGAAACGAAGAAAGAAACGGAGAAACGAAGAAAGAAACTGAGAAACGAAGAAAGAAACGGAGAAACGAAGAAAGAAACGGAGAAACGAACAAAGAAACGGAGAAAGGAAGAAAGAAACGGAGAAACAAAGAAAGAAACGGAGAAACGAACAAAGAAACGGAGAAATAAGTGGAGAAACGAAGAAATAAACGGAGAAACAAACAAGGAAACGGAGAAACGAAGAAAGAAACGGAGAAACGAAGAAATAAACGGAGAAACGAAGAAAGAAACGGAGAAACAAAGAAAGAAACGGAGAAACGAAGAAAGAAACGGAGAAACGAAGAAAGAAACGGAGAAACGAACAAAGAAACGGAGAAAGGAAGAAAGAAACGGAGAAACGAACAAAGAAACGGAGAAAGGAAGAAAGAAACGGAGAAACGGAGAAATAAATGGAGAAACGAAGAAAGAAACGGAGAAACGAAGAAAGAAACGGAGAAACGAAGAAAGAAACGGAGAAACGAACAAAGAAACGGAGAAATAAATGGAGAAACGAAGAAATAAACGGAGAAACGAACAAGGAAACGGAGAAACGAAGAAAGAAACGGAGAAACGAAGAAATAAACGGAGAAACAAAGAAAGAAACGGAGAAACAAAGAAAGAAACGGAGAAACGAAGAAAGAAACGGAGAAACGAACAAAGAAACGGAGAAACGAACAAAGAAACGGAGAAAGGAAGAAAGAAACGGAGAAACGAAGAAAGGAACGGAGAAACGGAGAAATAAATGGAGAAACGGAGAAACGAAAAAGGAAGCGGAGAAACGAAGAAAGAAACGGAGAAACGAAGAAAGAAATGGAGAAACGAAGAAAGAAACGGAGAAACGAAGAAAGAAACGGAGAAACGAAGAAAGAAACTGAGAAACGAAGAAAGAAACGGAGAAACGAAGAAAGAAACGGAGAAACGAAGAAAGGAACGGAGAAACGGAGAAATAAATGGAGTAACGGAGAAACGAAAAAGGAAGCGGAGAAACGAAGAAAGAAACGGAGAAACGAAGAAAGAAACGGAGAAACGAAGAAAGAAACGTAGAAACGAAGAAATAAACGGAGAAACGAAGAAAGAAACGGAGAAACAAAGAAAGAAACGGAGAAACGAAGAAAGAAACGGAGAAACGAAGAAAGAAACGGAGAAACGAACACAGAAACGGAGAAAGGAAGAAAGAAACGGAGAAACGAACAAAGAAACGGAGAAACGAAGAAAGAAACGGAGTAACGAAGAAACAAACGGAGAAATAAATGGAGAAACAAAGAAATAAACCGAGAAACGGAAAAAGAAACGGAGAAACGAACAAAGAAACGGAGAAACGTAGAAAGAAACGGAGAAACAAACAACGAAACGGAGAAACGAAGAAAGAAACGGAGAAACGAACAAAGAAACGGAGAAAGGAAGAAAGAAACGGAGAAACGGAGAAATAAATGGAGAAACGAAGAAAGAAACGGAGAAACGAAGAAAGAAACGGAGAAACGAAGAAAGAAACGGAGAACCGAACAAAGAAACGGAGAAATAAATGGAGAAACGAAGAAATAAACGGAGAAACGAACAAGGAAACGGAGAAACGAAGAAAGAAACGGAGAAACGAAGAAATAAACGGAGAAACAAAGAAAGAAACGGAGAAACAAAGAAAGAAACGGAGAAACGAAGAAAGAAACGGAGAAACGAAGAAAGAAACGGAGAAACGAACAAAGAAACGGAGAAAGGAAGAAAGAAACGGAGAAACGAAGAAAGGAACGGAGAAACGGAGAGATAAATGGAGAAACGGAGAAACGAAAAAGGAAGCGGAGAAACGAAGAAAGAAACGGAGAAACGAAGAAAGAAATGGAGAAACGAAGAAAGAAACGGAGAAACGAAGAAAGAAACGGAGAAACGAAGAAAGAAACTGAGAAACGAAGAAAGAAACGGAGAAACGAAGAAAGAAACGGAGAAACGAAGAAAGGAACGGAGAAACGGAGAAATAAATGGAGAAACGGAGAAACGAAAAAGGAAGCGGAGAAACGAAGAAAGAAACGGAGAAACGAAGAAAGAAATGGAGAAACGAAGAAAGAAACGGAGAAACGAAGAAAGAAACGGAGATACGAAGAAAGCAACGGAGTAACGAAGAAAGAAACGGAGAAACGAAGAAAGAAACGAAGAAAGGAAGCGGAGAAACGAAGAAAGAAACGGAGAAACGAAGAAAGAAACGGAGAAACGAAGAAAGAAAGGAAGAAAGAAACGGAGAAACGAAGAAAGAAACGGAGAAACGAACAAAGAAACGGAGAAAGGAAGAAAGAAACGGAGAAACGGAGAAATAAATGGAGAAACGAAGAAAGAAACGGAGAAACGAACAAAGAAACGGAGAAATAAATGGAGAAACGAAGAAATAAACGGAGAAACGAACAAGGAAACGGAGAAACGAAGAAAGAAACGGAGAAACGAAGAAATAAACGGAGAAACAAAGAAAGAAACGGAGAAACAAAGAAAGAAACGGAGAAACGAAGAAAGAAACGGAGAAACGAACAAAGAAACGGAGAAACGAACAAAGAAACGGAGAAAGGAAGAAAGAAACGGAGAAACGAAGAAAGGAACGGAGAAACGGAGAAATAAATGGAGAAACGGAGAAACGAAAAAGGAAGCGGAGAAACGAAGAAAGAAACGGAGAAACGAAGAAAGAAATGGAGAAACGAAGAAAGAAACGGAGAAACGAAGAAAGAAACGGAGAAACGAAGAAAGAAACTGAGAAACGAAGAAAGAAACGGAGAAACGAAGAAAGAAACGGAGAAACGAAGAAAGGAACGGAGAAACGGAGAAATAAATGGAGAAACGGAGAAACGAAAAAGGAAGCGGAGAAACGAAGAAAGAAACGGAGAAACGAAGAAAGAAATGGAGAAACGAAGAAAGAAACGGAGAAACGAAGAAAGAAACGGAGATACGAAGAAAGCAACGGAGTAACGAAGAAAGAAACGGAGAAACGAAGAAAGAAACGAAGAAAGGAAGCGGAGAAACGAAGAAAGAAACGGAGAAACGAAGAAAGAAACGGAGAAACGAAGAAAGAAAGGAAGAAAGAAACGGAGAAACGAAGAAAGAAACGGAGAAACGAAGAAAGGAACGGAGAAACGGAGAAATAAATGGAGTAACGGAGAAACGAAAAAGGAAGCGGAGAAACGAAGAAAGAAACGGAGAAACGAAGAAAGAAATGGAGAAACGAAGAAAGAAACGGAGAAACGAAGAAAGAAACGGAGATACGAAGAAAGCAACGGAGTAACGAAGAAAGAAACGGAGAAACGAAGAAAGAAACGAAGAAAGGAAGCGGAGAAACGAAGAAAGAAACGGAGAAACGAAGAAAGAAACGTAGAAACGAAGAAATAAACGGAGAAACGAAGAAAGAAACGGAGAAACAAAGAAAGAAACGGAGAAACGAAGAAAGAAACGGAGAAACGAAGAAAGAAACGGAGAAACGAACAAAGAAACGGAGAAAGGAAGAAAGAAACGGAGAAACGAACAAAGAAACGGAGAAACGAAGAAAGAAACGGAGTAACGAAGAAACAAACGGAGAAATAAATGGAGAAACAAAGAAATAAACCGAGAAACGGGAAAAGAAACGGAGAAACGAACAAAGAAACGGAGAAACGAAGAATGAAACGGAGAAACGAAGAAAGAAACGGAGAAATAATTGGAGAAACGAAGAAATAAACCGAGAAACGGAAAAAGAAACGGAGAAACGAACAAAGAAACGGAGAAACGTAGAAAGAAACGGAGAAACAAACAACGAAACGGAGAAACGAAGAAAGAAACGGAGAAACGAACAAAGAAACGGAGAAAGGAAGAAAGAAACGGAGAAACGGAGAAATAAATGGAGAAACGAAGAAAGAAACGGAGAAACGAAGAAAGAAACGGAGAAACGAAGAAAGAAACGGAGAAACGAACAAAGAAACGGAGAAATAAATGGAGAAACGAAGAAATAAACGGAGAAACGAACAAGGAAACGGAGAAACGAAGAAACAAACGGAGAAACGAAGAAATAAACGGAGAAACAAAGAAAGAAACGGAGAAACAAAGAAAGAAACGGAGAAACGAAGAAAGAAACGGAGAAACGAAGAAAGAAACGGAGAAACGAACAAAGAAACGGAGAAAGGAAGAAAGAAACGGAGAAACGAAGAAAGGAACGGAGAAACGGAGAGATAAATGGAGAAACGGAGAAACGAAAAAGGAAGCGGAGAAACGAAGAAAGAAACGGAGAAACGAAGAAATAAACGGAGAAACAAAGAAAGAAACGGAGAAACAAAGAAAGAAACGGAGAAACGAAGAAAGAAACGGAGAAACGAAGAAAGAAACGGAGAAACGAACAAAGAAACGGAGAAAGGAAGAAAGAAACGGAGAAACGAAGAAAGGAACGGAGAAACGGAGAGATAAATGGAGAAACGGAGAAACGAAAAAGGAAGCGGAGAAACGAAGAAAGAAACGGAGAAACGGAGAAAGAAATGGAGAAACGAAGAAAGAAACGGAGAAACGAAGAAAGAAACGGAGAAACGAAGAAAGAAACTGAGAAACGAAGAAAGAAACGGAGAAACGAAGAAAGAAACGGAGAAACGAAGAAAGGAACGGAGAAACGGAGAAATAAATGGAGAAACGGAGAAACGAAAAAGGAAGCGGAGAAACGAAGAAAGAAACGGAGAAACGAAGAAAGAAATGGAGAAACGAAGAAAGAAACGGAGAAACGAAGAAAGAAACGGAGAAACGAAGAAAGAAACTGAGAAACGAAGAAAGAAACGGAGAAACGAAGAAAGAAACGGAGAAACGAACAAAGAAACGGAGAAACGAACAAAGAAACGGAGAAAGGAAGAAAGAAACGGAGAAACGAAGAAAGGAACGGAGAAACGGAGAAATAAATGGAGAAACGGAGAAACGAAAAAGGAAGCGGAGAAACGAAGAAAGAAACGGAGTAACGAAGAAAGAAACGGAGAAACGAAGAAAGAAACGAAGAAAGGAAGCGGAGAAACGAAGAAAGAAACGGAGAAACGAAGAAAGAAACGTAGAAACGAAGAAATAAACGGAGAAACGAAGAAAGAAACGGAGAAACAAAGAAAGAAACGGAGAAACGAAGGAAGAAACGGAGAAACGAAGAAAGAAACGGAGAAACGAACAAAGAAACGGAGAAAGGAAGAAAGAAACGGAGAAACGAACAAAGAAACGGAGAAACGAAGAAAGAAACGGAGTAACGAAGAAACAAACGGAGAAATAAATGGAGAAACAAAGAAATAAACCGAGAAACGGGAAAAGAAACGGAGAAACGAACAAAGAAACGGAGAAACGAAGAATGAAACGGAGAAACGAAGAAAGAAACGGAGAAATAATTGGAGAAACGAAGAAATAAACCGAGAAACGGAAAAAGAAACGGAGAAACGAACAAAGAAACGGAGAAACGTAGAAAGAAACGGAGAAACAAACAACGAAACGGAGAAACGAAGAAAGAAACGGAGAAACGAACAAAGAAACGGAGAAAGGAAGAAAGAAACGGAGAAACGGAGAAATAAATGGAGAAACGAAGAAAGAAACGGAGAAACGAAGAAAGAAACGGAGAAACGAAGAAAGAAACGGAGAAACGAACAAAGAAACGGAGAAATAAATGGAGAAACGAAGAAATAAACGGAGAAACGAACAAGGAAACGGAGAAACGAAGAAAGAAACGGAGAAACGAAGAAATAAACGGAGAAACAAAGAAAGAAACGGAGAAACAAAGAAAGAAACGGAGAAACGAAGAAAGAAACGGAGAAACGAAGGAAGAAACGGAGAAACGAACAAAGAAACGGAGAAAGGAAGAAAGAAACGGAGAAACGAAGAAAGGAACGGAGAAACGGAGAGATAAATGGAGAAACGGAGAAACGAAAAAGGAAGCGGAGAAACGAAGAAAGAAACGGAGAAACGAAGAAAGAAATGGAGAAACGAAGAAAGAAACGGAGAAACGAAGAAAGAAACGGAGAAACGAAGAAAGAAACTGAGAAACGAAGAAAGAAACGGAGAAACGAAGAAAGAAACGGAGAAACGAAGAAAGGAACGGAGAAACGCAGAAATAAATGGAGAAACGGAGAAACGAAAAAGGAAGCGGAGAAACGAAGAAAGAAACGGAGAAACGAAGAAAGAAATGGAGAAACGAAGAAAGAAACGGAGAAACGAACAAAGAAACGGAGAAAGGAAGAAAGAAACGGAGAAACGGAGAAATAAATGGAGAAACGAAGAAAGAAACGGAGAAACGAACAAAGAAACGGAGAAATAAATGGAGAAACGAAGAAATAAACGGAGAAACGAACAAGGAAACGGAGAAACGAAGAAAGAAACGGAGAAACGAAGAAATAAACGGAGAAACAAAGAAAGAAACGGAGAAACAAAGAAAGAAACGGAGAAACGAAGAAAGAAACGGAGAAACGAACAAAGAAACGGAGAAACGAACAAAGAAACGGAGAAAGGAAGAAAGAAACGGAGAAACGAAGAAAGGAACGGAGAAACGGAGAAATAAATGGAGAAACGGAGAAACGAAAAAGGAAGCGGAGAAACGAAGAAAGAAACGGAGAAACGAAGAAAGAAATGGAGAAACGAAGAAAGAAACGGAGAAACGAAGAAAGAAACGGAGAAACGAAGAAAGAAACTGAGAAACGAAGAAAGAAACGGAGAAACGAAGAAAGAAACGGAGAAACGAAGAAAGGAACGGAGAAACGGAGAAATAAATGGAGAAACGGAGAAACGAAAAAGGAAGCGGAGAAACGAAGAAAGAAACGGAGAAACGAAGAAAGAAATGGAGAAACGAAGAAAGAAACGGAGAAACGAAGAAAGAAACGGAGATACGAAGAAAGCAACGGAGTAACGAAGAAAGAAACGGAGAAACGAAGAAAGAAACGAAGAAAGGAAGCGGAGAAACGAAGAAAGAAACGGAGAAACGAAGAAAGAAACGGAGAAACGAAGAAAGAAAGGAAGAAAGAAACGGAGAAACGAAGAAAGAAACGGAGAAACGAACAAAGAAACGGAGAAAGGAAGAAAGAAACGGAGAAACGGAGAAATAAATGGAGAAACGAAGAAAGAAACGGAGAAGCAAACAAAGAAACGGAGAAATAAATGGAGAAACGAAGAAATAAACGGAGAAACGAACAAGGAAACGGAGAAACGAAGAAAGAAACGGAGAAACGAAGAAATAAACGGAGAAACAAAGAAAGAAACGGAGAAACAAAGAAAGAAACGGAGAAACGAAGAAAGAAACGGAGAAACGAACAAAGAAACGGAGAAAGGAAGAAAGAAACGGAGAAACGAAGAAAGGAACGGAGAAACGGAGAAATAAATGGAGAAACGGAGAAACGAAAGAGGAAGCGGAGAAACGAAGAAAGAAACGGAGAAACGAAGAAAGAAATGGAGAAACGAAGAAAGAAACGGAGAAACGAAGAAAGAAACGGAGAAACGAAGAAAGAAACTGAGAAACGAAGAAAGAAACGGAGAAACGAAGAAAGAAACGGAGAAACGAAGAAAGGAACGGAGAAACGGAGAAATAAATGGAGTAACGGAGAAACGAAAAAGGAAGCGGAGAAACGAAGAAAGAAACGGAGAAACGAAGAAAGAAATGGAGAAACGAAGAAAGAAACGGAGAAAGGAAGCGGAGAAACGAAGAAAGAAACGGAGAAACGAAGAAAGAAACGTAGAAACGAAGAAATAAACGGAGAAACGAAGAAAGAAACGGAGAAACAAAGAAATAAACGGAGAAACAAAGAAAGAAACGGAGAAACAAAGAAAGAAACGGAGAAACGAAGAAAGAAACGGAGAAACGAAGAAAGAAACGGAGAAACGAACAAAGAAACGGAGAAAGGAAGAAAGAAACGGAGAAACGAACAAAGAAACGGAGAAACGAAGAAAGAAACGGAGTAACGAAGAAACAAACGGAGAAATAAATGGAGAAACAAAGAAATAGACCGAGAAACGGGAAAAGAAACGGAGAAACGAACAAAGAAACGGAGAAACGAAGAATGAAACGGAGAAACGAAGAAAGAAACGGAGAAATAATTGGAGAAACGAAGAAATAAACCGAGAAACGGAAAAAGAAACGGAGAAACGAACAAAGAAACGGAGAAACGTAGAAAGAAACGGAGAAACAAACAACGAAACGGAGAAACGAAGAAAGAAACGGAGAAACGAACAAAGAAACGGAGAAAGGAAGAAAGAAACGGAGAAACGGAGAAATAAATGGAGAAACGAAGAAAGAAACGGAGAAACGAAGAAAGAAACGGAGAAACGAAGAAAGAAACGGAGAAACGAACAAAGAAACGGAGAAATAAATGGAGAAACGAAGAAATAAACGGAGAAACGAACAAGGAAACGGAGAAACGAAGAAAGAAACGGAGAAACGAAGAAATAAACGGAGAAACAAAGAAAGAAACGGAGAAACAAAGAAAGAAACGGAGAAACGAAGAAAGAAACGGAGAAACGAAGGAAGAAACGGAGAAACGAACAAAGAAACGGAGAAAGGAAGAAAGAAACGGAGAAACGAAGAAAGGAACGGAGAAACGGAGAGATAAATGGAGAAACGGAGAAACGAAAAAGGAAGCGGAGAAACGAAGAAAGAAACGGAGAAACGAAGAAAGAAATGGAGAAACGAAGAAAGAAACGGAGAAACGAAGAAAGAAACGGAGAAACGAAGAAAGAAACTGAGAAACGAAGAAAGAAACGGAGAAACGAAGAAAGAAACGGAGAAACGAAGAAAGGAACGGAGAAACGCAGAAATAAATGGAGAAACGGAGAAACGAAAAAGGAAGCGGAGAAACGAAGAAAGAAACGGAGAAACGAAGAAAGAAATGGAGAAACGAAGAAAGAAACGGAGAAACGAAGAAAGAAACGGAGATACGAAGAAAGCAACGGAGTAACGAAGAAAGAAACGGAGAAACGAAGAAAGAAACGAAGAAAGGAAGCGGAGAAACGAAGAAAGAAACGGAGAAACGAAGAAAGAAACGGAGAAACGAAGAAAGAAAGGAAGAAAGAAACGGAGAAACGAAGAAAGAAACGGAGAAACGAACAAAGAAACGGAGAAAGGAAGAAAGAAACGGAGAAACGGAGAAATAAATGGAGAAACGAAGAAAGAAACGGAGAAACGAACAAAGAAACGGAGAAATAAATGGAGAAACGAAGAAATAAACGGAGAAACGAACAAGGAAACGGAGAAACGAAGAAAGAAACGGAGAAACGAAGAAATAAACGGAGAAACAAAGAAAGAAACGGAGAAACAAAGAAAGAAACGGAGAAACGAAGAAAGAAACGGAGAAACGAACAAAGAAACGGAGAAACGAACAAAGAAACGGAGAAAGGAAGAAAGAAACGGAGAAACGAAGAAAGGAACGGAGAAACGGAGAAATAAATGGAGAAACGGAGAAACGAAAAAGGAAGCGGAGAAACGAAGAAAGAAACGGAGAAACGAAGAAAGAAATGGAGAAACGAAGAAAGAAACGGAGAAACGAAGAAAGAAACGGAGAAACGAAGAAAGAAACTGAGAAACGAAGAAAGAAACGGAGAAACGAAGAAAGAAACGGAGAAACGAAGAAAGGAACGGAGAAACGGAGAAATAAATGGAGAAACGGAGAAACGAAAAAGGAAGCGGAGAAACGAAGAAAGAAACGGAGAAACGAAGAAAGAAATGGAGAAACGAAGAAAGAAACGGAGAAACGAAGAAAGAAACGGAGATACGAAGAAAGCAACGGAGTAACGAAGAAAGAAACGGAGAAACGAAGAAAGAAACGAAGAAAGGAAGCGGAGAAACGAAGAAAGAAACGGAGAAACGAAGAAAGAAACGGAGAAACGAAGAAAGAAAGGAAGAAAGAAACGGAGAAACGAAGAAAGAAACGGAGAAACGAACAAAGAAACGGAGAAAGGAAGAAAGAAACGGAGAAACGGAGAAATAAATGGAGAAACGAAGAAAGAAACGGAGAAGCAAACAAAGAAACGGAGAAATAAATGGAGAAACGAAGAAATAGACGGAGAAACGAACAAGGAAACGGAGAAACGAAGAAAGAAACGGAGAAACGAAGAAATAAACGGAGAAACAAAGAAAGAAACGGAGAAACAAAGAAAGAAACGGAGAAACGAAGAAAGAAACGGAGAAACGAACAAAGAAACGGAGAAAGGAAGAAAGAAACGGAGAAACGAAGAAAGGAACGGAGAAACGGAGAAATAAATGGAGAAACGGAGAAACGAAAGAGGAAGCGGAGAAACGAAGAAAGAAACGGAGAAACGAAGAAAGAAATGGAGAAACGAAGAAAGAAACGGAGAAACGAAGAAAGAAACGGAGAAACGAAGAAAGAAACTGAGAAACGAAGAAAGAAACGGAGAAACGAAGAAAGAAACGGAGAAACGAAGAAAGGAACGGAGAAACGGAGAAATAAATGGAGTAACGGAGAAACGAAAAAGGAAGCGGAGAAACGAAGAAAGAAACGGAGAAACGAAGAAAGAAATGGAGAAACGAAGAAAGAAACGGAGAAACGAAGAAAGAAACGGAGATACGAAGAAAGCAACGGAGTAACGAAGAAAGAAACGGAGAAACGAAGAAAGAAACGAAGAAAGGAAGCGGAGAAACGAAGAAAGAAACGGAGAAACGAAGAAAGAAACGTAGAAACGAAGAAATAAACGGAGAAACGAAGAAAGAAACGGAGAAACAAAGAAAGAAACGGAGAAACGAAGAAAGAAACGGAGAAACGAAGAAAGAAACGGAGAAACGAACAAAGAAACGGAGAAAGGAAGAAAGAAACGGAGAAACGAACAAAGAAACGGAGAAACGAAGAAAGAAACGGAGTAACGAAGAAACAAACGGAGAAATAAATGGAGAAACAAAGAAATAAACCGAGAAACGGGAAAAGAAACGGAGAAACGAACAAAGAAACGGAGAAACGAAGAATGAAACGGAGAAACGAAGAAAGAAACGGAGAAATAATTGGAGAAACGAAGAAATAAACCGAGAAACGGAAAAAGAAACGGAGAAACGAACAAAGAAACGGAGAAACGTAGAAAGAAACGGAGAAACAAACAACGAAACGGAGAAACGAAGAAAGAAACGGAGAAACGAACAAAGAAACGGAGAAAGGAAGAAAGAAACGGAGAAACGGAGAAATAAATGGAGAAACGAAGAAAGAAACGGAGAAACGAAGAAAGAAACGGAGAAACGAAGAAAGAAACGGAGAAACGAACAAAGAAACGGAGAAATAAATGGAGAAACGAAGAAATAAACGGAGAAACGAACAAGGAAACGGAGAAACGAAGAAAGAAACGGAGAAACGAAGAAATAAACGGAGAAACAAAGAAAGAAACGGAGAAACAAAGAAAGAAACGGAGAAACGAAGAAAGAAACGGAGAAACGAAGGAAGAAACGGAGAAACGAACAAAGAAACGGAGAAAGGAAGAAAGAAACGGAGAAACGAAGAAAGGAACGGAGAAACGGAGAGATAAATGGAGAAACGGAGAAACGAAAAAGGAAGCGGAGAAACGAAGAAAGAAACGGAGAAACGAAGAAAGAAATGGAGAAACGAAGAAAGAAACGGAGAAACGAAGAAAGAAACGGAGAAACGAAGAAAGAAACTGAGAAACGAAGAAAGAAACGGAGAAACGAAGAAAGAAACGGAGAAACGAAGAAAGGAACGGAGAAACGGAGAAATAAATGGAGAAACGGAGAAACGAAAAAGGAAGCGGAGAAACGAAGAAAGAAACGGAGAAACGAAGAAAGAAATGGAGAAACGAAGAAAGAAACGGAGAAACGAAGAAAGAAACGGAGATACGAAGAAAGCAACGGAGTAACGAAGAAAGAAACGGAGAAACGAAGAAAGAAACGAAGAAAGGAAGCGGAGAAACGAAGAAAGAAACGGAGAAACGAAGAAAGAAACGGAGAAACGAAGAAAGAAACGGAGAAACGAACAAAGAAACGGAGAATCGAAGAAAGAAACGGAGAAACGAACAAAGAAACGGAGAAACGAAGAAAGAAACGGAGAAACGAAGAAAGAAACTAAGAATCGAAGAAAGAAACGGAGTAACGAAGAAAGAAACGAAGAAACGAAGAAAGAAACGGAGAAATAAATGGAGAAACGAAGAAATAAACCGAGAAACGGAAAAAGAAACGGAGAAACGAACAAAGAAACGGAGAAAGGAAGAAAGAAACGGAGAAACAAAGAAAGAAACGGAGAAACGAACAAAGAAACAGAGAAATAAGTGGAGAAACGAAGAAATAAACGGAGAAACAAAGAAAGAAACGGAGATACAAAGAAGGAAACGGAGAAACGAAGAAAGAAACGGAGAAACGAAGAAAGAAACGGAGAAACGAACAAAGAAACGGAGAAAGGAAGAAAGATACGGAGAAACGAAGAAAGGAACGGAGAAACGGAGAAATAAATGGAGAAACGGAGAAACGAAAAAGGAAGCGGAGAAACGAAGAAAGAAACGGAGAAACGAAGAAAGAAATGGAGAAACGAAGAAAGAAACGGAGAAACGAAGAAAGAAACGGAGAAACGAAGAAAGAAAGGAAGAAAGAAACGGAGAAACGAAGAAAGAAACGGAGAAACGAACAAAGAAACGGAGAAAGGAAGAAAGAAACGGAGAAACGGAGAAATAAATGGAGAAACGAAGAAAGAAACGGAGAAACGAACAAAGAAACGGAGAAATAAATGGAGAAACGAAGAAATAAACGGAGAAACGAACAAGGAAACGGAGAAACGAAGAAAGAAACGGAGAAACGAAGAAATAAACGGAGAAACAAAGAAAGAAACGGAGAAACAAAGAAAGAAACGGAGAAACGAAGAAAGAAACGGAGAAACGAACAAAGAAACGGAGAAACGAACAAAGAAACGGAGAAAGGAAGAAAGAAACGGAGAAACGAAGAAAGGAACGGAGAAACGGAGAAATAAATGGAGAAACGGAGAAACGAAAAAGGAAGCGGAGAAACGAAGAAAGAAACGGAGAAACGAAGAAAGAAATGGAGAAACGAAGAAAGAAACGGAGAAACGAAGAAAGAAACGGAGAAACGAAGAAAGAAACTGAGAAACGAAGAAAGAAACGGAGAAACGAAGAAAGAAACGGAGAAACGAAGAAAGGAACGGAGAAACGGAGAAATAAATGGAGTAACGGAGAAACGAAAAAGGAAGCGGAGAAACGAAGAAAGAAACGGAGAAACGAAGAAAGAAATGGAGAAACGAAGAAAGAAACGGAGAAACGAAGAAAGAAACGGAGAAACGAAGAAAGGAACGGAGAAACGGAGAGATAAATGGAGAAACGGAGAAACGAAGAAAGAAACTGAGAAACGAAGAAAGAAACGGAGAAACGAAGAAAGAAACTGAGAAACGAAAAAAGAAACGGAGAAACGAAGAAAGAAACGGAGAAACGAAGAAAGGAACGGAGAAACGGAGAAATAAATGGAGAAACGGAGAAACGAAAAAGGAAGCGGAGAAACGAAGAAAGAAACGGAGAAACGAAGAAAGAAATGGAGAAACGAAGAAAGAAACGGAGAAACGAAGAAAGAAACGGAGATACGAAGAAAGCAACGGAGTAACGAAGAAAGAAACGGAGAAACGAAGAAAGAAACGAAGAAAGGAAGCGGAGAAACGAAGAAAGAAACGGAGAAACGAAGAAAGAAACGGAGAAACGAAGAAAGAAACGGAGAAACGAACAAAGAAACGGAGAATCGAAGAAAGAAACGGAGAAACGAACAAAGAAACGGAGAAACGAAGAAAGAAACGGAGAAACGAAGAAAGAAACTAAGAATCGAAGAAAGAAACGGAGTAACGAAGAAAGAAACGAAGAAACGAAGAAAGAAACGGAGAAATAAATGGAGAAACGAAGAAATAAACCGAGAAACGGAAAAAGAAACGGAGAAACGAACAAAGAAACGGAGAAAGGAAGAAAGAAACGGAGAAACAAAGAAAGAAACGGAGAAACGAACAAAGAAACAGAGAAATAAGTGGAGAAACGAAGAAATAAACGGAGAAACAAAGAAAGAAACGGAGATACAAAGAAGGAAACGGAGAAACGAAGAAAGAAACGGAGAAACGAAGAAAGAAACGGAGAAACGAACAAAGAAACGGAGAAAGGAAGAAAGATACGGAGAAACGAAGAAAGGAACGGAGAAACGGAGAAATAAATGGAGAAACGGAGAAACGAAAAAGGAAGCGGAGAAACGAAGAAAGAAACGGAGAAACGAAGAAAGAAATGGAGAAACGAAGAAAGAAACGGAGAAACGAAGAAAGAAACGGAGAAACGAAGAAAGAAACTGAGAAACGAAGAAAGAAACGGAGAAACGAAGAAAGAAACGGAGAAACGAAGAAAGGAACGGAGAAACGGAGAAATAAATGGAGTAACGGAGAAACGAAAAAGGAAGCGGAGAAACGAAGAAAGAAACGGAGAAACGAAGAAAGAAATGGAGAAACGAAGAAAGAAACGGAGAAACGAAGAAAGAAACGGAGAAACGAAGAAAGGAACGGAGAAACGGAGAGATAAATGGAGAAACGGAGAAACGAAGAAAGAAACTGAGAAACGAAGAAAGAAACGGAGAAACGAAGAAAGAAACTGAGAAACGAAGAAAGAAACGGAGAAACGAAGAAAGAAACGGAGAAACGAAGAAAGGAACGGAGAAACGGAGAAATAAATGGAGAAACGGAGAAACGAAAAAGGAAGCGGAGAAACGAAGAAAGAAACGGAGAAACGAAGAAAGAAATGGAGAAACGAAGAAAGAAACGGAGAAACGAAGAAAGAAACGGAGATACGAAGAAAGCAACGGAGTAACGAAGAAAGAAACGGAGAAACGAAGAAAGAAACGAAGAAAGGAAGCGGAGAAACGAAGAAAGAAACGGAGAAACGAAGAAAGAAACGGAGAAACGAAGAAAGAAACGGAGAAACGAACAAAGAAACGGAGAATCGAAGAAAGAAACGGAGAAACGAACAAAGAAACGGAGAAACGAAGAAAGAAACGGAGAAACGAAGAAAGAAACTAAGAATCGAAGAAAGAAACGGAGTAACGAAGAAAGAAACGAAGAAACGAAGAAAGAAACGGAGAAATAAATGGAGAAACGAAGAAATAAACCGAGAAACGGAAAAAGAAACGGAGAAACGAACAAAGAAACGGAGAAAGGAAGAAAGAAACGGAGAAACAAAGAAAGAAACGGAGAAACGAACAAAGAAACAGAGAAATAAGTGGAGAAACGAAGAAATAAACGGAGAAACAAAGAAAGAAACGGAGATACAAAGAAGGAAACGGAGAAACGAAGAAAGAAACGGAGAAACGAAGAAAGAAACGGAGAAACGAACAAAGAAACGGAGAAAGGAAGAAAGATACGGAGAAACGAAGAAAGGAACGGAGAAACGGAGAAATAAATGGAGAAACGGAGAAACGAAAAAGGAAGCGGAGAAACGAAGAAAGAAACGGAGAAACGAAGAAAGAAATGGAGAAACGAAGAAAGAAACGGAGAAACGAAGAAAGAAACGGAGAAACGAAGAAAGAAAGGAAGAAAGAAACGGAGAAACGAAGAAAGAAACGGAGAAACGAACAAAGAAACGGAGAAAGGAAGAAAGAAACGGAGAAACGGAGAAATAAATGGAGAAACGAAGAAAGAAACGGAGAAACGAACAAAGAAACGGAGAAATAAATGGAGAAACGAAGAAATAAACGGAGAAACGAACAAGGAAACGGAGAAACGAAGAAAGAAACGGAGAAACGAAGAAATAAACGGAGAAACAAAGAAAGAAACGGAGAAACAAAGAAAGAAACGGAGAAACGAAGAAAGAAACGGAGAAACGAACAAAGAAACGGAGAAACGAACAAAGAAACGGAGAAAGGAAGAAAGAAACGGAGAAACGAAGAAAGGAACGGAGAAACGGAGAAATAAATGGAGAAACGGAGAAACGAAAAAGGAAGCGGAGAAACGAAGAAAGAAACGGAGAAACGAAGAAAGAAATGGAGAAACGAAGAAAGAAACGGAGAAACGAAGAAAGAAACGGAGAAACGAAGAAAGAAACTGAGAAACGAAGAAAGAAACGGAGAAACGAAGAAAGAAACGGAGAAACGAAGAAAGGAACGGAGAAACGGAGAAATAAATGGAGTAACGGAGAAACGAAAAAGGAAGCGGAGAAACGAAGAAAGAAACGGAGAAACGAAGAAAGAAATGGAGAAACGAAGAAAGAAACGGAGAAACGAAGAAAGAAACGGAGATACGAAGAAAGCAACGGAGTAACGAAGAAAGAAACGGAGAAACGAAGAAAGAAACGAAGAAAGGAAGCGGAGAAACGAAGAAAGAAACGGAGAAACGAAGAAAGAAACGGAGAAACGAAGAAAGAAAGGAAGAAAGAAACGGAGAAACGAAGAAAGAAACGGAGAAACGAACAAAGAAACGGAGAATCGAAGAAAGAAACGGAGAAACGAACAAAGAAACGGAGAAACGAAGAAAGAAACGGAGAAATGAAGAAAGAAACTAAGAATCGAAGAAAGAAACGGAGTAACGAAGAAAGAAACGAAGAAACGAAGAAAGAAACGGAGAAATAAATGGAGAACGAAGAAACAAACCGAGAAACGGAAAAAGAAACGGAGAAACGAACAAAGAAACGGAGAAAGGAAGAAAGAAACGGAGAAACAAAGAAAGAAACGGAGAAACGAACAAAGAAACAGAGAAATAAGTGGAGAAACGAAGAAATAAACGGAGAAACAAAGAAAGAAACGGAGATACAAAGAAGGAAACGGAGAAACGAAGAAAGAAACGGAGAAACGAAGAAAGAAACGGAGAAACGAACAAAGAAACGGAGAAAGGAAGAAAGATACGGAGAAACGAACAAAGAAACGGAGAAACGAAGAAAGAAACGGAGTAACGAAGAAACAAACGGAGAAATAAATGGAGAAACAAAGAAATAAACCGAGAAACGGGAAAAGAAACGGAGAAACGAACAAAGAAACGGAGAAACGAAGAAAGAAACGGAGAAACGAACAAAGAAACGGAGAAACGAAGAAAGAAACGGAGAAACGGAGAAATAAATGGTGAAACGAAGAAATGAACGGAGAAACGAAGAAAGAAACGGAGAAACGGAGAAACGAAGAAAGAAACGGAGAAATGAAGAAATAAACGGAGAAACGAAGAAAGAAACGAAGAAACGGAGAAACGAAAAAAGAAACGGAGAAACGAACAAAGAAACGGAGAAACGAACAAAGAAACGGAGAAACGAACAATGAAACGCAGAAACGAACAATGAAACGGAGAAACGAAGAAATAAACGGAGAAATGAAGAAAGAAACGGAGAATCGAAGAAAGAAACGGAGAAACGAAGAAAGAAACGGAGAAACGAACAACGAAACGGAGATACGAACAAAGAAACGGAGAAACGAACAAAGAAACGGAGAAACGAACAAAGAAACGGAGAAACGAAGAAAGAAACGGAGAAATAAATGGAGAAACGAAGAAATAAACCGAGAATCGAAGAAAGAAACGGAGAAACGAACAAAGAAACGGAGAAACGAAGAAAGAAACGGAGAAACGAAGAATGAAACGGAGAAACGAAGAAAGAAACGGTGATACGAAGAAAGAAACGGAGAAACGAAGAAAGAAACGGAGAAACGAAGAAAAAAACGGAGAAACGAAGAAAGAAACGGAGAAACGAAGAAAGAAACGGAGAAACGAACAAAGAAACGGAGAAACGAAGAAAGAAACGGAGAAGCTGCGAAATAAATGGAGAAACGAAGAAATAAACCGAGAAACGAACAAGGAAACGGAGAAACAAAGAAAGAAACGAAGAAGCGAAGAAAGAAACGGAGAAACGAAGAAAGAAACGGAGAAACGAAGAAAGAAACGGAGAAACGAAGAATGAAACGGAGAAACGAACAAAGAAACGGAGAAATAGATGGAGAGACGAAGATATAAGCGGAGAAACGAAGGAAGAAACGGAGAAACGAAGAAAGAAACGGAGAAACGAACAAAGAAACGGAGAAACGAACAAAGAAACGGAGAAACGAACAAAGAAACGGAGAAACGAAGAAACAAACGGAGAAATAAATGGAGAAACAAAGAAATAAACCGAGAAACGGGAAAAAGAAACGGAGAAACGAAGAAAGAATCGGAGAAACGAAGAAAGAAACGGAGAAACGAAGAAATAAACGGAGAAAGGAAGAAAGAAACGAAGAGACGGAGAAACGAAGAAAGAAACGGAGAAACGAAGAAAGAAACGGAGAAACGAACAATGAAACGCAGAAACGAAGAATGAAACGGAGAAACGAAGAAATAAACGGAGAAATGAAGAAAGAAACGGAGAAACGAAGACAGAAACGGAGAAACGAAGAAAGAAACGGAGAAACAAAGAAAGAAACGGAGAAACGAAGAAAGAAACGGTGAAACGAAGAAAGAAACGGAGAAACGAACAAAGAAACGGAGAATTGAAGAAAGAAACGGAGAAAGAAACGGAGAAAGGAAGAAAGAAACGAAGAAACGAACAAGCAAACGGAGAAACGAACAAAGAAATAGAGAAACGAACAAAGAAATAGAGAAACGAAGAAAGAAACGGAGAAACGAAGAAAGAAACTGAGATACGAAGAAAGAAACGGAGAAAGGAACAAAGAAACGGAGAAACGAAGAAAGAAACGAAGAAACGTAGAAATAAATGGAGAAACGAAGAAATAAACGGAGAAACGAAGAAAGAAACGGAGAAACGAAGAAAGAAACGTAGAAACGAAGAAAGAAACGGAGTAACGAAGAAAGAAACGATGAAACGAAGAAAGAAACGGAGAAACGAACAAAGAAACGGAGAAATAAATGGGGAAACGAAGAAATAAACGGAGAAACGAACAAGGAAACGGAGAAACGAAGAAAGAAACGGAGAAACGAAGAAAGAAACGGAGAAACGAACAAAGAAACGGAGAAAGGAAGAAAGAAACGGAGACACAAAGAAAGAAACGGAGAAACGGACAAAGAAACGGAGAAATAAGTGGAGAAACGAAGAAATAAACGGAGAAACGAACAAGGAAACGGAGAAACGAAGAAAGAAACGGAGAAACGAAGAAATAAACGGAGAAGCGAAGAAAGAAACGGGGAAACGAAGAAAGAAACGGAGAAACGAAGAAATAAACGGAGAAACGAACAAAGAAACGGAGAAACGAACAAAGAAACGGAGAAACGAAGAAAGAAACGGAGTAAGGAAGAAACAAACGGAGAAATAAATGGAGAAACAAAGAAATAAACCGAGAAACGGGAAAAGAAACGGAGAAACGAAGAAAGAAACGGAGAAACGAAGAAAGAAACGGAGAAACGGAGAAATAAATGGTGAAACGAAGAAATGAACGGAGAAACGAAGAAAGAAACGGGGAAACGAAGAAAGAAACGGAGAAACGAAGAAATAAACGGAGAAACGAAGAAAGAAACGAAGAAACGGAGAAACGAACAAAGAAACGGAGAAAGGAAGAAAGAAACGGAGAAACGGAGAAATAAATGGAGAAACGAAGAAATAAACCGAGAAACGGAAAAAGAAACGGAGAAACGAACAAAGAAACGGAGAAACGTAGAAAGAAACGGAGAAACGAACAACGAAACGGAGAAGCGAACAAAGAAACGGACAAACGAACAAAGAAACGGAGAAAGGAAGAAAGAAACGGAGAAACGGAGAAATAAATGGAGAAACGAAGAAAGAAACGTAGAAACGAAGAAAGAAACGGAGAAACGAACAAAGAAACGGAGAAACGGAGAAATAAATGGAGAAACGGAGAAACGAAGAAGGAAGCGGAGAAACGAAGAAAGAAACGGAGAAACGAAGAAAGATATGGAGAAAAGAAGAAAGAAACGGAGAAACGAAGAAAGAAACGGAGAAACGAAGAAAGAAAGGAAGAAAGAAACGGAGAAACGAAGAAAGAAACGGAGAAACGAACAAAGAAACGGAGAAACGAACAAAGAAACGGAGAAACGAACAAAGAAACGGAGAAACGAACAAAGAAACGGAGAAACGAACAAAGAAACGGAGAAACGAATAAAGAAACGGAGAATCGAAGAAAGAAACGGAGTAACGAACAAACAAACGGAGAAATAAATGGAGAAACAAAGAAATAAACCGAGAAACGCGAAAAGAAACGGAGAAACGAAGAAAGAAACGGAGAAACGAAGAAAGAAACGGAGAAACGGAGAAATAAATGGTGAAACGAAGAAATGAACGGAGAAACGAAGAAAGAAACGGAGAAACGAAGAAAGAAACGGAGAAACGAAGAAATAAACGGAGAAACGAAGAAAGAAGCGAAGAAACGGAGAAACGAACAAAGAAACGGAGAAACGAACAAAGAAACGGAGAAACGAACAATGAAACGCAGAAACGAAGAATGAAACGGAGAAACGAAGAAATAAACGGAGAAATGAAGAAAGAAACGGAGAATCGAAGAAAGAAACGGAGAAACGAAGAAAGAAACGCAGAAACGAACAACGAAACGGAGATACGAACAAGGAAACGGAGAAACGAACAAAGAAACGGAGAAACGAACGAAGAAACGGAGAAACGAAGAAAGAAACGGAGAAATAAATGGAGAAACGAAGAAATAAACCGAGAATCGAAGAAAGAAACGGAGAAACGAATAAAGAAACGGAGAAACGAAGAAAGAAACGGAGAAACGAAGAATGAGACGGAGAAACGAAGAAAGAAACTGTGATACGAAGAAAGAAACGGAGAAACGAAGAAAGAAACGGAGAAACGGAGAATTAAATGGAGAAACGAAGAAATAAACGGAGAAACGAAGAAAGAAACGGAGAAACGAACAAAGAAACGTAGAAACGAAGAAAGAAACGGAGTAACGAAGAAAGAAACGAAGAAACGAAGAAAGAAACGGAGAAACGAAGAAAGAAACGGAGAAACGAAGAAAGAAACGGAGAGACGAACAAAGAAACGGAGAAACGAACAAAGAAACTGAGAGACGAAGATAGAAACGGAGAAACGAAGAAAGAAACGGAGATACGAAGAAAGAAACGGAGAAAGGAACAAAGAAACGGAGAAACGAAGAAAGAAACGGAGAAACGAAGAAAGAAACGGAGTAACGAAGAAAGAAACGATGAAACGCAGAAAGAAACGGAGAAACGAAGAAAGAAACGGAGAAACGAAGATAGAAACGGAGAAACGAAGAAAGAAACGGAGAAACGAAGAAAGAAACGGAGAAACGAACAAAGAAACGGAGAAACGAAGAAAGAAACGGAGAAAGAAGCGGAGAAAGGAAGAAAGAAACGAAGAAACGAACAAGCAAACGGAGAAACGAACAAAGAAACGGAGAAACGAACAAAGAAACGGACAAACCAAGAAAGAAACGGAGAAACGAAGAAAGAAACGGAGAAACGAAGAACGAAACGAAGAAACGAAGATAGAAACGGAGAATCGGAGAAATAAATGGAGAAACGAAGAAATAAACCGAGAAACGGAGAAACAAACGGAGAAACGAACAAAGAAACGGAGAAACGAACAAAGAAACGGAGAAACGGTGAAATAAATGGAGAAACGAAGAAATAAACTGAGAAACGAACAAGGAAACGGAGAAACGAAGAAAGAAACGGAGAAACGAAGAAAGAAACGGAGAAACGAAGATAGAAACGGAGAAACGAAGAAAGAAACGGAGATACGAAGAAAGAAACGGAGAAAGGAACAAAGAAACGGAGAAACGAAGAAAGAAACGGAGAAACGGAGAAATAAATGGAGAAACGAAGAAATAAACGGAGAAACGAAGAAGGAAACGGAGAAACAAAGAAAGAAACGGAGAAACGAACAAAGAAACGGAGAAATGAAGAAAGAAACGAAGAAACGAAGAAAGAAACGGAGAATCGGAGAAATAAATGGAGAAACGAAGAAATAAACCGAGAAACGGAGAAACAAACGGAGAAACGAACAAAGAAACGGAGAAACGAACAAAGAAACGGAGGAACGGTGAAATAAATGGAGAAACGAAGAAATAAACGGAGAAACGAACAAGGAAACGGAGAAACGAAGAAAGAAACGGAGAAACGAAGAAAGAAACGGAGAAACGAAGATAGAAACGGAGAAACGAAGAAAGAAACGGAGATACGAAGAAAGAAACGGAGAAAGGAACAAAGAAACGGAGAAACGAAGAAAGAAACGGAGAAACGGAGAAATAAATGGAGAAACGAAGAAATAAACGGAGAAACGAAGAAGGAAACGGAGAAACAAAGATAGAAACGGAGAAACGAACAAAGAAACGGAGAAATGAAGAAAGAAACGAAGAAACGAAGAAAGAAACGGAGAATCGGAGAAATAAATGGAGAAACGAAGAAATAAACCGAGAAACGGAGAAACAAACGGAGAAACGAACAAAGAAACGGAGAAACGAACAAAGAAACGGAGAAACGGTGAAATAAATGGAGAAACGAAGAAATAAACGGAGAAACGAAGAAATAAACGGAGAAACGAAGAAAGAAACGGAGAAACAAAGAAAGAAACGGAGAAACGAACACAGAAACGGAGAAATGAAGAAAGAAACGAAGAAACGAAGAAAGAAACGGAGAATCGGAGAAATAAATGGAGAAACGAAGAAATAAACCGAGAAACGGAGAAAGAAACGGAGAAACGAACAATGAAACGGAGAAACGAACAAAGAACCGGAGAAACGAAGAAAGAAATGGAGAAACGGAGAAATAAATGGAGGAACGAAGAAATAAACGGAGAAACGAACAAGGAAACGGAGAAACGAAGAAAGAAACGGAGAACCGAAGAAAGAAACGGAGAAACGAAGATAGAAACGGAGAAACGAAGAGAGAAACGGAGATACGAAGAAAGAAACGGAGAAAGGAACAAAGAAACGGAGAAGCGAAGAAAGAAACGGAGAAACGGAGAAATAACTGGAGAAACGAAGAAATAAACGGTGAAACGAGGAAAGAAACGGAGAAACAAAGAAAGAAACGGAGAAACGAACAAAGAAACGGAGAAATGAAGAACGAAACGAAGAAACGAAGAAAGAAACGGAGAATCGGAGAAATAAACGGAGAAACGAAGAAATAAACGGAGAAACGAAGAAAGAAACGGAGTAACGAAGAAAGAAACGAAGAAGCGTAGAAAGAAACGGAGAAACGAAGAAAGAAACGGAGAAACGAACAAAGAAACGGAGAAACGAAGAAAGAAACGGAGAAACGAAGAAAGAAACTGAGAGGCGAACAAAGAAACGGAGAAACGAAGAAAGAAACGGATTAACGAAGAAAGAAACGATGAAACGCATAAAGAAACGGAGAAACGAACAAAGAAACGGAGAAACGAAGAAAGAAACGGAGTAACGAAGAAAGAAACGAAGAAGCGTAGAAAGAAACGGAGAAACGAACAAAGAAACGGAGGAACGGAGAAAGAAACGGAGAAACGAAGAAAGAAACGGAGAAACGATGAAAGAAACGGAGGAACGGAGAAAGAAACGGAGAAACGAAGAAAGAAACGGAGAAACGAAGAAAGAAACGGAGAGACGAACAAAGAAACGGAGAAACGAACAAAGAAACGGAGGAACGGTGAAATAAATGGAGAAACGAAGAAATAAACGGAGAAACGAAGAAACGGAGAAATAAATGGAGAAACTAAGGAATAAACGTAGAAACGAAGAAAGAAACGGAGAAACGAGGAAAGAAACGGAGAAACGAAGAAAGAAACGGAGAACGAAGAAGGAAACGGAGAAACGAAGATAGAAATGGAGAAACGAAGAAAGAAACGGAGATACGAAGAAAGAAACGGAGAAAGGAACAAAGAAACGGAGAAGCGAAGAAAGAAACGGAGAAACGGAGAAATAACTGGAGAAACGAAGAAATAAACGGAGAAACGAGGAAAGAAACGGAGAAACAAAGAAAGAAACGGAGAAACGAGCAAAGAAACGGAGAAATGAAGAACGAAACGAAGAAACGAAGAAAGAAACGGAGAATCGGAGAAATAAATGGGGAAACGAAGAAATAAACCGAGAAACGGAGAAACAAACGGAGAAACGATCAATGAAACGGAGAAACGAACAAAGAAACGGAGAAACGAAGGAAGAAACGGAGAAACGAAGAAATAAACGGAGAAACGAACAAGGAAACGGAGAAACGAAGAAATAAATGGAGAAACGAAGAAATAAACGGAGAAACAAAGAAAAAAACGGAGAAACGAAGAAAGAAACGGAGAAACGAACAAAGAAACGGAGAAACGAACAAAGAAACGGAGAAACGAACAAAGAAACAGAGAAACGAAAATAGAAACGGAGAAAAGAAGACAGAAACGGAGAAACGGAGAAATAAATGGAGGAACGAAGAAATAAACGGAGAAACGAAGAAAGAAACGGAGAAACGAAGAAAGAAACGGAGAAACGAGGAAAGAAACGGAGAAACGAAGAAAGAAACGGTGTAACGAAGAAAGAAACGATGAAACGCATAAAGAAACGGAGAAACGAACAAAGAAACGGAGAAACGAAGAAAGAAACGGAGAAACGAACAAAGAAACGGAGAGACGAACAAAGAAACGGAGAAACGGACAAAGATACGGAGAAACGGTGAAATAAATGGAGAAATGAAGAAATAAATGGAGAAACGAACAAAGAAACGGAGAAACGAACATAGAAACGGAGATACGAAGACAGAAACGGAGAAACGGAGAAATAACTGGAGAAACGAAGAAATAAACGGAGAAACGAGGAAAGAAACGGAGAAACAAAGAAAGAAACGGAGAAACGAACAAAGAAACGGAGAAATGAAGAACGAAACGAAGAAACGAAGAAAGAAACGGAGAATCGGAGAAATAAATGGAGAAACGAAGAAATAAACCGAGAAACGGAGAAACAAACGGAGAAACGAACAAAGAAACGGAGAAACGAACAAAGAAACGGAGAAACGGTGAAATAAATGGAGAAACGAAGAAATAAACGGAGAAACGAACAAGGAAACGGAGAAACGAAGAAAGAAACGGAGAAACGAAGAAAGAAACGGAGAAACGAAGATAGAAACGGAGAAACGAAGAAAGAAACGGAGATACGAAGAAAGAAACTGAGAAAGGAACAAAGAAACGGAGAAACGAAGAAAGAAACGGAGAAACGGAGAAATAAATGGCGAAACGAAGAAGTAAACGGAGAAACGAAGAAGGAAACGGAGAAACAAAGAAAGAAACGGAGAAACGAACAAAGAAACGGAGAAATGAAGAAAGAAACGAAGAAACGAAGAAAGAAACGGAGAATCGGAGAAATAAATGGAGAAACGAAGAAATAAACGGAGAAACGAAGAAAGAAACGGAGAAACAAAGAAAGAAACGGAGAAACGAACACAGAAACGGAGAAATGAAGAAAGAAACGAAGAAACGAAGAAAGAAACGGAGAATCGGAGGAATAAATGGAGAAACGAAGAAATAAACCGAGAAACGGAGAAACAAACGGAGAAACGAACAAAGAACCGGAGAAACGAAGAAAGAAATGGAGAAACGTAGAAATAAATGGAGGAACGAAGAAATAAACGGAGAAACGAACAAGGAAACGGAGAAACGAAGAAAGAAACGGAGAAACGAAGAAAGAAACGGAAAAACGAACATAGAAACGGAGAAACGGAGAAACGAAGAGAGAAACGGAGAAACGAAGAAAGAAACTGAGAAAGCAAGAAAGAAACGGAGTAACGAAGAAAGAAACGATGAAACGCAGAAAGAAACGGCGAAACGAACATAGAAACGGAGAGACGAAGAAAGGAACGGAGAAACGAACAAGGAAACGGAGAAACGAAGAAAGAAATGGAGAAACGAAGAAAGAAACGGAGAAACAAAGAAAGAAACGGAGAAACGAACAAAGAAACGGAGAAATGAAGAAAGAAACGGAGAAACGAACACAGAAACGGAGAAATGAAGAAAGAAACGGAGAAACGGGGAAATAAATGGAGAAACGAAGAAATAAACGGAGAAACGAAGAAATAAACCGAGAAACGGAGAAACAAACGGAGAAACGATTAATGAAACGGAGAAACGAACAAAGAAACGGAGAAACGCAGGAAGAAACGGAGAAACGAAGAAATAAACGGAGAAACGAACAAGGAAACGGAGACACGAAGAAATAAATGGAGAAACGAAGAAATAAACGGAGAATCGAAGAAAGAAACGGAGAAACAAAGAAAAAAACGGAGAAACGAACAAAGAAACGAAGAAACGAACAATGAAACGGAGAAACGAACAAAGAAACGGAGAAACGAACAAAGAAACGGAGAAACGAACAAAGAAACGGAAAAACGAAAATACAAACGGAGAAAAGAAGACAGAAACGGAGAAACGGAGAAATAAATGGAGGAACGAAGAAACAAACGGAGAAACGAAGAAAGAATCGGAGAAACGAAGAAAGAAACGGAGAAACGAGGAAAGAAACGGAGAAACCAAGAAAGAAACGGATTAACGAAGAAAGAAACGATGAAACGCATAAAGAAACGGAGAAACGAACAAAGAAACGGAGAAACGAAGAAAGAAACGGAGTAACGAAGAAAGAAACGAAGAAGCGTAGAAAGAAACGGAGAAACGAACAAAGAAACGAAGAAACGAACAATGAAACGGAGAAACGAACAGAGAAACGGAGAAACGAACAAAGAAACGGAGAAACGAACAAAGAAACGGAAAAACGAAAATACAAACGGAGAAAAGAAGACAGAAACGGAGAAACGGAGAAATAAATGGAGGAACGAAGAAACAAACGGAGAAACGAAGAAAGAATCGGAGAAACGAAGAAAGAAACGGAGAAACGAGGAAAGAAACGGAGAAACGAAGAAAGAAACGGATTAACGAAGAAAGAAACGATGAAACGCATAAAGAAACGGAGAAACGAACAAAGAAACGGAGAAACGAAGAAAGAAACGGAGTAACGAAGAAAGAAACGAAGAAGCGTAGAAAGAAACGGAGAAACGAACAAAGAAACGAAGAAACGAACAATGAAACGGAGAAACGAACAAAGAAACGGAGAAACGAACAAAGAAACGGAGAAACGAACAAAGAAACGGAAAAACGAAAATACAAACGGAGAAAAGAAGACAGAAACGGAGAAACGGAGAAATAAATGGAGGAACGAAGAAACAAACGGAGAAACGAAGAAAGAATCGGAGAAACGAAGAAAGAAACGGAGAAACGAGGAAAGAAACGGAGAAACGAAGAAAGAAACGGATTAACGAAGAAAGAAACGATGAAACGCATAAAGAAACGGAGAAACGAACAAAGAAACGGAGAAACGAAGAAAGAAACGGAGTAACGAAGAAAGAAACGAAGAAGCGTAGAAAGAAACGGAGAAACGAACAAAGAAACGGAGAAACGAACAAAGAAACGGAGAAACGGAGGAAGAAACGGAGAAACGAAGAAAGAAATGGAGAAACGAATAAAGAAACGGAGAGACGAACAAAGAAACGGAGAAACGAACAAAGAAACGGAGGAACGGTGAAATAAATGGAGAAACGAAGAAATAAACGGAGAAACGAAGATAGAAACGAAGAAACGGAGAAATAAATGGAGAAACTAAGGAATAAACGTAGAAACGAAGAAAGAAACGGAGAAACGAGGAAAGAAACGGAGAAACGAAGAGAGAAACGGAGAAGCGAAGAAAGAAACGGAGAAACGGAGAAATAACTGGAGAAACGAAGAAATAAACGGAGAAACGAGGAAAGAAACGGAGAAACAAAGAAAGAAACGGAGAAACGAGCAAAGAAACGGAGAAATGAAGAACGAAACGAAGAAACGAAGAAAGAAACGGAGAATCGGAGAAATAAATGGGGAAACGAAGAAATAAACCGAGAAACGGAGAAACAAACGGAGAAACGATCAATGAAACGGAGAAACGAACAAAGAAACGGAGAAACGAAGGAAGAAACGGAGAAACGAAGAAATAAACGGAGAAACGAACAAGGAAACGGAGAAACGAAGAAATAAATGGAGAAACGAAGAAATAAACGGAGAAACAAAGAAAAAAACGGAGAAACGAACAAAGAAACGGAGAAACGAACAAAGAAACGGAGAAACGAACAAAGAAACGGAGAAACGAACAAAGAAACAGAGAAACGAAAATAGAAACGGAGAAAAGAAGACAGAAACGGAGAAACGGAGAAATAAATGGAGGAACGAAGCTATAAACGGAGAAACGAAGAAAGAAACGGAGAAACGAAGAAAGAAACGGAGAAACGAGGAAAGAAACGGAGAAACGAAGAAAGAAACGGTGTAACGAAGAAAGAAACGATGAAACGCATAAAGAAACGGAGAAACGAACAAAGAAACGGAGAAACGAAGAAAGAAACGGAGAAACGAACAAAGAAACGGAGAGACGAACAAAGAAACGGAGAAACGGACAAAGATACGGAGAAACGGTGAAATAAATGGAGAAATGAAGAAATAAATGGAGAAACGAACAAAGAAACGGAGAAACGAACATAGAAACGGAGATACGAAGACAGAAACGGAGAAACGGAGAAATAACTGGAGAAACGAAGAAATAAACGGAGAAACGAGGAAAGAAACGGAGAAACAAAGAAAGAAACGGAGAAACGAACAAAGAAACGGAGAAATGAAGAACGAAACGAAGAAACGAAGAAAGAAACGGAGAATCGGAGAAATAAATGGAGAAACGAAGAAATAAACCGAGAAACGGAGAAACAAACGGAGAAACGAACAAAGAAACGGAGAAACGAACAAAGAAACGGAGAAACGGTGAAATAAATGGAGAAACGAAGAAATAAACGGAGAAACGAACAAGGAAACGGAGAAACGAAGAAAGAAACGGAGAAACGAAGAAAGAAACGGAGAAACGAAGATAGAAACGGAGAAACGAAGAAAGAAACGGAGATACGAAGAAAGAAACTGAGAAAGGAACAAAGAAACGGAGAAACGAAGAAAGAAACGGAGAAACGGAGAAATAAATGGCGAAACGAAGAAGTAAACGGAGAAACGAAGAAGGAAACGGAGAAACAAAGAAAGAAACGGAGAAACGAACAAAGAAACGGAGAAATGAAGAAAGAAACGAAGAAACGAAGAAAGAAACGGAGAATCGGAGAAATAAATGGAGAAACGAAGAAATAAACGGAGAAACGAAGAAAGAAACGGAGAAACAAAGAAAGAAACGGAGAAACGAACACAGAAACGGAGAAATGAAGAAAGAAACGAAGAAACGAAGAAAGAAACGGAGAATCGGAGGAATAAATGGAGAAACGAAGAAATAAACCGAGAAACGGAGAAACAAACGGAGAAACGAACAAAGAACCGGAGAAACGAAGAAAGAAATGGAGAAACGTAGAAATAAATGGAGGAACGAAGAAATAAACGGAGAAACGAACAAGGAAACGGAGAAACGAAGAAAGAAACGGAGAAACGAAGAAAGAAACGGAAAAACGAACATAGAAACGGAGAAACGGAGAAACGAAGAGAGAAACGGAGAAACGAAGAAAGAAACTGAGAAAGCAAGAAAGAAACGGAGTAACGAAGAAAGAAACGATGAAACGCAGAAAGAAACGGCGAAACGAACATAGAAACGGAGAGACGAAGAAAGGAACGGAGAAACGAACAAGGAAACGGAGAAACGAAGAAAGAAATGGAGAAACGAAGAAAGAAACGGAGAAACAAAGAAAGAAACGGAGAAACGAACAAAGAAACGGAGAAATGAAGAAAGAAACGGAGAAACGAACACAGAAACGGAGAAATGAAGAAAGAAACGAAGAAACGAAGAAAGAAACAGAGAATCGGAGAAATAAATGGAGAAACGAAGAAATAAACCGAGAAACGGAGAAAGAAACGGAGAAACGATCAATGAAACGGAGAAACGAACAAAGAAACGGAGAAACGAAGAAAGAAATGGAGAAACGGAGAAATAAATGGAGGAACGAAGAAATAACCGGAGAAACGAACAAGGAAACGGAGAAACGAAGAAAGAAACGGAGAAACGAAGAAAGAAACGGAGAAACGAAGATAGAAACGGAGAAACGAAGAAAGAAACGGAGATACGAAGAAAGAAACGGAGAAAGGAACAAAGAAACGGAGAAACGAAGAAAGAAACGGAGAAACGGGGAAATAAATGGAGAAACGAAGAAATAAACGGAGAAACGAAGAAATAAACCGAGAAACGGAGAAACAAACGGAGAAACGATTAATGAAACGGAGAAACGAACAAAGAAACGGAGAAACGCAGGAAGAAACGGAGAAACGAAGAAATAAACGGAGAAACGAACAAGGAAACGGAGACACGAAGAAATAAATGGAGAAACGAAGAAATAAACGGAGAATCGAAGAAAGAAACGGAGAAACAAAGAAAAAAACGGAGAAACGAACAAAGAAACGAAGAAACGAACAATGAAACGGAGAAACGAACAAAGAAACGGAGAAACGAACAAAGAAACGGAGAAACGAACAAAGAAACGGAAAAACGAAAATACAAACGGAGAAAAGAAGACAGAAACGGAGAAACGGAGAAATAAATGGAGGAACGAAGAAACAAACGGAGAAACGAAGAAAGAATCGGAGAAACGAAGAAAGAAACGGAGAAACGAGGAAAGAAACGGAGAAACCAAGAAAGAAACGGATTAACGAAGAAAGAAACGATGAAACGCATAAAGAAACGGAGAAACGAACAAAGAAACGGAGAAACGAAGAAAGAAACGGAGTAACGAAGAAAGAAACGAAGAAGCGTAGAAAGAAACGGAGAAACGAACAAAGAAACGAAGAAACGAACAATGAAACGGAGAAACGAACAAAGAAACGGAGAAACGAACAAAGAAACGGAGAAACGAACAAAGAAACGGAAAAACGAAAATACAAACGGAGAAAAGAAGACAGAAACGGAGAAACGGAGAAATAAATGGAGGAACGAAGAAACAAACGGAGAAACGAAGAAAGAATCGGAGAAACGAAGAAAGAAACGGAGAAACGAGGAAAGAAACGGAGAAACGAAGAAAGAAACGGATTAACGAAGAAAGAAACGATGAAACGCATAAAGAAACGGAGAAACGAACAAAGAAACGGAGAAACGAAGAAAGAAACGGAGTAACGAAGAAAGAAACGAAGAAGCGTAGAAAGAAACGGAGAAACGAACAAAGAAACGAAGAAACGAACAATGAAACGGAGAAACGAACAAAGAAACGGAGAAACGAACAAAGAAACGGAGAAACGAACAAAGAAACGGAAAAACGAAAATACAAACGGAGAAAAGAAGACAGAAACGGAGAAACGGAGAAATAAATGGAGGAACGAAGAAACAAACGGAGAAACGAAGAAAGAATCGGAGAAACGAAGAAAGAAACGGAGAAACGAGGAAAGAAACGGAGAAACGAAGAAAGAAACGGATTAACGAAGAAAGAAACGATGAAACGCATAAAGAAACGGAGAAACGAACAAAGAAACGGAGAAACGAAGAAAGAAACGGAGTAACGAAGAAAGAAACGAAGAAGCGTAGAAAGAAACGGAGAAACGAACAAAGAAACGGAGAAACGAACAAAGAAACGGAGAAACGGAGGAAGAAACGGAGAAACGAAGAAAGAAATGGAGAAACGAATAAAGAAACGGAGAGACGAACAAAGAAACGGAGAAACGAACAAAGAAACGGAGGAACGGTGAAATAAATGGAGAAACGAAGAAATAAACGGAGAAACGAAGATAGAAACGAAGAAACGGAGAAATAAATGGAGAAACTAAGGAATAAACGTAGAAACGAAGAAAGAAACGGAGAAACGAGGAAAGAAACGGAGAAACGAAGAGAGAAACGGAGAAGCGAAGAAAGAAACGGAGAAACGGAGAAATAACTGGAGAAACGAAGAAATAAACGGAGAAACGAGGAAAGAAACGGAGAAACAAAGAAAGAAACGGAGAAACGAGCAAAGAAACGGAGAAATGAAGAACGAAACGAAGAAACGAAGAAAGAAACGGAGAATCGGAGAAATAAATGGGGAAACGAAGAAATAAACCGAGAAACGGAGAAACAAACGGAGAAACGATCAATGAAACGGAGAAACGAACAAAGAAACGGAGAAACGAAGGAAGAAACGGAGAAACGAAGAAATAAACGGAGAAACGAACAAGGAAACGGAGAAACGAAGAAATAAATGGAGAAACGAAGAAATAAACGGAGAATCGAAGAAAGAAACGGAGAAACAAAGAAAAAAACGGAGAAACGAACAAAGAAACGGAGAAACGAACAAAGAAACGGAGAAACGAACAAAGAAACGGAGAAACGAACAAAGAAACGGAGAAACGAAAATAGAAACGGAGAAAAGAAGACAGAAACGGAGAAACGGAGAAATAAATGGAGGAACGAAGAAATAAACGGAGAAACGAAGAAAGAAACGGAGAAACGAAGAAAGAAACGGAGAAACGAGGAAAGAAACGGAGAAACGAAGAAAGAAACGGTGTAACGAAGAAAGAAACGATGAAACGCATAAAGAAACGGAGAAACGAACAAGGAAACGGAGAAACGAAGAAAGAAACGGAGAAACGAACAAAGAAACGGAGAGACGAACAAAGAAACGGAGAAACGGACAAAGATACGGAGAAACGGTGAAATAAATGGAGAAATGAAGAAATAAATGGAGAAACGAACAAGCAAACGGAGAAACGAAGATAGAAACGGAGAAACGAAGAAAGGAATGAAGAAACGAAGAAAGAAACGAAGAAACGAGAAAGAAACGGAGAAACGAACAAAGAAACGGAGAAACGAAGGAAGAAACCGAGAGACGAAGAAAGAAACGGAGAAACGGAGAAACGAAGAAAGAAACGGAGAAACGAAGAAAGAAACTGAGAAAGCAAGAAAGAAACGAAGAAACGAAGAAAGAAACAGAGAATCGGAGAAATAAATGGAGAAACGAAGAAATAAACCGAGAAACGGAGAAAGAAACGGAGAAACGATCAATGAAACGGAGAAACGAACAAAGAAACGGAGAAACGAAGAAAGAAATGGAGAAACGGAGAAATAAATGGAGAAACGAACAAGCAAACGGAGAAACGAAGAAAGAAACGGAGAAAGGAAGAAAGAAACGAAGAAACGAACAAGCAAACGGAGAAACGATCAAAGAAACAGAGAAACGAACATAGAAACGGAGAAACGAAGAAAGATACGCAGAAACGGTGAAATAAATGGAGAAACGAAGAAATAAACGGAGAAACGAAGAAAGAAACGGAGAAAGGAAGAAAGAAACGAAGAAACGAACAAGCAAACGGAGAAACGATCAAAGAAACAGAGAAACGAACATAGAAACGGAGAAACGAAGAAAGATACGCAGAAACGGTGAAATAAATGGAGAAACGAAGAAATAAACGGAGAAACGAAGAAAGAAACGGAGAAGCGAAGAAAGAAACGTAGAAACGAAGAAAGAAACGGAGTAACGAAGAAAGAAACGGAGAAACGAACAAAGAAACGGAGAAACGAACAAAGAAACGGAGAAACGAACAAAGAAACGGAGAAACGAAGAAAGATACGCAGAAACGGTGGAACAAATGGAGAAACGAAGGAATAAATGGAGAAACGAACAAGCAAACGGAGAAACGAAGAAAGAAACGGAGAAACGAAGAAACGAATGTAGAAACGAAGAAAGAAACGAAAAAACGAAGAAAGAAACGGAGTAACGAAGAAAGAAACGATGAAACGCAGAAAGAAACGGAGAAACGAACAAAGAAACTGAGAAACGAAGAAAGAAACGGAGAAACGAAGAAAGAAACGGAGTAACGAAGAAACAATCGGAGAAACGTATAAAGAAACGGAGAAACGAGGAAAGAAACGGAGAAACGAAGAAAGAAACGGAGTAACGAAGAAAGAAACGATGAAACGCATAAAGAAACGTAGAAACGAACAAAGAAACGGAGAAACGAAGAAAGAAACGGAGAAACGAAGAAAGAAACGGAGAAACGAACAACGAAACGGAGAAACGAACAAAGAAACGGAGAAACGAACAAAGAAACGAAGAAACGAAGAAAGAAACGGAGTAACGAAGAAAGAAACGATGAAACGCAGAAAGAAACGGAGAAACGAACAAAGAAACGGAGAAACGAACAAAGAAACGGAGAAACGAACAAAGAAACGGAGAAACGAACATAGAAACGGAGATACGAAGACAGAAACGGAGAAACGGAGAAATAAATGGAGAAACGAAGAAATAAACGGTGAAACGAAGAAAGAAACGGAGAAACGGAGAAAGAAACGGAGAAACGAGGAACGAAACGGAGTAACGAAGAAAGAAGCGAAGAAACGAACAAAGAAACGGAGAAACGAACAAAGAAACGGAGAAACGAACAAAGAAATCGAGAAACGAAAATAGAAACGGAGAAAAGAAGACAGAAACGGAGAAACGGAGAAATAAATGGAGAAACGAAGAAATAAATGGAGAAACGAAGAAATAAACGGAGAAACGAAGAAAGAAACGGAGAAACGAAGAAAGAAACGGAGAAACGAAGAACGAAACGGAGTACCGAAGAAAGAAGCGAAGAAACGGACAAAGAAACGGAGAAACGAACAAAGAAACGGAGAAACGAAGAAAGAAACGGAGAAACGAAGAAAGAAACGGAGAAACGAAGAAAGAAACGGGGAAAGGAACAAAGAAACGGAGAAACGAAGAAAGAAACGGAGAAACGGAGAAATACATGGAGAAACGACGAAATAAACGGAGAAACGAAGAAAGAAACGGAAAACAAAGAAAGAAACGGAGAAACGAACAAAGAAACGGAGAAATGAAGAAAGAAACGAAGAAACGAAGAAAGAAACGGAGAAACGAAGAAAGAAACGGAGAAAGGAACAAAGAAACGGAGAAACGAAGAAAGAAACGGAGAAACGGAGAAATACATGGAGAAACGACGAAATAAACGGAGAAACGAAGAAAGAAACGGAATACAAAGAAAGAAACGGAGAAACGAACAAAGAAACGGAGAAATGAAGAAAGAAACGAAGAAACGAAGAAAGAAACGGAGAATCGGAGAAATAAATGGAGAAACGAAGAAATAAACCGAGAAACGGAGAAAGAAACGGAGAAACGATCAATGAAACGGAGAAACGAACAAAGAAACGGAGAAACGAACAAGGAAACGGAGAAACGAAGAAAGAAACGGAGAAACGATCAATGAAACGGAGAAACGAACAAAGAAACGGAGAAACGAAGAAAGGAATGAAGAAACGAAGAAACAAACGAAGAAAGAAACGGAGAAGCGAACAAAGAAACGGAGAAACGAAGGAAGAAACCGAGAAACGAAGAAAGAAACGGAGAAACGGAGAAATAAATGGAGAAACGAAGAAATAAACGGAGAAACGAAGAAAGAAACGGAGAAACGAAGAAAGAAACGGAGAAACGAAGAACGAAACGGAGTAACGAAGAAAGAAGCGAAGAAACGAACAAAGAAACGGAGAAACGAACAAAGAAACGGAGAAACGAAGAAAGAAACGGAGAAACGAAGAAAGAAACGGAGAAACGAAGAAAGAAACGGAGAGACGAACAAAGAAACGGAGAAACGAACAAAGAAACGGAGAAACGGTGAAATAAATGGAGAAACGAAGAAATAAACTGAGAAACGAACAAGGAAACGGAGAAACGAAGAAAGAAACGGAGAAACGATCAATGAAACGGAGAAACGAACGAAGAAACGGAGAAACGAAGAAAGAAACGGAGAAACGGGGAAATAAATGGAGAAACGAAGAAATAAACGGAGAAACGAACAAGGAAACGGAGAAACGAAGAAAGAAACGGAGAAACGAAGAAAGAAACGGAGAAACGGAGAAATAAATGGAGAAACGAAGAAATAAACGGAGAAACGAAGAAAGACACGGAAAACAAAGAAAGAAACGGAGAAACGAACAAAGAAACGGAGAAATGAAGAAAGAAACGAAGAAACGAAGAAAGAAACGGAGAATCGGAGAAATAAATGGAGAAACGAAGAAATAATCCGAGAAACGGAGAAAGAAACGGAGAAAGAAACGGAGATACGATCAATGAAACGGAGAAACGAACAAAGAAACGGAGAAACGAAGAAAGAAACGGAGAAACGGAGAAATAAATGGAGAAACGAAGAAATAAATGGAGAAACGAAGAAATAAACGGAGAAACGAAGAAAGAAACGGAGAAACGAAGAAAGACACGGAAAACAAAGAAAGAAACGGAGAAAGAACACAGAAACGGAGAAATGAAGAAAGAAACGAAGAAACGAAGAAAGAAACGGAGAATCGGAGAAATAAATGGAGAAGCGATGAAATAAACCGAGAAACGGAGAAAGAAACGGAGAAACGATCAATGAAACGGAGAAACGAACAAAGAAACGGAGAAACGAACAAGGAAACGGAGAAACGAAGAAGGAAACGGAGAAACGATCAATGAAACGGAGAAACGAACAAAGAAACGGAGAAACGATGAAAGAAACCGAGAAACGAACAAAGAAACGGAGAAACGAACAAAGAAACGGAGAAACCAATAACTACTATGGTCTAGGGCAAAAATACAGATATGGTTGTAATCGGGCAAGTTTCTGCTTTCAGATGCAACAGGAATTTCTCGAGTTCGTCAATCCGTTCGCGAGATATGCGAGTTTGAAATTAAGGAGTGGTTGAGAAACGATCAAAATTTTCGCAATTCTGATGTTTGAAACGTATAACTAGAATGGCCTAGGGGAAAAATACATATACCGATGTAGTCGGGAGAGTTTCTGCTTTCAGATGCAACAGGAATTTCTCGAGTTCGTCAATCCGTTCGCGAGATATGGGAGTTTGAAGTTAAGGAATGGTTGAGAAACCATCAAAATTTTCGCAAGCCTGATACTCGAAACCAATAACTGGACTGGCCTAGGGGAAAAGTACACACACCATTGTAATCGGGCAAGTTTCTACTTTCAAATGCAACAGGAATTTCTCGAGTTCGTCAATCCGTTCGCGAGATTTGGGAGTTTGAATTTAAGGAATAGTTGAGAAACCATAAAAATTTTCGGAATCTGATACTCGAAACCAATAACTACTATGGTCTAGGGCAAAAATACAGATACGGTTGTAATCGGGCTAGTTTCTGCTTTCAGATGCAACAGGAATTTCTCGAGTTCGTCAATCCGTACGCGAGATATGGGAGTTTCAAGTTAAGGAATAGTTGAGAAACCATCAAAATTTTCGCAAGTCTGATACTCGAAACCAATAACTTGAATGGCCTAGGGGAAAAGTACACATACGGTTGTAATCGGGCGAGTTACTACTTTCAGACGCAACAGGAATTTCTCGATTTCTTCAATCCGTTCGCGAGATATGGTAGTTTGAAGTTAAGGAATGGTTGAGTAACCATTAAAATTTTCGCAAGTCTGATACTCGAAAAAAATAACTGGAATGGACTAGGGGAACAGTACACACACCATTGTAGTCTGGCGAGTTTCTGCCTTCAGATGCAACAGGAATTTCTCGATTTCCTCAATCCGTTCCCGAGATATGGGAGTTTGAAGTTAAGGAATGATTGAGTAACCATTGAAATTTTCGCAAGTCTGATACTCGAAACCAGTAACTACAATGGCCTAGGGGAAAAATTCACATACCGTTGTAATCGGGCGAGTTTGTACTTTCAGATGCAACCGGAATTTCTCGATTCCGTCATTCCGCTCGCGAGATATGAGAGTTTGAAGTTAAGGAACGGTTGAGAAACCATCAAAATTTTTGCAAGTCCGATACTCGAAACCAATAACTACAATGGCCAAGGGGAAAAATTCACATACCGTTGTAATCGGGCGAGTTTGTACTTTCAGATGCAACCGGAATTTCTCGATTCCGTCATTCCGCTCGCGAGATATGAGAGTTTGAAGTTAAGGAATGGTTGAGAAACCTTCAAAATTTGCGGAATCTGATACTCGAAACCAATAACTATTATACTATGGTCTAGGGCAAAAATACACATACGGTTGTAATCGGGCTTGTTTCTGCTTTCAGATGCAACAGGAATTTCTCGAGTTCGTCAATCCGTTCGCGAGATATGGGAGCTTGAAGTTAAGGAATGGTTGAGAAACCATCAAAATTTTCGGAATCTGATACTCGAAACCATTAACTACTATTGTCTGGGGCAAAAATACACATACCGTTGTAATCGGGCGAGTTTCTGCTTCAGATGCAACAGGAATTTCTCGAGTTCGTCAATCCGTTCGCGAGATTTGGGAGTTTGAATTTAAGGAATGGTTGAGAATCCATAAAAATTTTCGGAATCAGATACTCGAAACCAATAACTACTATGGTCTGGGGCAAAAATACAGATACGGTTGTAATCGGGCTAGTTTCTGCTTTCAGATGCAACAGGAATTTCTCGAGTTCGTCAATCCGTTCGCGAGATATGGGAGTTTGAATTTAAGGAATGGTTGAGAAACCATCAAAGTTTTCGGAATCTGATACTCGAAACCAATAACTACTATGGTCTAGGGCAAAAATACACATACCGTTGTAATCGGGCGAGTTTCTACTTTCAGGCGCAACAGGAATTTTTCGGATTCATCAATCCGCTCGCGAGATATGGGAGTTTGGATTTAATAAACGGTTTAGGAACCACAAAAATTTTCGCAATTCTGATGTTTGAAACGCATAACTAGAATGGCCTAGGGGAAAAATACATACACCGTTGTAATCGGGCGAGTTTGTACTTTCAGATGCAACAGGAATTTCTCGAGTTCGTCAATCCGTTCGCGAGATATGGGGGCATGACGTTAAGGAGTGGTTGAGAAACCATCAAAATTTTCGCAATTCTGATGTTTGAAACGTATAACTAGTATGGCCTAGGGGAAAAATACATATACCGTTGTAATCGGACGAGTTTGTACTTTCAGATGCAACAGGAATTTCTCGAGTTCCTCAATCCGTTCGCGAGATATGCGAGTTTGAAGTTAAGGAATGGTTGAGAAACCATCAAAATTTTCGCAAGTCTGATACTCGAAACCAATAACTGGAATGGCCTAGGGGAAAAGTACACACAGCATTGTCATCGGGCAAGTTTCTACTTTCAAATGCAACAGGAATTTCTCGAGTTCGTCAATCCGTTCGCGAGATATGGGGGCATGAAGTTAAGGAGTGGTTGAGAAACCATCAAAATTTTCGCAATTCTGATGTTTGAAACGTATAACTAGAATGGCCTAGGGGCAAAATACATATACCGTTGTAATCGGACGAGTTTGTACTTTCAGATGCAACAGGAATTTCTCGAGTTCCTCAATCCGCTCGCGAGATATGAGAGTTTGAAGTTAAGGAATGGTTGAGAAACCTTCAAAATTTGCGGAATCTGATACTCGAAACCAATAACTACTATGGTCTAGGGCAAAAATACACATACGGTTGTAATCGGGCTAGTTTCTACTTTCAGATGCAACAGGAATTTCTCGAGTTCGTCAATCCGTTCGCGAGATATGGGGGCATGAAGTTAAGGAGTGGTTGAGAAACCATCAAAATTTTCGCAATTCTGATGTTTGAAACGTATAACTAGAATGGCCTAGGGGAAAAATACATATACCGTTGTAATCGGACGAGTTTGTACTTTCAGATGCAACAGGAATTTCTCGAGTTCGTCAATCCGTTCGCGAGATTTGGGAGTTTGAATTTAAGGAATAGTTGAGAAACCATAAAAATTTTCGGAATCAGATACTCGAAACCAATAACTACTATGGTCTAGGGCAAAAATACATATACGGTTGTAATCGGGCTAGTTTCTGCTTTCAGATGCAACAGGAATTTCTCGAGTTCGTCAATCCGTTCGCGAGATATGGGAGTTTGAATTTAAGGAATGGTTGAGTAACCATCAAAGATTTCGGAATCTGATACTCGAAACCAATAACTACTATGGTCTAGGGCAAAAATACATACACCGTTGTAATCCGCCTAGTTTCTGCTTTCAGATGCAACAGGAATTTCTCGAGTTCGTCAATCCGTTCGCGAGATATGCGAGTTTGAAATTAAGGAGTGGTTGAGAAACGATCAAAATTTTCGCAATTCTGATGTTTGAAACGTATAACATGAATGGCCTAGGGGAAAAGTATAATACATGTACCGTTGTAATCGGGCGAGTTTGTACTTTCAGATGCAACAGGAATTTCTCGAGTTCCTCAATCCGTTTGCGAGATATGGGAGTTCGAAGTTAAGGAATGGTTGAGAAACCATCAAAATTTTCGCAAGTCTGATACTCGAAACCAATAACTGGAATGGCCTAGGGGAAAAGTACACACAGCATTGTCATCGGGCAAGTTTCTACTTTCAAATGCAACAGGAATTTCTCGAGTTCGTCAATCCGTTCGCGAGATATGGGGGCTTGAAGTTAAGGAATGGTTGAGAAACCATCAAAATTTTCGCCAGTCTGATACTCGAAACCAATAACTACAATGGCCTAGGGGTAAAATACACGTACCGTTGTAATCGGGCGAGTTTCTACTTTCAGGCGCAACAGGAATTTTTCGGATTCATCAATCCGCTCGCGAGATATGGGAGTTTGGATTTAAGAAATGGTTTAGGAACCACATAAATTTTCGCAATTCTGATGTTTGAAACGTATAACTAGAATGGTCTAGGGGAAAAATACATACACCGTTGTAATCGGGCGAGTTTGTACTTTCAGATGCAACAGGAATTTCTCGAGTTCGTCAATCCGTTCGCGAGATATGGGGGCATGAAGTTAAGGAGTGGTTGAGAAACCATCAAAATTTTCGCAATTCTGATGTATGAAACGTATAACTAGAATGGCCTAGGGCAAAAATACACATTCCGTTGTAATCGGGCGAGCTTCTGCTTTCAGATTCAGCGGGAATTTCTCGAGTTCGACAATCGGTTCGCGAGATATGGGAGTTTGAAATTAAGGAATGGTTGAGAAGCCATCAAAATTTTCGCAAGTCTGATACTCGAAACCAATAACTACAATGGCCAAGGGGAAAAATACACATACCGTTGTAATCGGGCGAGTTTCTGCTTTCAGATGCAATAGGAATTTCTCGATTCCGTCATTCCGCTCGCGAGATATGAGAGTTTGAAGTTAAGGAATGGTTGAGAAACCTTCAAAATTTGCGGAATCTGATACTCGAAACCAATAACTATTATACTATGGTCTAGGGCAAAAATACACATACGGTTGTAATCGGGCTTGTTTCTGCTTTCAGATGCAACAGGAATTTCTCGAGTTCGTCAATCCGTTCGCGAGATATGGGAGCTTGAAGTTAAGGAATGGTTGAGAAACCATCAAAATTTTCGGAATCTGATACTCGAAACCATTAACTACTATTGTCTGGGGCAAAAATACACATACCGTTGTAATCGGGCGAGTTTCTGCTTCAGATGCAACAGGAATTTCTCGAGTTCGTCAATCCGTTCGCGAGATTTGGGAGTTTGAATTTAAGGAATGGTTGAGAATCCATAAAAATTTTCGGAATCAGATACTCGAAACCAATAACTACTATGGTCTGGGGCAAAAATACAGATACGGTTGTAATCGGGCTAGTTTCTGCTTTCAGATGCAACAGGAATTTCTCGAGTTCGTCAATCCGTTCGCGAGATATGGGAGTTTGAATTTAAGGAATGGTTGAGAAACCATCAAAGTTTTCGGAATCTGATACTCGAAACCAATAACTACTATGGTCTAGGGCAAAAATACACATACCGTTGTAATCGGGCGAGTTTCTACTTTCAGGCGCAACAGGAATTTTTCGGATTCATCAATCCGCTCGCGAGATATGGGAGTTTGGATTTAATAAACGGTTTAGGAACCACAAAAATTTTCGCAATTCTGATGTTTGAAACGCATAACTAGAATGGCCTAGGGGAAAAATACATACACCGTTGTAATCGGGCGAGTTTGTACTTTCAGATGCAACAGGAATTTCTCGAGTTCGTCAATCCGTTCGCGAGATATGGGGGCATGACGTTAAGGAGTGGTTGAGAAACCATCAAAATTTTCGCAATTCTGATGTTTGAAACGTATAACTAGTATGGCCTAGGGGAAAAATACATATACCGTTGTAATCGGACGAGTTTGTACTTTCAGATGCAACAGGAATTTCTCGAGTTCCTCAATCCGTTCGCGAGATATGCGAGTTTGAAGTTAAGGAATGGTTGAGAAACCATCAAAATTTTCGCAAGTCTGATACTCGAAACCAATAACTGGAATGGCCTAGGGGAAAAGTACACACAGCATTGTCATCGGGCAAGTTTCTACTTTCAAATGCAACAGGAATTTCTCGAGTTCGTCAATCCGTTCGCGAGATATGGGGGCATGAAGTTAAGGAGTGGTTGAGAAACCATCAAAATTTTCGCAATTCTGATGTTTGAAACGTATAACTAGAATGGCCTAGGGGCAAAATACATATACCGTTGTAATCGGACGAGTTTGTACTTTCAGATGCAACAGGAATTTCTCGAGTTCCTCAATCCGCTCGCGAGATATGAGAGTTTGAAGTTAAGGAATGGTTGAGAAACCTTCAAAATTTGCGGAATCTGATACTCGAAACCAATAACTACTATGGTCTAGGGCAAAAATACACATACGGTTGTAATCGGGCTAGTTTCTACTTTCAGATGCAACAGGAATTTCTCGAGTTCGTCAATCCGTTCGCGAGATATGGGGGCATGAAGTTAAGGAGTGGTTGAGAAACCATCAAAATTTTCGCAATTCTGATGTTTGAAACGTATAACTAGAATGGCCTAGGGGAAAAATACATATACCGTTGTAATCGGACGAGTTTGTACTTTCAGATGCAACAGGAATTTCTCGAGTTCGTCAATCCGTTCGCGAGATTTGGGAGTTTGAATTTAAGGAATAGTTGAGAAACCATAAAAATTTTCGGAATCAGATACTCGAAACCAATAACTACTATGGTCTAGGGCAAAAATACATATACGGTTGTAATCGGGCTAGTTTCTGCTTTCAGATGCAACAGGAATTTCTCGAGTTCGTCAATCCGTTCGCGAGATATGGGAGTTTGAATTTAAGGAATGGTTGAGTAACCATCAAAGATTTCGGAATCTGATACTCGAAACCAATAACTACTATGGTCTAGGGCAAAAATACATACACCGTTGTAATCCGCCTAGTTTCTGCTTTCAGATGCAACAGGAATTTCTCGAGTTCGTCAATCCGTTCGCGAGATATGCGAGTTTGAAATTAAGGAGTGGTTGAGAAACGATCAAAATTTTCGCAATTCTGATGTTTGAAACGTATAACATGAATGGCCTAGGGGAAAAGTATAATACATGTACCGTTGTAATCGGGCGAGTTTGTACTTTCAGATGCAACAGGAATTTCTCGAGTTCCTCAATCCGTTTGCGAGATATGGGAGTTCGAAGTTAAGGAATGGTTGAGAAACCATCAAAATTTTCGCAAGTCTGATACTCGAAACCAATAACTGGAATGGCCTAGGGGAAAAGTACACACAGCATTGTCATCGGGCAAGTTTCTACTTTCAAATGCAACAGGAATTTCTCGAGTTCGTCAATCCGTTCGCGAGATATGGGGGCTTGAAGTTAAGGAATGGTTGAGAAACCATCAAAATTTTCGCCAGTCTGATACTCGAAACCAATAACTACAATGGCCTAGGGGTAAAATACACGTACCGTTGTAATCGGGCGAGTTTCTACTTTCAGGCGCAACAGGAATTTTTCGGATTCATCAATCCGCTCGCGAGATATGGGAGTTTGGATTTAAGAAATGGTTTAGGAACCACATAAATTTTCGCAATTCTGATGTTTGAAACGTATAACTAGAATGGTCTAGGGGAAAAATACATACACCGTTGTAATCGGGCGAGTTTGTACTTTCAGATGCAACAGGAATTTCTCGAGTTCGTCAATCCGTTCGCGAGATATGGGGGCATGAAGTTAAGGAGTGGTTGAGAAACCATCAAAATTTTCGCAATTCTGATGTATGAAACGTATAACTAGAATGGCCTAGGGCAAAAATACACATTCCGTTGTAATCGGGCGAGCTTCTGCTTTCAGATTCAGCGGGAATTTCTCGAGTTCGACAATCGGTTCGCGAGATATGGGAGTTTGAAATTAAGGAATGGTTGAGAAGCCATCAAAATTTTCGCAAGTCTGATACTCGAAACCAATAACTACAATGGCCAAGGGGAAAAATACACATACCGTTGTAATCGGGCGAGTTTCTGCTTTCAGATGCAATAGGAATTTCTCGAGTTCGTCAATCCGTTCGCGAAATAAGCGAGTTTGAAATTAAGGAATGGTTGAGAAACCATCAAAATTTTCGGAATCTGATACTCGAAACCAATAACTGTAATGGCCAAGGGGAAAAGTACACACACCATTGTAATCGGGCAAGTTTCTACTTCCAAAGGCAACAGGAATTTCTCGAGTTCGTCAATCCGCTCATTAGATATGGGAGCTTGAAGTTAAGGAATGGTTGAGAAACCATCAAAATTTTCGCAAGTCTGATACTCGAAACCAATAACTGTAATGGCCTAGGGGAAAAGTACACACGCCATTGTAATCGGGCAAGATTCTACTTTCAGATGCAACAGGAATTTCTCGAGTTCGTCAATCCGTTCGCGAGATATGGGAGCTTGAAGTAAAGGAATGGTTGAGAAACCATCAAAATTTTCGGAATCTGATACTCGAAACCATTAACTACTATTGTCTAGGGCAAAAATACACATACCGTTGTAATCGGGCCAGTTTTTGCTTTCAGATGCAACAGGAATTTCTCGAGTTCGTCAATCCGTTCGCGAGATATGCGAGTTTGAAATTAAGGAATGGTTGAGAATCCATCAAAATTTTCGCAAGTCTGATACTCGAAACCAATAACTGGAATGGCCTTGGGGAAAAGTACACACACCATTGTAATCGGGCAAGTTTCTACTTTCAGATACAACAGGAATTTCTCGAGTTGGTCAATCCGTTCGCGAGATATGGGAGCTTGAAGTTAAGGAATGGTTGAGAAACCATCAAAATTTTCGGAATCTGCTACTCGAAACCATTATCTACTATGGTCTAGGGCAAAAATACACATACCGTTGTAATGGAGCGAGGTTCTACTTTCAGATACAACAGGAATTTCTCGAGTTCGTCAATCCGTTCGCGAGATATGGGAGTTTGAAGTTAAGGAATGGTTGAGAAACCATCAAAATTTTCGGAATCTGATACTCGAAACCATTAACCACTATGGACTAGGGCAAAAATACACATACCGTTGTAATGGGGCGAGGTTCCACTTTCAGATGCAACAGCAATTTCTCGATTTCCTCAATCCGTTCGGGAGAGATGGGAGTTTGAAATTAAGGAATGGTTGAGAAACCATCAAAATTTTCGCAAATCTGGTACTCGAAACCAATAACTGGAATGGCCTAGGGGAAAAGTACACACACCATTGTAATCGGGCGAGTTTCTACTTTCAGATACAACAGGAATTTCTCGAGTTCGTCAATCCGTTCGCGAGATATGCGAGTTTGAAATTAAGGAATGGTTGAGAAACCATCAAAATTTTCGGAATCTGATACTCGAAACCAATAACTGTAATGGCCAAGGGGAAAAGTACACACACCATTGTAATCGGGCAAGTTTCTACTTCCAAAGGCAACAGGAATTTCTCGAGTTCGTCAATCCGCTCATTAGATATGGGAGCTTGAAGTTAAGGAATGGTTGAGAAACCATCAAAATTTTCGCAAGTCTGATACTCGAAACCAATAACTGTAATGGCCTAGGGGAAAAGTACACACGCCATTGTAATCGGGCAAGATTCTACTTTCAGATGCAACAGGAATTTCTCGAGTTCGTCAATCCGTTCGCGAGATATGGGAGCTTGAAGTAAAGGAATGGTTGAGAAACCATCAAAATTTTCGCAAGTCTGATACTCGAAACCAATAACTGGAATGGCCTTGGGGAAAAGTACACACACCATTGTAATCGGGCGAGTTTCTACTTTCAGATACAACAGGAATTTCTCGAGTTCGTCAATCCGTTCGCGAGATATGCGAGTTTGAAATTAAGGAATGGTTGAGAAACCATCAAAATTTTCGCAAGTCTGATACTCGAAACCAATAACTACAATGGCCAAGGGGAAAAATACACATACTGTTGTAATCGGGCGAGTTTCTAATTTCAGATGCAACAGGAACTTCTCGATTTCCTCAATTCGTTCGCGAGATATGGGAATTTGAAGTTAAGGAATGGTTGAGAAACCATAAAAATTTTCGCGAGTCTGATACTCGAAATCAGTCTCTACTATGGCCTAGGGCAAAAATACACATACCGTTGTAATCGGGCGAGTTTCTGCTTTCAGATGCAACAGGAATTTCTCGACTTCGTCAATCCGTTCGCGAGATATGGGAGTTTGAAGTTAAGGAATGGTTGAGAAACCATCACAATTTTCGCAAATCTGATACTCGAAACCAATAACTGGAATGGCCTAGGGGAAAAGTACACACACCATTGTAATCGGGCGAGTTTCTACTTTCAGATACAACAGGAATTTCTCGAGTTCGTCAATCCGTTCGCGAGATATGGGAGTTTGAAGTTAGGGAATGGTTGAGAAACCATCAAAATTTTTGCAAGTCTGATACTCGAAAACAATAACTACAATGGCCTAGGGGTAAAATACACATACCGTTGTAATCGGGCGCGTTTCTACTTTCAGGCGGAACAGGAATTTTTCGGATTCATCAGTCCGCTCGCGAGATATGGGAGTTTGGATTTAAGAAATGGTTGAGAAACCATCAAAATTTTCGGAATCTGATATTCGAAACCAATAACTACTACGGTCTAGGGCAAAAATACACATTCCGTTGTAATCCGGCGGGTTTCTGCTTTCAGATGCAACAGGAATTTCTCGAGTTCGTCAATCCGTTCGCGAGATATGGGAGTTTGAAGTTAGGGAAAGGTTGAGAAACCATCAAAATTTTCGCAAGCCTTATACTCGAAACCAATAACTACTATGGTCTAGGGCAAAAATACGCATACCGTTGTAATTGGGCGAGCTTCTATTATACTTTCAGATGCTAGAGGAATTTCTCGAGTTCTTCAATCCGTTCGCGAGATATGGGAGTTTGAATTTAAGGAATGGTTGGGAAACCATCAAAATTTTCGGAATCTGATACTCGAAACTAATAACTACTATGGTCTAGGGCAAAAATACGCATACCGTTGTAATCGGGCGTGTGTCTGCTTTCAGATGCAACAGGAACTTCGCGAGTTCGTCAATCTGTTCGCGAGACATGCGAGTTTGAAATTAAGGAATGGTTGAGAAACCGTCAAAATTTTCGGAATCTGATACTCGAAACCATTAACTACTATGGTCTAAGGCAAAAATACACATACCGTTGTAATGGGGCGAGGTTCTACTTTCAGATGCAACAGGAATTTCTCGAGTTCGTCAATCCGTTCGCGAGATATGCGAGTTTGAAATTAAGGAATGGTTGAGAAACCATCAAAATTTTCGCAAGTCTGATACTCGAAACGAACAACTGGAATGGCCTTGGGGAAAAGTACACACACCATTGTAATCGGGCAAGTTTCTACTTTCAGATACAACAGGAATTTCTCGAGTTGGTCAATCCGTTCGCGAGATATGGGAGCTTGAAGTTAAGGAATGGTTGAGAAACCATCAAAATTTTCGGAATCTGATACTCGAAACCATTAACTACTATGGTCTAGGGCAAAAATACACACACCGTTGTAATGGGGCGAGGTTCTACTTTCAGATGCAACAGGAATTTCTCGATTTCCTCAATCCGTTCGGGAGATATGGGAGTTTGAAGTTAAGGAATGGTTTTGAAACCATCAAAATTTTCGCAAATCTGATACTCGAAACCAATAACTGGTATGGCCTAGGGGAAAAGTACACACACCATTGTAATCGGGCGAGTTTCTACTTTCAGATACCACAGGAATTTCTCGAGTTCGTCAATCCGTTCGCGAGATATGGGAGTTTGAAGTTAAGGAATGGTTGAGAAACCATCAAAATTTTCGGAATCTGATACTCGAAACCATTAACCACTATGGTCTAGGGCAAAAATACACATACCGTTGTAATGGGGCGAGGTTCTACTTTCAGATGCAACAGCAATTTCTCGATTTCCTCAATCCGTTCGGGAGAGATGGGAGTTTGAAATTAAGGAATGGTTGAGAAACAATCAAAATTTTCGAAATCTGATACTCGAAACCAATAACTACCATGGTCTAGGGCAAAAATACACATACCGTTGTAATCCGGCGAGTTTCTGCTTTCAGATGCAAGAGGAATTTCTCGAGTTCGTCAATCAGTTCGCGAGATATGGGGGTTTGAAGTTAAGGAATGGTTGAGAAACCATCAAAATTTTCGGAATCTGATACTCGAATCCAATAACTACTATGGTCTAGGGCAAAAATACACATACCGTTGTAATCGGGCGAGTTTCTGCTTTCAGATGCAACAGGAATTTCTCGAGTTCGTCAATTCTGTCGCGAGATATGCGAGTTTGAAATTAAAGAATGGTTGAGAAGCCATCAAAATTTTCGCAAGTCTGATACTCGAAACCAATAACTACAATGGCCAAGGGGAAAAATACACATACTGTTCTAATCGGGCGAGTTTCTACTTTCAGATGCAACAGGAACTTCTCGATTACCTCAATCCGTTCGCGAGATATGGGAATTTGAAGTTAAGGAATGGTTGAGAAACCATAACAATTTTCGCGAGTCTGATACTCGAAATCAGTAACTACTATGGCCTAGGGCAAAAATACACATACCGTTGTAATCGGGCGAGTTTCTGCTTTCAGATGCAACAGGAATTTCTCGACTTCGTCAATCCGTTCGCGAGATATGGGAGTTTGAAGTTAAGGAATGGTTGAGAAACCATCAAAATTTTCGCAAATCTGGTTCTCGAAACCAATAACTGGAATGGCCTAGGGGAAAAGTACACACACCATTGTAATCGGGCGAGTTTCTACTTTCAGATACAACAGGAATTTCTCGAGTTCGTCAATCCGTTCGCGAGATATGGTAGCTTGAAGTTAAGGAATGGTTGAGAAACAATCAAAATTTTCGAAATCTGATACTCGAAACCAATAACTACCATGGTCTAGGGCAAAAATACACATACCGTTGTAATCCGGCGAGTTTCTGCTTTCAGATGCAAGAGGAATTTCTCGAGTTCGTCAATCAGTTCGCGAGATATGGGGGTTTGAAGTTATGGAATGGTTGAGAAACCATCAAAATTTGCGGAATCTGATACTCGAAACCAATAACTACTATGGTCTAGGGCAAAAATACACATACCGTTGCAATCGGGCGAGTGTCTGCTTTCAGATTCAACAAGAATTACTCGAGTTCGTCAATCCGTTCGCGAGATATGGGAGTTTGAAGTTAAGGAATGGTTGAGAAAAGATCAAAATTTTCGCAAGTCTGATACTCGAAACCAATAACTGGAATGGCCTTGGGGAAAAGTACACACACCTTTGTAATCGGGCAAGTTTCTACTTTCAGATGCAACAGGTATTTCTCTAGTTCGTCAATCCGTTCGCGAGATATGGGAGTTTGAAGTTAAAGAATGGTTGAGAAACCATCAAAATTTTCGGAATCTGATACTCGGAACCATTAACTACTATGGTCTAGGGCAAAAATACACATACCGTTGTAATCGGGCGAGTGTCTGCTTTCAGATTCAACAGGAATTACTCGAGTTCGTCAATCCGTTCGCGAGATATTGGAGTTTGAAGTTAAGGAATGGTTGAGAAAAGATCAAAATTTTCGCAAGTCTGATACTCGAAACCAATAACTGGAATGGCCTCGGGGAAAAGTACACACACCGTTGTAATCGGGCAAGTTTCTACTTTCAGATGCAACAGGAATTTCTCGAGTTCGTCAATCCGTTCGCGAGATATTGGAGTTTGAAGTTAAGGAATGGTTGAGAAACCATCAAAATTTTCGCAAGTCTGATACTCGAAACCAATAACTGGAATGGCCTAGGAGAAAAGTACACACACCATTTTAATCGGGCGAGTTTCTACTTTCAGGTGCAACAGGAATTTCTCGAGTTCGTCAATCCTGTCGCGAGATATGCGAGTTTGAAATTAAAGAATGGTTGAGAAGCCATCAAAATTTTCGCAAGTCTGATACTCGAAACCAATAACTACAATGGCCAAGGGGAAAAATACACATACTGTTGTAATCGGGCGAGTTTCTACTTTCAGATGCAGCAGGAACTTCTCGAATTTCCTCAATCCGTTCGCGAGATATGGAATTTGAAGTTAAGGAATGGTTGAGAAACCATAAAAATTTTCGCGAGTCTGATACTCGAAATCAGTAACTACTATGGTCTAGGGCAAAAATACACACACCGTTGTAATGGGGCGAGGTTCTACTTTCAGATGCAACAGGAATTTCTCGATTTCCTCAATCCGTTCGGGAGATATGGGAGTTTGAAGTTAAGGAATGGTTTTGAAACCATCAAAATTTTCGCAAATCTGATACTCGAAACCAATAACTGGTATGGCCTAGGGGAAAAGTACACACACCATTGTAATCGGGCGAGTTTCTACTTTCAGATACCACAGGAATTTCTCGAGTTCGTCAATCCGTTCGCGAGATATGGGAGTTTGAAGTTAAGGAACGCTTGAGAAACCATCAAAATTTTCGCAAGTCTGATACTCGAAACCAATAACTACTATGGCCTAGGGGAAAAGTACACACACCATTGTTATCGGGTTGGTTTCTTCTTTCAGATGCAACAGGAATTTCTCGAGTTCGTCAATCCGTTCGCGAGATATGGGAGTTTGAAGTTAAGGAACGCTTGAGCAACCATCAAAATTTTCGCAAGTCTGATACCCGAAACCAATAACTACTATGGCCTAGGGGAAAAGTACACACACCATTGTAATCGGACGAGTTTCTACTTTCAGAATCAACAGGAATTTCTCGAGTTCGTCAATCCGTTCGCGAGATATGGGAGTTTGAAGCTAAGGAATGGTTGAGAAACCATCAAAATTTTCGCTGATTTGATACTCGAAACCAATAATTGGAATGGCCTAGGGGAAAAGTACACAGACCGTTGTAATCCGGCGAGTTTCTACTTTCAGATGCAACAGGAATTTCTCGAGTTCGTCAATCCGTTCGCGAGATATGGGAGTTTGAAGTTAAGGAACGCTTGAGAAACCATCAAAATTTTCGCAAGTCTGATACTCGAAACCAATAACTACTATGGCCTAGGGCAAAATTACACAAACCGTTGTAATCGGGCGAGTTTCTACTTTCAGATGCAACAGGAATTTCTCGAGCTCGTCAATTCGTTCGCGAGATATGGGAGTTTGAAGTTAAGGAATGATTGAGAAACCACCAAAATTTTCGCTGATTTGATACTCGACACCAATAACCGGAATGGCCTAGGGGAAAAGTACACACACCATTGTAATCGGGCGAGTTTCTACTTTCAGATGCAACAGGAATTTCTCGTGTTCGTCAATCCGTTCGCGAGATATGGGAGTTTGAAGTTTAGGAATGGTTGAGAAACCATCAAAATTTTCGCAAGTCTGATACCCGAAACCAATAACTGGAATGGCCTAGGGAAAAAGTACCCATACCGTTGAAATCGGGCGAGTTTCTCCTTTCAGATGCAATTGGAATTACTCGAGTTCGTCAATCCGTTTGCGAGATATGGGAGTTTGAAATTAAGGAATGCTTGAGCAACCATCAAAATTTTCGCAAGTCTGATACTCGAAACCAATAACTACTAAGGTCTAGGGTAAAAGTACACACACCATTGTTATCGGGTGGGTTTCTACTTTCAGATGCAACAGGAATTTCTCGAGTTCGTCAATCCGTTCGCGAGATATGGGAGTTTGAAGTTAAGGAACGCTTGAGCAACCATCAAAATTATCGCGAGTCTGATACCCGAAACCATTAACAAGTATGGCCTAGGGGAAAAGTACACACACCATTGTAATCGGGCGAGTTTCTACTTTCAGATTCAACAGGAATTTCTCGAGTTCGTCAATCCGTTCGCGAGATATGGGAGTTTGAAGTTAAGGAACGCTTGAGCAACCATCAAAATTTTCGCTGATTTGATACTCGAAACCAATAACTGGAATGGCCTAGGGGAAAAGTACACACACCATTGTAATCCGGCGAGTTTCTACTTTCCGATGCAACAGGAATTTCTCGAGTTCGTCAATCCGTTCGCGAGATATGGGAGTTTGAAGCTAAGGAACGCTTGAGCAACCATCAAAATTTTCGCAAGTCTGATACCCGAAACCAATAACTGGTATGGCCTAGGGAAAAAGTACCCATACCGTTGTAATCGGGCGAGTTTCTACTTTCAGATGCAACAGGAATTTCTCGAGTTCGTCAATCCGTTCGCGAGATATGGGAGTTCGAAGTTAAGGAATGGTTGAGAAACCATCAAAATTTTCGCAAGTCTGACGCTCGAAACCAATAACTACAAAGGTCTAGGGGAAAAGTGCACACACCATTGTAATCGGGCGAGTTTCTGCTTTCAGATGCAACAGGAATTTCTCGAGTTCGTGAATCCGTTCGCGAGATATGGGAGTTTGAAGTTAAGGAACGCTTGAGCAACCATCAAAATTTTCGCAAGTCTGATACTCGAAAGCAATAACTACTATGGCCTAGGGGAAAAGTACACACACCATTGTTATCGGGTGGGTTTCTACTTTCAGATGCAACAGGAATTTCTCCAGTTCGTCAATCCGTTCACGAGATATGGGAGTTTTAAGTTAAGGAACGCTTGAGAAACCATCAAAATTTTCGCAAGTCTGATACTCGAAACCAATAACTACTATGGCCTAGGGCAAAATTACACAAACCGTTGTAATCGGGCGAGTTTCTACTTTCAGATGCAACAGGAATTTCTCGAGTTCGTCAATCCTTTCGCGAGATATGGGAGTTTGAAGTTAAGGAATGGTTGAGAAACCACCAAAATTTTCGCTGATTTGATACTCGACACCAATAACCGGAATGGCCTAGGGGAAAAGTACACACACCATTGTAATCGGGCGAGTTTCTACTTTCAGATGCAACAGGAATTTCTCGTGTTCGTCAATCCGTTCGCGAGATATGGGAGTTTGGAGTTTAGGAATGGTTGAGGAACCATCAAAATTTTCGCAAGTCTGATACCCGAAACCAATAACTGGAATGGCCTAGGGAAAAAGTACCCATACCGTTGAAATCGGGCGAGTTTCTCCTTTCAGATGCAATTGGAATTACTCGAGTTCGTCAATCCGTTTGCGAGATATGGGAGTTTGAAGTTAAGGAACGCTTGAGCAACCATCAAAATTTTCGCAAGTCTGATACCCGAAACCAATAACTACTATGGCCTAGGGGAAAAGTACACACACCATTGTAATCGGGCGAGTTTCTACTTTCAGATGCAAATGGAATTTCTCGAGTTCGTCAATCCCTTCGCGATATATGGGAGTTTGAAGTTAAGGAATTGTTGAGAAACCAACAAAATTTTCGCTGATTTGATACCCGAAACCAATAATTGGAATGGCCTAGGGGAAAAGTACACACACAATTGTAATCGGGCGAGTTTCTCCTTTCAGATGCAATAGGAATTACTCGAGTTCGTGTATCCGTTCGCGAGATATGGGAGTTTGAAGTTAAGGAACGCTTGAGCAACCATCAAAATTTTCGCAAGTCTGATACCCGAAACCAATAACTGGAATGGCCTAGGGAAAAAGTACACACACCATTGTAATCGGGCGAGTTTCTCCTTTCAGATGCAATTGGAATTACTCGAGTTCGTCAATCCGTTCGCGAGATATGGGAGTTTGAAGTTAAGGAATGGTTGAGATACCATCAAAATTTTCGCAGATTTGATAACCGAAACCAATAATTGGAATGGCCTAGGGGAAAAGTACACACACCATTGTAATCCGGCGAGTTTCTACTTTCATATTCAACAGGAACTTCTCGAGTTCGTCAATCCGTTCGCGAGATATGGGAGTTTGAAGTTAAGGAACGCTTGAGCAACCATCAAAATTTTCGCAAGTCTGATACCCGAAACCAATAACTAGTATGGCCTAGGGGAAAAGTACACACACTATTGTAATCGGGCGAGTTTCTACTTTCAGATTCAACAGGAATTTCTCGAATTCGTCAATCCGTTCGCGAGATATGGGAGTTTGAATTTAAGGAATGGTTGCGAAACCATCAAAATTTTCGCTGATTTGATACTCGAAACCAATAACTGGAATGGCCTAGGGGAAAAGTACACACACCATTGTAATCCGGCGAGTTTCTACTTTCCGATGCAACAGGAATTTCTCGAGTTCGTCAATCCGTTCGCGAGATATGGGAGTTTGAAGCTAAGGAACGCTTGAGCAACCATCAAATTTTTCGCAAGTCTGATACTCGAAACCAATAACTACAAAGGTCCAGGGGAAAAGTACACACACCATTGTTATCGGGTGGGTTTCTACTTTCAGATGCAACAGGAATTTCACGTGTTCGTCAATCCGTTCGCGAGATATGGGAGTTCGAAGTTAAGGAACGCTTGAGCAACTATCAAAATTTTCGCAAGTCTGATACCCGAAACCAATAACTACTATGGCCTAGGGGAAAAGTACACACACCATTGTAATCGGGCGAGTTTCTACTTTCAGCTTCGACAGGAATTTCTCGAGTTCGTCAATCCGTTTGCGAGATATGGGAGTTTGAAGTTAAGGAATGGTTGAGATACCATCAAAATTTTCGCTGATTTGATACTTGAAACCAATAACTACTATGGCCTAGGGGAAAAGTACACACACCATTGTAATCGGGCGAGTTTCTACTTTCAGATTCAACAGGAATATCTCGAGTTCGTCAATTCGTTCGCGAGATATGGGAGTTTGAAGTTAAGGAATGATTGAGAAACCACCAAAATTTTCGCTGATTTGATACCCGAAACCAATAACTGGAATGGCCTAGGGAAAAAGTACCCATACCGTTGAAATCGGGCGAGTTTCTCCTTTCAGATGCAATTGGAATTACTCGAGTTCGTCAATCCGTTTGCGAGAAATGGGAGTTTGAAATTAAGGAATGTTTGAGGAACCATCAAAATTTTCGCAGATTTGATAACCGAAACCAATAATTGGAATGGCCTAGGGGAAAAGTACACACACCATTGTAATCCGGCGAGTTTCTACTTTCATATTCAACAGGAACTTCTCGAGTTCGTCAATCCGTTCGCGAGATATGGGAGTTTGAAGTTAAGGAACGCTTGAGCAACCATCAAAATTTTCGCAAGTCTGATACCCGAAACCAATAACTAGTATGGCCTAGGGGAAAAGTACACACACTATTGTAATCGGGCGAGTTTCTACTTTCAGATTCAACAGGAATTTCTCGAATTCGTCAATCCGTTCGCGAGATATGGGAGTTTGAATTTAAGGAATGGTTGCGAAACCATCAAAATTTTCGCTGATTTGATACTCGAAACCAATAACTGGAATGGCCTAGGGGAAAAGTACACACACCATTGTAATCCGGCGAGTTTCTACTTTCCGATGCAACAGGAATTTCTCGAGTTCGTCAATCCGTTCGCGAGATATGGGAGTTTGAAGCTAAGGAACGCTTGAGCAACCATCAAATTTTTCGCAAGTCTGATACTCGAAACCAATAACTACAAATGTCCAGGGGAAAAGTGCACACACCATTGTTATCGGGTGTGTTTCTACTTTCAGATGCAACAGGAATTTCACGAGTTCGTCAATCCGTTCGCGAGATATGGGAGTTCGAAGTTAAGGAACGCTTGAGCAACTATCAAAATTTTCGCAAGTCTGATACCCGAAACCAATAACTACTACGGCCTAGGGGAAAAGTACACACACCATTGTAATCGGGCGAGTTTCTACTTTCAGATTCAACAGGAATTTCTCGAGTTCGTCAATCCGTTCGCGAGATATGGGAGTTTGAATTTAAGGAATGGTTGCGAAACCATCAAAATTTTCGCTGATTTGATACTCGAAAGCAATAACTGGAATGGCCTAGGGGAAAAGTACACACACCATTGTAATCCGGCGAGTTTCTACTTTCCGATGCAACTGGAAATTCTCGAGTTCGTCAATCCGTTCGCGAGATATGGGAGTTCGAAGTTAAGTAATGGTTGAGAAACCATCTAAATTTTCGCAAGTCTGATACACGAAACCAATAACTGCAATGGCCTAGGGGAAAAGTACACACACCATTGAAATCGGGCGAGATTCTACTTTCAGATGCAACTGGAATTTCTCGAGTTCGTCAATCCGTTCGCGAGATATGGGAGTTTGAAGTTAAGAAACGCTTGAGCAACCATCAAAATTTTCGCAAGTCTCATACTCGAAACCAATAACTACTATGGTCTAGGGGAAAGGTACACACACCATTGATATCGGGCGAGAATCTACTTTCAGATGCAACTGGAATTTCTCGAGTTCGTCAATCCTTTCGCGAGATATGGGAGTTTGAAATTAAGGAATGGTTGAGAAACCACCAAAATTTTCGCAAGTCTGATACCCGAAACCAATAACTGGAATGGCCTAGGGAAAAAGTACACATACCGTTGAAATCGGGCGAGTTTCTCCTTTCAGATGCAATAGGAATTACTCGAGCTCGTCAATCCGTTCGCGAGATATGGGAGTTTGAAATTAAGGAATGGTTGAGAAACCATCAAAATTTTCGAAAGTCTGATACTCGAAACCAATAACTACTATGGTCTAGGGGAAAATTACACACACCACTGTAATCGGGCGAGTTTCTACTTTCAGATGCAACAGGAATTTCTCGAGTTCGTCAATCCGTTCGCGAGATATGGGAGTTTGAAGTTAAGGAACGCTTGAGCAACCATCAAAATTTTCGCAAGTCTGATACTCGAAACCAATAACTGCAATGGCCTAGGGGAAAAGTACACACACCATTGATATCGGGCGAGAATCTACTTTCAGATGCAACTGGAATTTCTCGAGTTCGTCAATCCGTTTGCGAGATATGGGAGTTAGAAGTTAAGGAACGCTTGAGAAACCATCAAAATTTTCGCAAGTCTGATACCCGAAACCAATAACTGGAATGGCCTAGGGGAAAAGTACACACACCTTTGAAATCGGGCGAGATTCTACTTTCAGATGCAACTGGAAATTCTCGAGTTCGTCAATCCGTTCGCGAGATATGGGAGTTCGAAGTTAATTAATGGTTGAGAAACCATCTAAATTTTCGCAAGTCTGATACACGAAACCAATAACTGCAATGGCCTAGGGGAAAAGTACACACACCATTGAAATCGGGCGAGATTCTACTTTCAGATGCAACTGGAATTTCTCGAGTTCGTCAATCCGTTCACGAGATATGAGAGTTTGAAGTTAAGGAGCGCTTGACCAACCATCAAACTCTTCGCAAGTCTGATACTCGAAACCAATAACTGCAAAGGCCTAGGGGAAAAGTACACACACCATTGAAATCGGGCGAGATTCTACTTTCAGATGCAACTGGAATTTCTCGAGTTCGTCAATCCGTTCGCGAGATATGGGACATTGAAGTTAAGGAATGGTTGAAAATCCATCAAAACTTTCGCAAGTCTGATACTCGAAACCAATAACTACTATGGCCTGGGGGTAAAGTGCACACACCATTGTAATCGGACGAGTTTCTACTTTCAGATGCAACAGGAATTTCTCGAGTTCGTCAATCCGTTCGCGAGATATGGAAGTTCGAATTTAAGGAATGGTTGAGAAACCATCATAATTTTCGCAAGTCTGATACTCGAAACCAATAACTACTATGGCCTAGGGGAAAAGTACACACACCATTGTAATCGGGCGAGTTTCTACTTTCAGATTCAACAGGAATATCTCGAGTTCGTCAATTCGTTCGCGAGATATGGGAGTTTGAAGTTAAGGAATGGTTGAGAAAAGATCAAAATTTTCGCAAGTCTGATACTCGAAACCAATAACTGGAATGGCCTTGGGGAAAAGTACACACACCTTTGTAATCGGGCAAGTTTCTACTTTCAGATGCAACAGGTATTTCTCTAGTTCGTCAATCCGTTCGCGAGATATGGGAGTTTGAAGTTAAAGAATGGTTGAGAAACCATCAAAATTTTCGGAATCTGATACTCGGAACCATTAACTACTATGGTCTAGGGCAAAAATACACATACCGTTGTAATCGGGCGAGTGTCTGCTTTCAGATTCAACAGGAATTACTCGAGTTCGTCAATCCGTTCGCGAGATATTGGAGTTTGAAGTTAAGGAATGGTTGAGAAAAGATCAAAATTTTCGCAAGTCTGATACTCGAAACCAATAACTGGAATGGCCTCGGGGAAAAGTACACACACCGTTGTAATCGGGCAAGTTTCTACTTTCAGATGCAACAGGAATTTCTCGAGTTCGTCAATCCGTTCGCGAGATATTGGAGTTTGAAGTTAAGGAATGGTTGAGAAACCATCAAAATTTTCGCAAGTCTGATACTCGAAACCAATAACTGGAATGGCCTAGGAGAAAAGTACACACACCATTTTAATCGGGCGAGTTTCTACTTTCAGGTGCAACAGGAATTTCTCGAGTTCGTCAATCCTGTCGCGAGATATGCGAGTTTGAAATTAAAGAATGGTTGAGAAGCCATCAAAATTTTCGCAAGTCTGATACTCGAAACCAATAACTACAATGGCCAAGGGGAAAAATACACATACTGTTGTAATCGGGCGAGTTTCTACTTTCAGATGCAGCAGGAACTTCTCGATTTCCTCAATCCGTTCGCGAGATATGGGAATTTGAAGTTAAGGAATGGTTGAGAAACCATAAAAATTTTCGCGAGTCTGATACTCGAAATCAGTAACTACTATGGTCTAGGGCAAAAATACACACACCGTTGTAATGGGGCGAGGTTCTACTTTCAGATGCAACAGGAATTTCTCGATTTCCTCAATCCGTTCGGGAGATATGGGAGTTTGAAGTTAAGGAATGGTTTTGAAACCATCAAAATTTTCGCAAATCTGATACTCGAAACCAATAACTGGTATGGCCTAGGGGAAAAGTACACACACCATTGTAATCGGGCGAGTTTCTACTTTCAGATACCACAGGAATTTCTCGAGTTCGTCAATCCGTTCGCGAGATATGGGAGTTTGAAGTTAAGGAACGCTTGAGAAACCATCAAAATTTTCGCAAGTCTGATACTCGAAACCAATAACTACTATGGCCTAGGGGAAAAGTACACACACCATTGTTATCGGGTTGGTTTCTTCTTTCAGATGCAACAGGAATTTCTCGAGTTCGTCAATCCGTTCGCGAGATATGGGAGTTTGAAGTTAAGGAACGCTTGAGCAACCATCAAAATTTTCGCAAGTCTGATACCCGAAACCAATAACTACTATGGCCTAGGGGAAAAGTACACACACCATTGTAATCGGACGAGTTTCTACTTTCAGAATCAACAGGAATTTCTCGAGTTCGTCAATCCGTTCGCGAGATATGGGAGTTTGAAGCTAAGGAATGGTTGAGAAACCATCAAAATTTTCGCTGATTTGATACTCGAAACCAATAATTGGAATGGCCTAGGGGAAAAGTACACAGACCGTTGTAATCCGGCGAGTTTCTACTTTCAGATGCAACAGGAATTTCTCGAGTTCGTCAATCCGTTCGCGAGATATGGGAGTTTGAAGTTAAGGAACGCTTGAGAAACCATCAAAATTTTCGCAAGTCTGATACTCGAAACCAATAACTACTATGGCCTAGGGCAAAATTACACAAACCGTTGTAATCGGGCGAGTTTCTACTTTCAGATGCAACAGGAATTTCTCGAGCTCGTCAATTCGTTCGCGAGATATGGGAGTTTGAAGTTAAGGAATGATTGAGAAACCACCAAAATTTTCGCTGATTTGATACTCGACACCAATAACCGGAATGGCCTAGGGGAAAAGTACACACACCATTGTAATCGGGCGAGTTTCTACTTTCAGATGCAACAGGAATTTCTCGTGTTCGTCAATCCGTTCGCGAGATATGGGAGTTTGAAGTTTAGGAATGGTTGAGAAACCATCAAAATTTTCGCAAGTCTGATACCCGAAACCAATAACTGGAATGGCCTAGGGAAAAAGTACCCATACCGTTGAAATCGGGCGAGTTTCTCCTTTCAGATGCAATTGGAATTACTCGAGTTCGTCAATCCGTTTGCGAGATATGGGAGTTTGAAATTAAGGAATGCTTGAGCAACCATCAAAATTTTCGCAAGTCTGATACTCGAAACCAATAACTACTAAGGTCTAGGGTAAAAGTACACACACCATTGTTATCGGGTGGGTTTCTACTTTCAGATGCAACAGGAATTTCTCGAGTTCGTCAATCCGTTCGCGAGATATGGGAGTTTGAAGTTAAGGAACGCTTGAGCAACCATCAAAATTATCGCGAGTCTGATACCCGAAACCATTAACTAGTATGGCCTAGGGGAAAAGTACACACACCATTGTAATCGGGCGAGTTTCTACTTTCAGATTCAACAGGAATTTCTCGAGTTCGTCAATCCGTTCGCGAGATATGGGAGTTTGAAGTTAAGGAACGCTTGAGCAACCATCAAAATTTTCGCTGATTTGATACTCGAAACCAATAACTGGAATGGCCTAGGGGAAAAGTACACACACCATTGTAATCCGGCGAGTTTCTACTTTCCGATGCAACAGGAATTTCTCGAGTTCGTCAATCCGTTCGCGAGATATGGGAGTTTGAAGCTAAGGAACGCTTGAGCAACCATCAAAATTTTCGCAAGTCTGATACCCGAAACCAATAACTGGTATGGCCTAGGGAAAAAGTACCCATACCGTTGTAATCGGGCGAGTTTCTACTTTCAGATGCAACAGGAATTTCTCGAGTTCGTCAATCCGTTCGCGAGATATGGGAGTTCGAAGTTAAGGAATGGTTGAGAAACCATCAAAATTTTCGCAAGTCTGACGCTCGAAACCAATAACTACAAAGGTCTAGGGGAAAAGTGCACACACCATTGTAATCGGGCGAGTTTCTGCTTTCAGATGCAACAGGAATTTCTCGAGTTCGTGAATCCGTTCGCGAGATATGGGAGTTTGAAGTTAAGGAACGCTTGAGCAACCATCAAAATTTTCGCAAGTCTGATACTCGAAAGCAATAACTACTATGGCCTAGGGGAAAAGTACACACACCATTGTTATCGGGTGGGTTTCTACTTTCAGATGCAACAGGAATTTCTCCAGTTCGTCAATCCGTTCACGAGATATGGGAGTTTTAAGTTAAGGAACGCTTGAGAAACCATCAAAATTTTCGCAAGTCTGATACTCGAAACCAATAACTACTATGGCCTAGGGCAAAATTACACAAACCGTTGTAATCGGGCGAGTTTCTACTTTCAGATGCAACAGGAATTTCTCGAGTTCGTCAATCCTTTCGCGAGATATGGGAGTTTGAAGTTAAGGAATGGTTGAGAAACCACCAAAATTTTCGCTGATTTGATACTCGACACCAATAACCGGAATGGCCTAGGGGAAAAGTACACACACCATTGTAATCGGGCGAGTTTCTACTTTCAGATGCAACAGGAATTTCTCGTGTTCGTCAATCCGTTCGCGAGATATGGGAGTTTGGAGTTTAGGAATGGTTGAGGAACCATCAAAATTTTCGCAAGTCTGATACCCGAAACCAATAACTGGAATGGCCTAGGGAAAAAGTACCCATACCGTTGAAATCGGGCGAGTTTCTCCTTTCAGATGCAATTGGAATTACTCGAGTTCGTCAATCCGTTTGCGAGATATGGGAGTTTGAAGTTAAGGAACGCTTGAGCAACCATCAAAATTTTCGCAAGTCTGATACCCGAAACCAATAACTACTATGGCCTAGGGGAAAAGTACACACACCATTGTAATCGGGCGAGTTTCTACTTTCAGATGCAAATGGAATTTCTCGAGTTCGTCAATCCCTTCGCGATATATGGGAGTTTGAAGTTAAGGAATTGTTGAGAAACCAACAAAATTTTCGCTGATTTGATACCCGAAACCAATAATTGGAATGGCCTAGGGGAAAAGTACACACACAATTGTAATCGGGCGAGTTTCTCCTTTCAGATGCAATAGGAATTACTCGAGTTCGTGTATCCGTTCGCGAGATATGGGAGTTTGAAGTTAAGGAACGCTTGAGCAACCATCAAAATTTTCGCAAGTCTGATACCCGAAACCAATAACTGGAATGGCCTAGGGAAAAAGTACACACACCATTGTAATCGGGCGAGTTTCTCCTTTCAGATGCAATTGGAATTACTCGAGTTCGTCAATCCGTTCGCGAGATATGGGAGTTTGAAGTTAAGGAATGGTTGAGATACCATCAAAATTTTCGCAGATTTGATAACCGAAACCAATAATTGGAATGGCCTAGGGGAAAAGTACACACACCATTGTAATCCGGCGAGTTTCTACTTTCATATTCAACAGGAACTTCTCGAGTTCGTCAATCCGTTCGCGAGATATGGGAGTTTGAAGTTAAGGAACGCTTGAGCAACCATCAAAATTTTCGCAAGTCTGATACCCGAAACCAATAACTAGTATGGCCTAGGGGAAAAGTACACACACTATTGTAATCGGGCGAGTTTCTACTTTCAGATTCAACAGGAATTTCTCGAATTCGTCAATCCGTTCGCGAGATATGGGAGTTTGAATTTAAGGAATGGTTGCGAAACCATCAAAATTTTCGCTGATTTGATACTCGAAACCAATAACTGGAATGGCCTAGGGGAAAAGTACACACACCATTGTAATCCGGCGAGTTTCTACTTTCCGATGCAACAGGAATTTCTCGAGTTCGTCAATCCGTTCGCGAGATATGGGAGTTTGAAGCTAAGGAACGCTTGAGCAACCATCAAATTTTTCGCAAGTCTGATACTCGAAACCAATAACTACAAAGGTCCAGGGGAAAAGTACACACACCATTGTTATCGGGTGGGTTTCTACTTTCAGATGCAACAGGAATTTCACGTGTTCGTCAATCCGTTCGCGAGATATGGGAGTTCGAAGTTAAGGAACGCTTGAGCAACTATCAAAATTTTCGCAAGTCTGATACCCGAAACCAATAACTACTATGGCCTAGGGGAAAAGTACACACACCATTGTAATCGGGCGAGTTTCTACTTTCAGCTTCGACAGGAATTTCTCGAGTTCGTCAATCCGTTTGCGAGATATGGGAGTTTGAAGTTAAGGAATGGTTGAGATACCATCAAAATTTTCGCTGATTTGATACTTGAAACCAATAACTACTATGGCCTAGGGGAAAAGTACACACACCATTGTAATCGGGCGAGTTTCTACTTTCAGATTCAACAGGAATATCTCGAGTTCGTCAATTCGTTCGCGAGATATGGGAGTTTGAAGTTAAGGAATGATTGAGAAACCACCAAAATTTTCGCTGATTTGATACCCGAAACCAATAACTGGAATGGCCTAGGGAAAAAGTACCCATACCGTTGAAATCGGGCGAGTTTCTCCTTTCAGATGCAATTGGAATTACTCGAGTTCGTCAATCCGTTTGCGAGAAATGGGAGTTTGAAATTAAGGAATGTTTGAGGAACCATCAAAATTTTCGCAGATTTGATAACCGAAACCAATAATTGGAATGGCCTAGGGGAAAAGTACACACACCATTGTAATCCGGCGAGTTTCTACTTTCATATTCAACAGGAACTTCTCGAGTTCGTCAATCCGTTCGCGAGATATGGGAGTTTGAAGTTAAGGAACGCTTGAGCAACCATCAAAATTTTCGCAAGTCTGATACCCGAAACCAATAACTAGTATGGCCTAGGGGAAAAGTACACACACTATTGTAATCGGGCGAGTTTCTACTTTCAGATTCAACAGGAATTTCTCGAATTCGTCAATCCGTTCGCGAGATATGGGAGTTTGAATTTAAGGAATGGTTGCGAAACCATCAAAATTTTCGCTGATTTGATACTCGAAACCAATAACTGGAATGGCCTAGGGGAAAAGTACACACACCATTGTAATCCGGCGAGTTTCTACTTTCCGATGCAACAGGAATTTCTCGAGTTCGTCAATCCGTTCGCGAGATATGGGAGTTTGAAGCTAAGGAACGCTTGAGCAACCATCAAATTTTTCGCAAGTCTGATACTCGAAACCAATAACTACAAAGGTCCAGGGGAAAAGTGCACACACCATTGTTATCGGGTGTGTTTCTACTTTCAGATGCAACAGGAATTTCACGAGTTCGTCAATCCGTTCGCGAGATATGGGAGTTCGAAGTTAAGGAACGCTTGAGCAACTATCAAAATTTTCGCAAGTCTGATACCCGAAACCAATAACTACTACGGCCTAGGGGAAAAGTACACACACCATTGTAATCGGGCGAGTTTCTACTTTCAGATTCAACAGGAATTTCTCGAGTTCGTCAATCCGTTCGCGAGATATGGGAGTTTGAATTTAAGGAATGGTTGCGAAACCATCAAAATTTTCGCTGATTTGATACTCGAAAGCAATAACTGGAATGGCCTAGGGGAAAAGTACACACACCATTGTAATCCGGCGAGTTTCTACTTTCCGATGCAACTGGAAATTCTCGAGTTCGTCAATCCGTTCGCGAGATATGGGAGTTCGAAGTTAAGTAATGGTTGAGAAACCATCTAAATTTTCGCAAGTCTGATACACGAAACCAATAACTGCAATGGCCTAGGGGAAAAGTACACACACCATTGAAATCGGGCGAGATTCTACTTTCAGATGCAACTGGAATTTCTCGAGTTCGTCAATCCGTTCGCGAGATATGGGAGTTTGAAGTTAAGAAACGCTTGAGCAACCATCAAAATTTTCGCAAGTCTCATACTCGAAACCAATAACTACTATGGTCTAGGGGAAAGGTACACACACCATTGATATCGGGCGAGAATCTACTTTCAGATGCAACTGGAATTTCTCGAGTTCGTCAATCCTTTCGCGAGATATGGGAGTTTGAAATTAAGGAATGGTTGAGAAACCACCAAAATTTTCGCAAGTCTGATACCCGAAACCAATAACTGGAATGGCCTAGGGAAAAAGTACACATACCGTTGAAATCGGGCGAGTTTCTCCTTTCAGATGCAATAGGAATTACTCGAGCTCGTCAATCCGTTCGCGAGATATGGGAGTTTGAAATTAAGGAATGGTTGAGAAACCATCAAAATTTTCGAAAGTCTGATACTCGAAACCAATAACTACTATGGTCTAGGGGAAAATTACACACACCACTGTAATCGGGCGAGTTTCTACTTTCAGATGCAACAGGAATTTCTCGAGTTCGTCAATCCGTTCGCGAGATATGGGAGTTTGAAGTTAAGGAACGCTTGAGCAACCATCAAAATTTTCGCAAGTCTGATACTCGAAACCAATAACTGCAATGGCCTAGGGGAAAAGTACACACACCATTGATATCGGGCGAGAATCTACTTTCAGATGCAACTGGAATTTCTCGAGTTCGTCAATCCGTTTGCGAGATATGGGAGTTAGAAGTTAAGGAACGCTTGAGAAACCATCAAAATTTTCGCAAGTCTGATACCCGAAACCAATAACTGGAATGGCCTAGGGGAAAAGTACACACACCTTTGAAATCGGGCGAGATTCTACTTTCAGATGCAACTGGAAATTCTCGAGTTCGTCAATCCGTTCGCGAGATATGGGAGTTCGAAGTTAATTAATGGTTGAGAAACCATCTAAATTTTCGCAAGTCTGATACACGAAACCAATAACTGCAATGGCCTAGGGGAAAAGTACACACACCATTGAAATCGGGCGAGATTCTACTTTCAGATGCAACTGGAATTTCTCGAGTTCGTCAATCCGTTCACGAGATATGAGAGTTTGAAGTTAAGGAGCGCTTGACCAACCATCAAACTCTTCGCAAGTCTGATACTCGAAACCAATAACTGCAAAGGCCTAGGGGAAAAGTACACACACCATTGAAATCGGGCGAGATTCTACTTTCAGATGCAACTGGAATTTCTCGAGTTCGTCAATCCGTTCGCGAGATATGGGACATTGAAGTTAAGGAATGGTTGAAAATCCATCAAAACTTTCGCAAGTCTGATACTCGAAACCAATAACTACTATGGCCTGGGGGTAAAGTGCACACACCATTGTAATCGGACGAGTTTCTACTTTCAGATGCAACAGGAATTTCTCGAGTTCGTCAATCCGTTCGCGAGATATGGAAGTTCGAATTTAAGGAATGGTTGAGAAACCATCATAATTTTCGCAAGTCTGATACTCGAAACCAATAACTACTGTGGTCTATGGGAAAAGTACACACACCATTGTAATCGGGCGAGTGTGTACTTTCAGATGCAACAGGAATGTCTCGAGTTCGTCAATCCGTTCGCGAGATATGGGAGTTTGAAGTTAAGAAACGCTTGAGCAACCATCAAAATTTTCGCAAATCTGATACTCGAAACCAATAACTACTATGGCCTAGGGGTAAAGTGCACACTCCATTGTAATCGGGCGAGTTTCTACTTTCAGATGCAACAGGAATTTCTCGAGTTCGTCAATCCGTTCGCGAGATATGGGAGTTCGAAGTTAAGGAATGGTTGAGAAACCATCAAAATTTTCGCAAGTCTGATACTCGGAACGAATAACTACTATGGTCTATGGGAAAAGTCCACACACCATTGAAATCGGGCGAGTGTGTACTTTCAGATGCAACAGGAACTTCTCGAGTTCGTCGATCCGTTCGCGAGATATGGGAGTTTCAAGTTAAGGAATGGTTGAGAAACCACCAAAATTTTCGCTGATTTGATACTCGAAACCAATAACTGGAATGGCCTAGGGGAAAAGTACACACACCATTGTAATCGGGCGAGTTTCTACTTTCAGATGCAACAGGAATTTCTCGAGTTCGTCAATCCGTTCGCGAGATATGGGAGTTTGAAGTTTAGGAATGGTTGAGAAACCATCAAAATTTTCGCAAGTCTGATACCCGAAACCAATAACTGGATTGGCCTAGGGAAAAAGTAAACATACCGTTGAAATCGGGCGAGTTTCTCCTTTCAGATGCAATAGGAATTACTCGAGCTCGTCAATCCGTTCGCGAGATATGGGAGTTTGAAATTAAGGAATGGTTGAGAAACCATCAAAATTTTCGCTGGTCTGATACTCGAAACCAATAACTGGAATGGCCTAGGGGAAAAGTACGCACACCATTGTAATCGGGCGAGTTTCTACTGTCAGATGCAACAACAATTTCTTGAGTTGGTCAATCCGTTTGCGAGATATGGGAGTTAGAAGTTAAGGAACGCTTGAGAAACCATCAAAATTTTCGCAAGTCTGATACTCGAAACCAATAACTACTATGGCCTAGGGGAAAAGTACACACACCATTGTAATCGGGCGAGTTTCTACTTTCAGATGCAACAGGAATTTCTCGAGTTCGTCAATCCGTTCGCGAGATATGGGAGTTTGAAGTTAAGGAATGGTTGAGAAACCACCAAAATTTTCGCAGATTTGATACCCGAAACCAATAACTGGAATGGCCTAGGGGAAAAGTACACACACCATTGTAATCGGGCGAGTTTCTACTTTCAGATGCAACAGGAATTTCTCGAGTTCGTCAATCCGTTCGCGAGATATGGGGGTTTGAAGTCAAGGAACGCTTGAGCAACCATCAAACTTTTCGCAAGTCTGATACTCGAAACCAATAACTGCAAAGGCCTAGGGGAAAAGTACACACACCATTGAAATCGGGCGAGATTCTACTTTCAGATGCAACTGGAATTTCTCGAGTTCGTCAATCCGTTCGCGAGATATGGGAGTTCGAAGTTAAGGAATGGTTGAGAAACCATCAAAATTTTCGCAAGTCTGATACTAGAAACGAATAACTACTATGGTCTATGGGAAAAGTCCACACACCATTGTAATCGGGCGAGTGTGTACTTTCAGATGCAACAGGAACTTCTCGAGTTCGTCGATCCGTTCGCGAGATATGGGAGTTTCAAGTTAAGGAATGGTTGAGAAACCACCAAAATTTTCGCTGATTTGATACTCGAAACCAATAACTGGAATGGCGTAGGGGAAAAGTACACACACCATTGTAATCGGGCGAGTTTCTACTTTCAGATGCAACAGGAATTTCTCGAGTTCGTCAATCCGTTCGGGAGATATGGGAGTTTGAAGTTTAGGAATGGTTGAGAAACCATCAAAATTTTCGCAAGTCTGATACCCGAAACCAATAACTGGATTGGCCTAGGGAAAAAGTAAACATACCGTTGAAATCGGGCGAGTTTCTCCTTTCAGATGCAATAGGAATTACTCGAGCTCGTCAATCCGTTCGCGAGATATGGGAGTTTGAAATTAAGGAATGGTTGAGAAACCATCAAAATTTTCGCTGGTCTGATACTCGAAACCAATAACTGGAATGGCCTAGGGGAAAAGTACGCACACCATTGTAATCGGGCGAGTTTCTACTGTCAGATGCAACAAGAATTTCTTGAGTTGGTCAATCCGTTTGCGAGATATGGGAGTTAGAAGTTAAGGAACGCTTGAGAAACCATCAAAATTTTCGCAAGTCTGATACTCGAAACCAATAACTGCAAAGGCCTAGGGGAAAAGTACACACACCATTGAAATCGGGCGAGATTCTACTTTCAGATGCAACTAGAATTTCTCGAGTTCGTCAATCCGTTCGCGAGATATGGGACTTTGAAGTTAAGGAATGGTTGAGAATCCATCAAAACTTTCGCAAGTCTGATACTCGAAACCAATAACTACTATGGCCTGGGGGTAAAGTGCACACACCATTGTAATCGGGCGAGTTTCTACCTTCAGATGCAACAGGAATTTCTCGAGTTCGTCAATCCGTTCGCGAGATATGGAAGTTCGAAGTTAAGGAATGGTTGAGAAACCATCAAAATTTTCGCAAGTCTGATACTCGAAACCAATAACTACTATGGTCTATGGGAAAAGTACACACACCATTGTAATCTGGCGAGTGTGTACTTTCAGATGCAACAGGAATGTCTCGAGTTCGTCAATCCGTTCGCGAGATATGGGAGTTTGAAGTTAAGAAACGCTTGAGCAACCATCAAAATTTTCGCAAGTCTGATACCCGAAACCAATAACTGGAATGGCCTAGGGAAAAAGTAAACTTACCGTTGAAATCGGGCGAGTTTCTCCTTTCAGATGCAATAGGAATTACTCGAGCTCGTCAATCCGTTCGCGAGATATGGGAGTTTGAAATTAAGGAATGGTTGAGAAACCATCAAAATTTTCTCTGGTCTGATACTCGAAACCAATAACTGGAATGGCCTAGGGGAAAAGTACGCACACCATTGTAATCGGGCGAGTTTCTACTGTCAGATGCAACAAGAATTTCTTGAGTTGGACAATCCGTTTGCGAGATATGGGAGTTAGAAGTTAAGGAACGCTTGAGAAACCATCAAAATTTTCGCAAGTCTGATACTCGAAACCAATAACTACTCTGACCTAGGGGAAAAGTACACACACCATTGTAATCGGTCGAGTTTCTACTTTCAGATGCAACAGGAATTTCTCGAGTTCGTCAATCCGTTCGCGAGATAAGGGAGTTTGAAGTTAAGAAACGCTTGAGCAACCATCAAAATTTTCGCAAGTCTGATACTCGAAACCAATAACTACTATGGCGTAGGGGAAAAGTACACACACCATTGTAATCGGGCGAGGTTCTACTTTCAGATGCAACAGGAATTTCACGAGTTCGTCAATCAGTTCCCGAGATATGGGAGTTTGAAGTTAAGGAATGGTTGAGAAACCATCAAAATTTTCGCAAGTCTGATACTCGAAACCAAGAACTACTATTGCCTAGGGCAAAAATACACATACCGTTGTAATCGGGAGAGTTTCTAGTTTCAGATGCAACAGGAATTTCTCGAGTTCGTCAATCCGTTCGCGAGATATGAGAGTTTGAAGTTAAGGAACGCTTGAGCAACCATCAAAATTTTCGCAAGTCTGATACTCGAAACCAATAACTACTATGGCCTAGGGGAAAAGTACACACACCATTGTAATCGGGCGAGTTTCTACTTTCAGATTCAACAGGAATTTCTCGAGTTCGTCAATCCGTTCGCGAGATATGGGAGTTTGAAGTTAAGGAATGGTTGAGAAACCACCAAAATTTTCGCAGATTTGATACTCGAAACCAATAACTGGAATGGCCTAGGGGAAAAGTACACACACCATTGTAATCGGGCGAGTTTCTACTTTCAGATGCAACAGGAATTTCTCGAGTTCGTCAATCCGTTCGCGAGATATGGGAGTTTGAAGTTAAGGAATGGTTGAGCAACCATCAAAATTTTCGCAAGTCTGATACTCGAAACCAATAACTGCAATGGCCTAGGGGAAAAGTACACACACCATTGAAATCGGGCGAGATTCTACTTTCAGATGCAACAGAAATTTCTCGAGTTCGTCAATCCGTTCGCGAGATATGGGAGTTTGACGTTAAGGAACGCTTGAGCAACCATCAAAATTTTCGCTAGTCTGATACTCGAAACCAATAACTACTATGGCCTAGGGGAAAAGTACACATACCGTTGTAATCGGGAGAGTTTCTACTTTCAGATTCAACAGGAATTTCTCGAGTTCGTCAATCCGTTCGCGAGATATGGGAGTTTGAAGTTAAGGAATGGTTGAGAAACCACCAAAATTTTCGCAGATTTGATACTCGAAACCAATAACTGGAATGGCCTAGGGGAAAAGTACACACACCATTGTAATCGGGCGAGTTTCTACTTTCAGATGCAACAGGAATTTCTCGAGTTCGTCAATCCGTTCGCGAGATGTGGGAGTTTGAAGTTAAGGAACGCTTGAGCAACCATCAACATTTTCGCAAGTCTGATACACGAAACCAATAACTACTATGGTCTAGGGGAAAGGTACACACACCATTGATATCGGGCGAGGATCTACTTTCAGATGCAACTGGAATTTCTCGAGTTCGTCAATCCTTTCGCGAGATATGGGAGTTTGAAATTAAGGAATGGTTGAGAAACCACCAAAATTTTCGCAAGTCTGATACCCGAAACCAATAACTGGAATGGCCTAGGGAAAAAGTACACATACCGTTGAAATCGGGCGAGTTTCTCCTTTCAGATGCAATAGGAATTACTCGAGCTCGTCAATCCGTTCGCGAGATATGGGAGTTTGAAATTAAGGAATGGTTGAGAAACCATCAAAATTTTCGAAAGTCTGATACTCGAAACCAATAACTACTATGGTCTAGGGGAAAATTACACACACCACTGTAATCGGGCGAGTTTCTACTTTCAGATGCAACAGGAATTTCTCGAGTTCGTCAATCCGTTCGCGAGATATGGGAGTTTGAAGTTAAGGAACGCTTGAGCAACCATCAAAATTTTCGCAAGTCTGATACTCGAAACCAATAACTGCAATGGCCTAGGGGAAAAGTACACACACCATTGATATCGGGCGAGAATCTACTTTCAGATGCAACTGGAATTTCTCGAGTTCGTCAATCCGTTTGCGAGATATGGGAGTTAGAAGTTAAGGAACGCTTGAGAAACCATCAAAATTTTCGCAAGTCTGATACCCGAAACCAATAACTGGAATGGCCTAGGGGAAAAGTACACACACCTTTGAAATCGGGCGAGATTCTACTTTCAGATGCAACTGGAAATTCTCGAGTTCGTCATTCCGTTCGCGAGATATGGGAGTTCGAAGTTAATTAATGGTTGAGAAACCATCTAAATTTTCGCAAGTCTGATACACGAAACCAATAACTGCAATGGCCTAGGGGAAAAGTACACACACCATTGAAATCGGGCGAGATTCTACTTTCAGATGCAACAGAAATTTCTCGAGTTCGTCAATCCGTTCGCGAGATATGGGAGTTTGACGTTAAGGAACGCTTGAGCAACCATCAAAATTTTCGCTAGTCTGATACTCGAAACCAATAACTACTATGGCCTAGGGGAAAAGTACACATACCGTTGTAATCGGGAGAGTTTCTACTTTCAGATTCAACAGGAATTTCTCGAGTTCGTCAATCCGTTCGCGAGATATGGGAGTTTGAAGTTAAGGAATGGTTGAGAAACCAACAAAATTTTCGCAGATTTGATACTCGAAACCAATAACTGGAATGGCCTAGGGGAAAAGTACACACACCATTGTAATCGGGCGAGTTTCTACTTTCAGATGCAACAGGAATTTCTCGAGTTCGTCAATCCGTTCGCGAGATGTGGGAGTTTGAAGTTAAGGAACGCTTGAGCAACCATCAACATTTTCGCAAGTCTGATACACGAAACCAATAACTACTATGGTCTAGGGGAAAGGTACACACACCATTGATATCGGGCGAGGATCTACTTTCAGATGCAACTGGAATTTCTCGAGTTCGTCAATCCTTTCGCGAGATATGGGAGTTTGAAATTAAGGAATGGTTGAGAAACCACCAAAATTTTCGCAAGTCTGATACCCGAAACCAATAACTGGAATGGCCTAGGGAAAAAGTACACATACCGTTGAAATCGGGCGAGTTTCTCCTTTCAGATGCAATAGGAATTACTCGAGCTCGTCAATCCGTTCGCGAGATATGGGAGTTTGAAATTAAGGAATGGTTGAGAAACCATCAAAATTTTCGAAAGTCTGATACTCGAAACCAATAACTACTATGGTCTAGGGGAAAATTACACACACCACTGTAATCGGGCGAGTTTCTACTTTCAGATGCAACAGGAATTTCTCGAGTTCGTCAATCCGTTCGCGAGATATGGGAGTTTGAAGTTAAGGAACGCTTGAGCAACCATCAAAATTTTCGCAAGTCTGATACTCGAAACCAATAACTGCAATGGCCTAGGGGAAAAGTACACACACCATTGATATCGGGCGAGAATCTACTTTCAGATGCAACTGGAATTTCTCGAGTTCGTCAATCCGTTTGCGAGATATGGGAGTTAGAAGTTAAGGAACGCTTGAGAAACCATCAAAATTTTCGCAAGTCTGATACCCGAAACCAATAACTGGAATGGCCTAGGGGAAAAGTACACACACCTTTGAAATCGGGCGAGATTCTACTTTCAGATGCAACTGGAAATTCTCGAGTTCGTCATTCCGTTCGCGAGATATGGGAGTTCGAAGTTAATTAATGGTTGAGAAACCATCTAAATTTTCGCAAGTCTGATACACGAAACCAATAACTGCAATGGCCTAGGGGAAAAGTACACACACCATTGAAATCGGGCGAGATTCTACTTTCAGATGCAACTGGAATTTCTCGAGTTCGTCAATCCGTTCGCGAGATATGAGAGTTTGAAGTTAAGGAACGCTTGACCAACCATCAAACTCTTCGCAAGTCTGATACTCGAAACCAATAACTGCAAAGGCCTAGGGGAAAAGTACACACACCATTGAAATCGGGCGAGATTCTACTTTCAGATGCAACTGGAATTTCTCGAGTTCGTCAATCCGTTCGCGAGATATGGGACATTGAAGTTAAGGAATGGTTGAAAATCCATCAAAACTTTCGCAAGTCTGATACTCGAAACCAATAACTACTATGGCCTGGGGGTAAAGTGCACACACCATTGTAATCGGGCGAGTTTCTACTTTCAGATGCAACAGGAATTTCTCGAGTTCGTCAATCCGTTCGCGAGATATGGAAGTTCGAATTTAAGGAATGGTTGAGAAACCATCAAAATTTTCGCAAGTCTGATACTCGAAACCAATAACTACTGTGGTCTATGGGAAAAGTACACACACCATTGTAATCGGGCGAGTGTGTACTTTCAGATGCAACAGGAATGTCTTGAGTTCGTCAATCCGTTCGCGAGATATGGGAGTTTGAAGTTAAGAAACGCTTGAGCAACCATCAAAATTTTCGCAAATCTGATACTCGAAACCAATAACTACTATGGCCTAGGGGTAAAGTGCACACTCCATTGTAATCGGGCGAGTTTCTACTTTCAGATGCAACAGGAATTTCTCGAGTTCGTCAATCCGTTCGCGAGATATGGGAGTTCGAAGTTAAGGAATGGTTGAGAAACCATCAAAATTTTCGCAAGTCTGATACTCGGAACGAATAACTACTATGGTCTATGGGAAAAGTCCACACACCATTGAAATCGGGCGAGTGTGTACTTTCAGATGCAACAGGAACTTCTCGAGTTCGTCGATCCGTTCGCGAGATATGGGAGTTTCAAGTTAAGGAATGGTTGAGAAACCACCAAAATTTTCGCTGATTTGATACTCGAAACCAATAACTGGAATGGCCTAGGGGAAAAGTACACACACCATTGTAATCGGGCGAGTTTCTACTTTCAGATGCAACAGGAATTTCTCGAGTTCGTCAATCCGTTCGCGAGATATGGGAGTTTGAAGTTTAGGAATGGTTGAGAAACCATCAAAATTTTCGCAAGTCTGATACCCGAAACCAATAACTGGATTGGCCTAGGGAAAAAGTAAACATACCGTTGAAATCGGGCGAGTTTCTCCTTTCAGATGCAATAGGAATTACTCGAGCTCGTCAATCCGTTCGCGAGATATGGGAGTTTGAAATTAAGGAATGGTTGAGAAACCATCAAAATTTTCGCTGGTCTGATACTCGAAACCAATAACTGGAATGGCCTAGGGGAAAAGTACGCACACCATTGTAATCGGGCGAGTTTCTACTGTCAGATGCAACAACAATTTCTTGAGTTGGTCAATCCGTTTGCGAGATATGGGAGTTAGAAGATAAGGAACGCTTGAGAAACCATCAAAATTTTCGCAAGTCTGATACTCGAAACCAATAACTACTATGGCCTAGGGGAAAAGTACACACACCATTGTAATCGGGCGAGTTTCTACTTTCAGATGCAACAGGAATTTCTCGAGTTCGTCAATCCGTTCGCGAGATATGGGAGTTTGAAGTTAAGGAATGGTTGAGAAACCACCAAAATTTTCGCAGATTTGATACCCGAAACCAATAACTGGAATGGCCTAGGGGAAAAGTACACACACCATTGTAATCGGGCGAGTTTCTACTTTCAGATGCAACAGGAATTTCTCGAGTTCGTCAATCCGTTCGCGAGATATGGGGTTTTGAAGTCAAGGAACGCTTGAGCAACCATCAAACTTTTCGCAAGTCTGATACTCGAAACCAATAACTGCAAAGGCCTAGGGGAAAAGTACACACACCATTGAAATCGGGCGAGATTCTACTTTCAGATGCAACTGGAATTTCTCGAGTTCGTCAATCCGTTCGCGAGATATGGGAGTTCGAAGTTAAGGAATGGTTGAGAAACCATCAAAATTTTCGCAAGTCTGATACTAGAAACGAATAACTACTATGGTCTATGGGAAAAGTCCACACACCATTGTAATCGGGCGAGTGTGTACTTTCAGATGCAACAGGAACTTCTCGAGTTCGTCGATCCGTTCGCGAGATATGGGAGTTTCAAGTTAAGGAATGGTTGAGAAACCACCAAAATTTTCGCTGATTTGATACTTGAAACCAATAACTGGAATGGCCTAGGGGAAAAGTACACACACCATTGTAATCGGGCGAGTTTCTACTTTCAGATGCAACAGGAATTTCTCGAGTTCGTCAATCCGTTCGGGAGATATGGGAGTTTGAAGTTTAGGAATGGTTGAGAAACCATCAAAATTTTCGCAAGTCTGATACCCGAAACCAATAACTGGATTGGCCTAGGGAAAAAGTAAACCTACCGTTGAAATCGGGCGAGTTTCTCCTTTCAGATGCAATAGGAATTACTCGAGCTCGTCAATCCGTTCGCGAGATATGGGAGTTTGAAATTAAGGAATGGTTGAGAAACCATCAAAATTTTCGCTGGTCTGATACTCGAAACCAATAACTGGAATGGCCTAGGGGAAAAGTACGCACACCATTGTAATCGGGCGAGTTTCTACTGTCAGATGCAACAAGAATTTCTTGAGTTGGTCAATCCGTTTGCGAGATATGGGAGTTAGAAGTTAAGGAACGCTTGAGAAACCATCAAAATTTTCGCAAGTCTGATACTCGAAACCAATAACTACTCTGACCTAGGGGAAAAGTACACACACCATTGTAATCGGTCGAGTTTCTACTTTCAGATGCAACAGGAATTTCTCGAGTTCGTCAATCCGTTCGCGAGATAAGGGAGTTTGAAGTTAAGAAACGCTTGAGCAACCATCAAAATTTTCGCAAGTCTGATACTCGAAACCAATAACTACTATGGCGTAGGGGAAAAGTACACACACCATTGTAATCGGGCGAGGTTCTACTTTCAGATGCAACAGGAATTTCACGAGTTCGTCAATCAGTTCCCGAGATATGGGGGTTTGAAGTCAAGGAACGCTTGAGCAACCATCAAACTTTTCGCAAGTCTGATACTCGAAACCAATAACTGCAAAGGCCTAGGGGAAAAGTACACACACCATTGAAATCGGGCGAGATTCTACTTTCAGATGCAACTGGAATTTCTCGAGTTCGTCAATCCGTTCGCGTGATATGGGAGTTCGAAGTTAAGGAATGGTTGAGAAACCATCAAAATTTTCGCAAGTCTGATACTAGAAACGAATAACTACTATGGTCTATGGGAAAAGTCCACACACCATTGTAATCGGGCGAGTGTGTACTTTCAGATGCAACAGGAACTTCTCGAGTTCGTCGATCCGTTCGCGAGATATGGGAGTTTCAAGTCAAGGAATGGTTGAGAAACCACCAAAATTTTCGCTGATTTGATACTCGAAACCAATAACTGGAATGGCCTAGGGGAGAAGTACACACACCATTGTAATCGGGCGAGTTTCTACTTTCAGATGCAACAGGAATTTCTCGAGTTCGTCAATCCGTTCGGGAGATATGGGAGTTTGAAGTTTAGGAATGGTTGAGAAACCATCAAAATTTTCGCAAGTCTGATACCCGAAACCAATAACTGGATTGGCCTAGGGAAAAAGTAAACATACCGTTGAAATCGGGCGAGTTTCTCCTTTCAGATGCAATAGGAATTACTCGAGCTCGTCAATCCGTTCGCGAGATATGGGAGCTTGAAATTAAGGAATGGTTGAGAAACCATCAAAATTTTCGCTGGTCTGATACTCGAAACCAATAACTGGAATGGCCTAGGGGAAAAGTACGCACACCATTGTAATCGGGCGAGTTTCTACTGTCAGATGCAACAAGAATTTCTTGAGTTGGTCAATCCGTTTGCGAGATATGGGAGTTAGAAGTTAAGGAACGCTTGAGAAACCATCAAAATTTTCGCAAGTCTGATACTCGAAACCAATAACTGCAAAGGCCTAGGGGAAAAGTACACACATCATTGAAATCGGGCGAGATTCTACTTTCAGATGCAACTGGAATTTCTCGAGTTCGTCAATCCGTTCGCGAGATATGGGAGTTTGAAGTTAAGGAACGCTTGAGCAACCATCAAAATTTTCGCAAGTCTGATACCCGAAACCAATAACTGGAATGGCCTAGGGAAAAAGTACACATACCGTTGAAATCGAGCGAGTTTCTCCTTTCAGATGCAATAGGAATTACCCGAGTTCGTCTATCCGTTCGCGAGATATGGGAGTTAGAAGTTAAGGAACGCTTGAGAAACCATCAAAATTTTCGCAAGTCTGATACCCGAAACCAATAACTGGAATGGCCTAGGGGAAAAGTACACACACCTTTGAAATCGGGCGAGATTCTACTTTCAGATGCAACTGGAAATTCTCGAGTTCGTCAATCCGTTCGCGAGATATGGGAGTTCGAAGTTAAGTAATGGTTGAGAAACCATCTAAATTTTCGCAAGTCTGATACACGAAACCAATAACTGCAATGGCCTAGGGGAAAAGTACACACACCATTGAAATCGGGCGAGATTCTACTTTCAGATGCAACTGGAATTTCTCGAGTTCGTCAATCCGTTCGCGAGATATGGGAGTTTGAAGTTAAGGAACGCTTGAGCAACCATCAAAATTTTCGCAAGTCTGACACTCGAAACCAATAACTACTGTGGCCTAGGGGAAAAGTACACACACCATTGAAATCGGGCGAGATTCTACTTTCAGATGCAACTGGAATTGCTCGAGTTCGTCAATCCGTTCGCGAGAAATGGGAGTTCGAAGTTAAGGAATGGTTGAGAAACCATCAAAATTTTCGCAAGTCTGATACACGAAACCAATAACTACTATGGTCTAGGGGAAAAGTACACACACCATTGATATCGGGCGAGAATCTACTTTCAGATGCAACTGGAATTTCTCGAGTTCGTCAATCCTTTCGCGAGATATGGGAGTTTGAAGTTAAGGAATGGTTGGGAAACCACCAAAATTTTCGCAAGTCTGATACCCGAAACCAATAACTGGAATGGCCTAGGGAAAAAGTACACATACCGTTGTAATCGGGCGAGTTTCTACTTTCAGATGCAACAGGAATTTCTCGAGTTCGTCAATCCGTTCGCGAGATATGAGAGTTCGAAGTTAAGGAATGGTTGAGAAACCATCAAAATTTTCGCAAATCTGATACTCGAAACCAATAACTGGTATGGCCTAGGGGAAAAGTACACACACCATTGTAATCGGGCGAGTTTCTACTTTCAGATGCAACAGGAATTTCTCGAGTTCGTCAATCCGTTCGCGAGATATGGGAGTTTGAAGTTTAGGAATGGTTGGGAAACCATCAAAATTTTCACAAGTCTGATACTCGAAATCAATAACTACAAAGGCCTAGGGGAAAAATACACATACCTTTGTAATCGGGCGAGCTTCTACTTTCAGATGCAACAGGAATTTCACGAGTTCGTCAATCCGTTCGCGAGATATGGGAGTTCGAAGTTAAGGAATGTTTGGGAATCCATCAAAATTTTCGCTGGTCTGATACTCGAATACAATAACTGGAATGGCCTAGGGGATAGTACACACACCATTGAAATCGGGCGAGTTTCTCCTTTCAGATGCAATAGGAATTACCCGAGTTCGTCTATCCGTTCGCGAGATATGGGAGTTTGAAATTAAGGAATGGTTGAGAAACCATAAAAATTTTCGCCGGTCTGATACTCGAAACCAATAACTGGAAGGGCCTAGGGGAAAAGTACGCACACCATTGTAATCGGGCGAGCTTCTACTTTCAGATGCAACAGGAATTTCTCGAGTTCGTCAATCCGTTTGCGAGATATGGGAGTTAGAAGTTAAGGAACGCTTGAGAAACCATCAAAATTTTCGCAAGTCTGATACCCGAAACCAATAACTGGAATGGCCTAGGGGAAAAGTACACACACCTTTGAAATCGGGCGAGATTCTACTTTCAGATGCAACAGGAATTTCTCGAGTTCGTCAATCCGTTCGCGAGATATGGGGGGTCGAAGTTAAGGAACGCTTCAGCAACCATCAAAATTTTCGCAAGTCTGATACTCGAAACCAATAACTACTATGGCCTAGCGGAAAAGTACACACACCATTGAAATCGGGCGAGATTCTACTTTCAGATGCAACTGGAATTTCTCGAGTTCGTCAATCCGTTCGCGAGATATGGGAGTTTGAAGTTAAGGAACGCTTGAGCAACCATCAAAATTTTCGCAAGTCTGATACTCGAAACCAATAACTACTATGGCCTAGGGGAAAAGTACACACAGCATTGAAATCGGGCGAGATTCTACTTTCAGATGCAACTGGAATTTCTCGAGTTCGTCAATCCGTTCGCGAGTTATGGGAGTTCGAAATTAAGGAATGGTTGAGAAACCATCAAAATTTTCGCAAGTCTGATACTCGAAACCAATAACTACTATGGCCTAGGGGAAAAGTACACACACCATTGTAATCGGGCGAGTTTCTACTTTCAGATGCAACAGGAATTTCTCGAGTTCGTCAATCCGTTCGCGAGATATGGGGGGTCGAAGTTAAGGAACGCTTCAGCAACCATCAAAATTTTCGCAAGTCTGATACTCGAAACCAATAACTACTATAGCCTAGGGGAAAAGTACACACACCATTGTAATCGGGCGAGTTTCTACTTTCAGATTCAACAGGAATTTCTCGAGTTCGTCAATCCGTTCGCGAGATATGGGAGTTTGAAGTTAAGGAATGGTTGAGAAACCACCAAAATTTTCGCAGATTTGATACTCGAAACCAATAACTGGAATGGCCTAGGGGAAAAGTACCCACACCATTGTAATCGGGCGAGTTTCTACTTTCAGATGCAACAGGAATTTCTCGAGTTCGTCAATCCGTTCGCGAGATATGGGAGTTTGAAGTTTAGGAATGGTTGATAAACCATCAAAATTTTCGCTGGTCTGATACCCGAAACCAATAACTGGAATGGCCTAGGGAAAAAGTACACATACCGTTGAAATCGAGCGAGTTTCTCCTTTCAGATGCAACAGGAATTTCTCGAGTTCGTCAATCCGTTCGCGAGATATGGGAGTTTGAAGTTTAGGAATGGTTGATAAACCATCAAAATTTTCGCTGGTCTGATACCCGAAACCAATAACTGGAATGGCCTAGGGAAAAAGTACACATACCGTTGAAATCGAGCGAGTTTCTCCTTTCAGATGCAATAGGAATTACCCGAGTTCGTCTATCCGTTCGCGAGATATGGGAGTTCGAAGTTAAGTAATGGTTGAGAAACCATCTAAATTTTCGCAAGTCTGATACTCGAAACCAATAACTACTATGGTCTAGGAGAAAAGTACACACACCATTCTAATCGGGCGAGTTTCTACTTTCAGATGCAACAGGAATTTCTCGAGTTCGTCAATCCGTTCGCGAGATATGGGAGTTTGAAGTTAAGGAACGCTTGAGCAACCATCAGAATTTTCGCAAGTCTGATACTCGAAACCAATAACTGCAATGGCCTAGGGGAAAAGTACACACACCATTGAAATCGGGCGAGATTCTACTTTCAGATGCAACTGGAATTTCTCGAGTTCGTCAATCCGTTCGCGAGATATGGGAGTTTGAAGTTAAGGAACGCTTGAGCAACCATCAAAATTTTCGCAAGTCTGATAGTCGAAACCAATAACTACTATAGCCTAGGGGAAAAGTACACACACCATTGTAATCGGGCGAGTTTCTACTTTCAGATTCAACAGGAATTTCTCGAGTTCGTCAATCCGTTCGCGAGATATGGAAGTTTGAATTTAAGGAATGATTGAGAAACCACCAAAATTTTCGCAGATTTGATACTCGAAACCAATAACTGGAATGGCCTAGGGGAAAAGTACCCACACCATTGTAATCGGGCGAGTTTCTACTTTCAGATGCAACAGGAATTTTTCGAGTTCGTCAATCCGTTCGCGAGATATGGGAGTTTGAAGTTTAGGAATGGTTGATAAACCATCAAAATTTTCGCTGGTCTGATACCCGAAACCAATAACTGGAATGGCCTAGGGAAAAAGTACACATACCGTTGAAATCGAGCGAGTTTCTCCTTTCAGATGCAATAGGAATTACCCGAGTTCGTCTATCCGTTCGCGAGATATGGGAGTTTGAAATTAAGGAATGGTTGAGAAACCATCAAAATTTTCGCAAGTCTGATACTCGAAACCAATAACTGCAATGGCCTAGGGGAAAAGTACACACACCATTGAAATCGGGCGAGATTCTACTTTCAGATGCAACAGGAATTTATCGAGTTCGTCAATCCGTTTGCGAGATATGGGAGTTCGAAGTTACGGAATGGTTGAGAAACCATCAAAATGTTCGCAAGTCTGATACTCGAAACCAATAACTGCAATGGCCTAGGGGAAAAGTACACACACCATTGAAATCGGGCGAGATTCTACTTTCAGATGCAACTGGAATTTCTCGAGTTCGTCAATCCGTTCGCGAGATATGGGAGTTTGAAGTTAAGGAATGGTTGAGAAACCACCAAAATTTTCGCTGATTTGGTACTCGAAACCAACACCTGAAATGGCCTAGGGGAAAAGTACACACACCATTGTAATCGGGCGAGTTTCTACTTTCAGATGCAACAGGAACTTCTCGAGTTCGTCAATCCGTTTGCGAGATATGGGAGTCAGAATTTAAGGAACGCTTGAGAAACCATCAATATTTTCGCAAGTCTGGTACTCGAAACCAATAACTACTATGGACTAGGGCAAAATTACACAAACCGTTGTAACCGGGCGAGTTCCTGCTTTCAGATGCAAAAGGAATTTCTCGAGTTCGTCAATCCGTTCGCGAGATATGGGAGTTTGAAGTTAAGGAACGCTTGAGCAACCATCAAAATTTTCGCAAGTCTGATACTCGAAACCAATAACTGCAATGGCCTCGGGGAAAAGTACACACACCATTGAAATCGGGCGAGATTCTACTTTCAGATGCAACCGGAATTTCTCGAGTTCGTCAATCCGTTCGCGAGATATGGGAGATTGAAGATAAGGAACGCTTGAGCAACCATCAAAATTTTCGCAAGTCTGATACTCGAAACCAATAACTACTATAGCCTAGGGGAAAAGTGCAAACACCATTGTAATCGGGTGGGTTTCTACTTTCAGATGCAACAGGAATTTCTCGAGTTCGTCAATCCGTTCGCGAGATATGGGAGTTTGATGTTTAGGAATGGTTGAGAAACCATCAAAATTTTCGCAAGTCTGATACCCGAAACCAATAACTGGAATGGCCTAGGGAAAAAGTACACATACCGTTGAAATCGAGCGAGTTTCTCCTTTCAGATGCAATAGGAATTACCCGAGTTCGTCTATCCGTTCGCGAGATATGGGAGTTTGAAATTAAGGAATGGTTGAGAAACCATCAAAATTTTCGCAAGTCTGATACTCGAAACCAATAACTGGAATGGCCTAGGGGAAAAGTACCCACAACATTGTAATCGGGCGAGTTTCTACTTTCAGATGCAACAGGAATTTCTCGAGTTCGTCAATCCGTTCGCAAGATATGGGAGTTTGAAGTTTAGGAATGGTTGATAAACCATCAAAATTTTCGCTGGTCTGATACCCGAAACCAATAACTGGAATGGCCTAGGGAAAAAGTACACATACCGTTGAAATCGAGCGAGTTTCTCCTTTCAGATGCAATAGGAATTACCCGAGTTCGTCTATCCGTTCGCGAGATATGGGAGTTTGAAATTAAGGAATGGTTGAGAAACCATCAAAATTTTCGCAAGTCTGATACTCGAAACCAATAACTGCAATGGCCTAGGGGAAAGGTACACACACCATTGAAATCGGGCGAGATTCTACTTTCAGATGCAACTGGAATTTCTCGAGTTCGTCAATCCGTTCGCGAGATATGGGAGTTCGAAGTTAAGTTATGGTTGAGAAACCATCTAAATTTTCGCAAGTCTGATACTCGAAACCAATAACTACTATGGTCTAGGAGAAAAGTACACACACCATTCTAATCGGGCGAGTTTCTACTTTCAGATGCAACAGGAATTTCTCGAGTTCGTCAATCCGTTCGCGAGATATGGGAGTTTGAAGTTAAGGAACGCTTGAGCAACCATCAGAATTTTCGCAAGTCTGATACTCGAAACCAATAACTGCAATGGCCTAGGGGAAAAGTACACACACCATTGAAATCGGGTGAGATTCTACTTTCAGATGCAACTGGAATTTCTCGAGTTCGTCAATCCGTTCGCGAGATATGGGAGTTTGAAGTTAAGGAACGCTTGAGCAACCATCAAAATTTTCGCAAGTCTGATAGTCGAAACCAATAACTACTATAGCCTAGGGGAAAAGTACACACACCATTGTAATCGGGCGAGTTTCTACTTTCAGATTCAACAGGAATTTCTCGAGTTCGTCAATCCGTTCGCGAGATATGGGAGTTTGAAGTTAAGGAATGGTTGAGAAACCACCAAAATTTTCGCAGATTTGATACTCGAAACCAATAACTGGAATGGCCTAGGGAAAAAGTACACATACCGTTGAAATCGAGCGAGTTTCTCCTTTCAGATGCAATAGGAATTACCCGAGTTCGTCTATCCGTTCGCGAGATATGGGAGTTTGAAATTAAGGAATGGTTGAGAAACCATCAAAATTTTCGCAAGTCTGATACTCGAAACCAATAACTGCAATGGCCTAGGGGAAAAGTACACACACCATTGAAATCGGGCGAGATTCTACTTTCAGATGCAACTGGAATTTCTCGAGTTCGTCAATCCGTTCGCGAGATATGGGAGTTCGAATTTAAGTAATGGTTGAGAAACCATCTAAATTTTCGCAAGTCTGATACTCGAAACCAATAACTACTATGGTCTAGGAGAAAAGTACACACACCATTGAAATCGGGCGAGATTCTACTTTCAGATGCAACTGGAATTTCTCGAGTTCGTCAATCCGTTCGCGAGATATGGGAGTTTGAAGTTAAGGAACGCTTGAGCAACCATCAAAATTTTCGCAAGTCTGATAGTCGAAACCAATAACTACTATAGCCTAGGGGAAAAGTACACACACCATTGTAATCGGGCGAGTTTCTACTTTCAGATTCAACAGGAATTTCTCGAGTTCGTCAATCCGTTCGCGAGATATGGAAGTTTGAATTTAAGGAATGGTTGAGAAACCACCAAAATTTTCGCAGATTTGATACTCGAAACCAATAACTGGAATGGCCTAGGGGAAAAGTACCCACACCATTGTAATCGGGCGAGTTTCTACTTTCAGATGCAACAGGAATTTTTCGAGTTCGTCAATCCGTTCGCGAGATATGGGAGTTTGAAGTTTAGGAATGGTTGATAAACCATCAAAATTTTCGCTGGTCTGATACCCGAAACCAATAACTGGAATGGCCTAGGGAAAAAGTACACATACCGTTGAAATCGAGCGAGTTTCTCCTTTCAGATGCAATAGGAATTACCCGAGTTCGTCTATCCGTTCGCGAGATATGGGAGTTTGAAATTAAGGAATGGTTGAGAAACCATCAAAATTTTCGCAAGTCTGATACTCGAAACCAATAACTGCAATGGCCTAGGGGAAAAGTACACACACCATTGAAATCGGGCGAGATTCTACTTTCAGATGCAACAGGAATTTATCGAGTTCGTCAATCCGTTTGCGAGATATGGGAGTTCGAAGTTACGGAATGGTTGAGAAACCATCAAAATGTTCGCAAGTCTGATACTCGAAACCAATAACTGCAATGGCCTAGGGGAAAAGTACACACACCATTGAAATCGGGCGAGATTCTACTTTCAGATGCAACTGGAATTTCTCGAGTTCGTCAATCCGTTCGCGAGATATGGGAGTTTGAAGTTAAGGAATGGTTGAGAAACCATCAAAATTTTCGCAAGTCTGATACTCGAAACCAATAACTGCAATGGCCTAGGGGAAAAGTACACACACCATTGAAATCGGGCGAGATTCTACTTTCAGATGCAACAGGAATTTATCGAGTTCGTCAATCCGTTTGCGAGATATGGGAGTTCGAAGTTACGGAATGGTTGAGAAACCATCAAAATGTTCGCAAGTCTGATACTCGAAACCAATAACTGCAATGGCCTAGGGGAAAAGTACACACACCATTGAAATCGGGCGAGATTCTACTTTCAGATGCAACCGGAATTTCTCGAGTTCGTCAATCCGTTCGCGAGATATGGGAGATTGAAGATAAGGAACGCTTGAGAAACCATCAATATTTTCGCAAGTCTGGTACTCGAAACCAATAACTACTATGGACTAGGGCAAAATTACACAAACCGTTGTAACCGGGCGAGTTCCTGCTTTCAGATGCAAAAGGAATTTCTCGAGTTCGTCAATCCGTTCGCGAGATATGGGAGTTTGAAGTTAAGGAACGCTTGAGCAACCATCAAAATTTTCGCAAGTCTGATACTCGAAACCAATAACTGCAATGGCCTCGGGGAAAAGTACACACACCATTGAAATCGGGCGAGATTCTACTTTCAGATGCAACCGGAATTTCTCGAGTTCGTCAATCCGTTCGCGAGATATGGGAGATTGAAGATAAGGAACGCTTGAGCAACCATCAAAATTTTCGCAAGTCTGATACTCGAAACCAATAACTACTATAGCCTAGGGGAAAAGTGCAAACACCATTGTAATCGGGTGGGTTTCTACTTTCAGATGCAACAGGAATTTCTCGAGTTCGTCAATCCGTTCGCGAGATATGGGAGTTTGAAGTTTAGGAATGGTTGAGAAACCATCAAAATTTTCGCAAGTCTGATACCCGAAACCAATAACTGGAATGGCCTAGGGAAAAAGTACACATACCGTTGAAATCGAGCGAGTTTCTCCTTTCAGATGCAATAGGAATTACCCGAGTTCGTCTATCCGTTCGCGAGATATGGGAGTTTGAAATTAAGGAATGGTTGAGAAACCATCAAAATTTTCGCAAGTCTGATACTCGAAACCAATAACTGCAATGGCCTAGGGGAAAAGTACACACATAATTGAAATCGGGCGAGATTCTACTTTCAGATGCAACAGGAATTTATCGAGTTCGTCAATCCGTTTGCGAGATATGGGAGTTCGAAGTTACGGAATGGTTGAGAAACCATCAAAATTTTCGCAAGTCTGATACTCGAAACCAATAACTGCAATGGCCTAGGGGAAAAGTACACACACCATTGAAATCGGGCGAGATTCTACTTTCAGATGCAACAGGAATTTCTCGAGTTCGTCAATCCGTTCGCGAGATATGGGAGTTTGAAGTTAAGGAACGCTTGAGAAACCATCAAAATTTTCGCAAGTCTGATACTCGAAACCAATAACTACTATGGCCTAGGGGAAAAGTACACACACCATTGAAATCGGGCGAGATTCTACTTTCAGATGCAACTGGAATTTCTCGAGTTCGTCAATCCGTTCGCGAGTTATGGGAGTTCGAAGTTAAGGAATGGTTGAGAAACCATCAAAATTTTCGCAAGTCTGATACTCGAAACCAATAACTACTATGGCCTAGGGGAAAAGTACACACACCATTGTAATCGGGCGAGTTCCTGCTTTCAGATGCAAAAGGAATTTCTCGAGTTCGTCAATCCGTTCGCGAGATATGGGAGTTTGAAGTTAAGAAACGCTTGAGCAACCATCAAAATTTTCGCAAGTCTGATACTCGAAACCAATAACTACTATGGCCTAGGGGAAAAGTACACACACCATTGAAATCGGGCTAGATTCTACTTTCAGATGCAACTGGAATTTCTCGAGTTCGTCAATCCGTTCGCGAGATATGGGAGTTCGAAGTTACGGAATGGTTGAGAAACCATCTAAATTTTCGCAAGTCTGATACTCGGAACCAATAACTACTATGGTCTAGGGGAAAAGTACACACACCATTCTAATCGGGCGAGTTTCTACTTTCAGATGCAACAGGAATTTCTCGAGTTCGTCAATCCGTTCGCGAGATATGGGAGTTTGAAGTTAAGGAACGCTTGAGCAACCATCAGAATTTTCGCAAGTCTGATACTCGAAACCAATACCTGCAATGGCCTAGGGGAAAAGTACTCACACCATTGAAATCGGGCGAGATTCTACTTTCAGATGCAACTGGAATTTCTCGAGTTCGTCAATCCGTTCGCGAGATATGGGAGTTTGAAGTTAAGGAACGCTTGAGCAACCATCAAAATTTTCGCAAGTGTGATACTCGAAACCAATAACTACTATAGCCTAGGGGAAAAGTACACACACCATTGTAATCGGGCGAGTTTCTACTTTCAGATTCAACAGGAATTTCTCGAGTTCGTCAATCCGTTCGCGAGATATGGGAGTTTGAAGTTAAGGAATGGTTGAGAAACCACCAAAATTTTCGCAGATTTGATACTCGAAACCAATAACTGGAATGGACTAGGGGAAAAGTACCCACACCATTGTAATCGGGCGAGTTTCTACTTTCAGATGCAACAGGAATTTCTCGAGTTCGTCAATCCGTTCGCGAGATATGGGAGTTTGAAGTTTAGGAATGGTTGATAAACCATCAAAATTTTCGCTGGTCTGATACCCGAAACCAATAACTGGAATGGCCTAGGGAAAAAGTACACATACCGTTGAAATCGAGCGAGTTTCTCCTTTCAGATGCAATAGGAATTACCCGAGTTCGTCTATCCGTTCGCGAGATATGGGAGTTTGAAATTAAGGAATGGTTGAGAAACCATCAAAATTTTCGCAAGTCTGATACTCGAAACTAATAACTGCAATGGCGTAGGGGAAAAGTACACACACCATTGAAATCGGGCGAGATTCTACCTTCAGATGCAACAGGAATTTATCGAGTTCGTCAATCCGTTTGCGAGATATGGGAGTTCGAAATTACGGAATGGTTGAGAAACCATCAAAATTTTCGCAAGTCCGATACTCGAAACCAATAACTGCAATGGCCTAGGGGAAAAGTACACACACCATTGAAATCGGGCGAGATTCTACTTTCAGATGCAACTGGAATTTCTCGAGTTCGTCAATCCGTTCGCGAGATATGGGAGTTTGAAGTTAAGGAACGCTTGAGAAACCATCAAAATTTTCGCAAGTCTGATACTCGAAACCAATAACTACTATGGCCTAGGGGAAAAGTACACGCACCATTGAAATCGGGCGAGATTCTACTTTCAGATGCAACTGGAATTTCTCGAGTTCGTCAATCCGTTCGCGAGTTATGGGAGTTCGAAGTTAAGGAATGGTTGAGAAACCATCAAAATTTTCGCAAGTCTGATACTCGAAACCAATAACTACTATGGCATAGGGGAAAAGTACACACACCATTGAAATCGGGCGAGATTCTACTTTCAGATGCAACTGGAATTTCTCGAGTTCGTCAATCCGTTCGCGAGATATGGGAGTTCGAAGTTACGGAATGGTTGAGAAACCATCAAAATTTTCGCAAGTCTGATACTCGAAACCAATAACTACTATGGTCTAGGAGAAAAGTACACACACCATTCTAATCGGGCGAGTTTCTACTTTCAGATGCAACAGGAATTTCTCGAGTTCGTCAATCCGTTCGCGAGATATGGGAGTTTGAAGTTAAGGAACGCTTGAGCAACCATCAGAATTTTCGCAAGTCTGATACTCGAAACCAATAACTGCAATGGCCTAGGGGAAAAGTACACACACCATTGAAATCGGGTGAGATTCTACTTTCAGATGCAACTGGAATTTCTCGAGTTCGTCAATCCGTTCGCGAGATATGGGAGTTTGAAGTTAAGGAACGCTTGAGCAACCATCAAAATTTTCGCAAGTCTGATAGTCGAAACCAATAACTACTATAGCCTAGGGGAAAAGTACACACACCATTGTAATCGGGCGAGTTTCTACTTTCAGATTCAACAGGAATTTCTCGAGTTCGTCAATCCGTTCGCGAGATATGGGAGTTTGAAGTTAAGGAATGGTTGAGAAACCACCAAAATTTTCGCAGATTTGATACTCGAAACCAATAACTGGAATGGCCTAGGGAAAAAGTACACATACCGTTGAAATCGAGCGAGTTTCTCCTTTCAGATGCAATAGGAATTACCCGAGTTCGTCTATCCGTTCGCGAGATATGGGAGTTTGAAATTAAGGAATGGTTGAGAAACCATCAAAATTTTCGCAAGTCTGATACTCGAAACCAATAACTGCAATGGCCTAGGGGAAAAGTACACACACCATTGAAATCGGGCGAGATTCTACTTTCAGATGCAACTGGAATTTCTCGAGTTCGTCAATCCGTTCGCGAGATATGGGAGTTCGAAGTTAAGTAATGGTTGAGAAACCATCTAAATTTTCGCAAGTCTGATACTCGAAACCAATAACTACTATGGTCTAGGAGAAAAGTACACACACCATTCTAATCGGGCGAGTTTCTACTTTCAGATGCAACAGGAATTTCTCGAGTTCGTCAATCCGTTCGCGAGATATGGGAGTTTGAAGTTAAGGAACGCTTGAGCAACCATCAGAATTTTCGCAAGTCTGATACTCGAAACCAATAACTGCAATGGCCTAGGGGAAAAGTACACACACCATTGAAATCGGGCGAGATTCTACTTTCAGATGCAACTGGAATTTCTCGAGTTCGTCAATCCGTTCGCGAGATATGGGAGTTTGAAGTTAAGGAACGCTTGAGCAACCATCAAAATTTTCGCAAGTCTGATAGTCGAAACCAATAACTACTATAGCCTAGGGGAAAAGTACACACACCATTGTAATCGGGCGAGTATCTACTTTCAGATTCAACAGGAATTTCTCGAGTTCGTCAATCCGTTCGCGAGATATGGAAGTTTGAATTTAAGGAATGGTTGAGAAACCACCAAAATTTTCGCAGACTTGATACTCGAAAACAATAACTGGAATGGCCTAGGGGAAAAGTACCCACACCATTGTAATCGGGCGAGTTTCTACTTTCAGATGCAACAGGAATTTTTCGAGTTCGTCAATCCGTTCGCGAGATATGGGAGTTTGAAGTTTAGGAATGGTTGATAAACCATCAAAATTTTCGCTGGTCTGATACCCGAAACCAGTAACTGGAATGGCCTAGGGAAAAAGTACACATACCGTTGAAATCGAGCGAGTTTCTCCTTTCAGATGCAATAGGAATTACCCGAGTTCGTCTATCCGTTCGCGAGATATGGGAGTTTGAAATTAAGGAATGGTTGAGAAACCATCAAAATTTTCGCAAGTCTGATACTCGAAACCAATAACTGCAATGGCCTAGGGGAAAAGTACACACACCATTGAAATCGGGCGAGATTCTACTTTCAGATGCAACAGGAATTTATCGAGTTCGTCAATCCGTTTGCGAGATATGGGAGTTCGAAGTTACGGAATGGTTGAGAAACCATCAAAATGTTCGCAAGTCTGATACTCGAAACCAATAACTGCAATGGCCTAGGGGAAAAGTACACACACCATTGAAATCGGGCGAGATTCTACTTTCAGATGCAACTGGAATTTCTCGAGTTCGTCAATCCGTTCGCGAGATATGGGAGTTTGAAGTTAAGGAATGGTTGAGAAACCACCAAAATTTTCGCTGATTTGATACTCGAAACCAACACCTGAAATGGCCTAGGGGAAAAGTACACACACCATTGTAATCGGGCGAGTTTCTACTTTCAGATGCAATAGGAACTTCTCGAGTTCGTCAATCCGTTTGCGAGATATGGGAGTCAGAATTTAAGGAACGCTTGAGAAACCATCAATATTTTCGCAAGTCTGGTACTCGAAACCAATAACTACTATGGACTAGGGCAAAATTACACAAACCGTTGTAACCGGGCGAGTTCCTGCTTTCAGATGCAAAAGGAATTTCTCGAGTTCGTCAATCCGTTCGCGAGATATGGGAGTTTGAAGTTAAGGAACGCTTGAGCAACCATCAAAATTTTCGCAAGTCTGATACTCGAAACCAATAACTGCAATGGCCTCGGGGAAAAGTACACACACCATTGAAATCGGGCGAGATTCTACTTTCAGATGCAACCGGAATTTCTCGAGTTCGTCAATCCGTTCGCGAGATATGGGAGATTGAAGATAAGGAACGCTTGAGCAACCATCAAAATTTTCGCAAGTCTGATACTCGAAACCAATAACTACTATAGCCTAGGGGAAAAGTGCAAACACCATTGTAATCGGGTGGGTTTCTACTTTCAGATGCAACAGGAATTTCTCGAGTTCGTCAATCCGTTCGCGAGATATGGGAGTTTGAAGTTTAGGAATGGTTGAGAAACCATCAAAATTTTCGCAAGTCTGATACCCGAAACCAATAACTGGAATGGCCTAGGGAAAAAGTACACATACCGTTGAAATCGAGCGAGTTTCTCCTTTCAGATGCAATAGGAATTACCCGAGTTCGTCTATCCGTTCGCGAGATATGGGAGTTTGAAATTAAGGAATGGTTGAGAAACCATCGAAATTTTCGCAAGTCTGATACTCGAAACCAATAACTGGAATGGCCTAGGGGAAAAGTACCCACACCATTGTAATCGGGCGAGTTTCTACTTTCAGATGCAACAGGAATTTCTCGAGTTCGTCAATCCGTTCGCGAGATATGGGAGTTTGAAGTTTAGGAATGGTTGATAAACCATCAAAATTTTCGCTGGTCTGATACCCGAAACCAATAACTGGAATGGCCTAGGGAAAAAGTACACATACCGTTGAAATCGAGCGAGTTTCTCCTTTCAGATGCAATAGGAATTACCCGAGTTCGTCTATCCGTTCGCGAGATATGGGAGTTTGAAATTAAGGAATGGTTGAGAAACCATCAAAATTTTCGCAAGTCTGATACTCGAAACCAATAACTGCAATGGCCTAGGGGAAAAGTACACACACCATTGAAATCGGGCGAGATTCTACTTTCAGATGCAACTGGAATTTCTCGAGTTCGTCAATCCGTTCGCGAGATATGGGAGTTCGAATTTAAGTTATGGTTGAGAAACCATCTAAATTTTCGCAAGTCTGATACTCGAAACCAATAACTACTATGGTCTAGGAGAAAAGTACACACACCATTCTAATCGGGCGAGTTTCTACTTTCAGATGCAACAGGAATTTCTCGAGTTCGTCAATCCGTTCGCGAGATATGGGAGTTTGAAGTTAAGGAACGCTTGAGCAACCATCAGAATTTTCGCAAGTCTGATACTCGAAACCAATAACTGCAATGGCCTAGGGGAAAAGTACACACACCATTGAAATCGGGTGAGATTCTACTTTCAGATGCAACTGGAATTTCTCGAGTTCGTCAATCCGTTCGCGAGATATGGGAGTTTGAAGTTAAGGAACGCTTGAGCAACCATCAAAATTTTCGCAAGTCTGATAGTCGAAACCAATAACTACTATAGCCTAGGGGAAAAGTACACACACCATTGTAATCGGGCGAGTTTCTACTTTCAGATTCAACAGGAATTTCTCGAGTTCGTCAATCCGTTCGCGAGATATGGGAGTTTGAAGTTAAGGAATGGTTGAGAAACCACCAAAATTTTCGCAGATTTGATATTCGAAAACAATAACTGGAATGGCCTAGGGAAAAAGTACACATACCGTTGAAATCGAGCGAGTTTCTCCTTTCAGATGCAATAGGAATTACCCGAGTTCGTCTATCCGTTCGCGAGATATGGGAGTTTGAAATTAAGGAATGGTTGAGAAACCATCAAAATTTTCGCAAGTCTGATACTCGAAACCAATAACTGCAATGGCCTAGGGGAAAAGTACACACACCATTGAAATCGGGCGAGATTCTACTTTCAGATCCAACTGGAATTTCTCGAGTTCGTCAATCCGTTCGCGAGATATGGGAGTTCGAAGTTAAGTAATGGTTGAGAAACCATCTAAATTTTCGCAAGTCTGATACTCGAAACCAATAACTACTATGGTCTAGGAGAAAAGTACACACACCATTCTAATCGGGCGAGTTTCTACTTTCAGATGCAACAGGAATTTCTCGAGTTCGTCAATCCGTTCGCGAGATATGGGAGTTTGAAGTTAAGGAACGCTTGAGCAACCATCAGAATTTTCGCAAGTCTGATACTCGAAACCAATAACTGCAATGGCCTAGGGGAAAAGTACACACACCATTGAAATCGGGCGAGATTCTACTTTCAGATGCAACTGGAATTTCTCGAGTTCGTCAATCCGTTCGCGAGATATGGGAGTTTGAAGTTAAGGAACGCTTGAGCAACCATCAAAATTTTCGCAAGTCTGATAGTCGAAACCAATAACTACTATAGCCTAGGGGAAAAGTACACACACCATTGTAATCGGGCGAGTTTCTACTTTCAGATTCAACAGGAATTTCTCGAGTTCGTCAATCCGTTCGCGAGATATGGAAGTTTGAATTTAAGGAATGGTTGAGAAACCACCAAAATTTTCGCAGATTTGATACTCGAAACCAATAACTGGAATGGCCTAGGGGAAAAGTACCCACACAATTGTAATCGGGCGAGTTTCTACTTTCAGATGCAACAGGAATTTTTCGAGTTCGTCAATCCGTTCGCGAGATATGGGAGTTTGAAGTTTAGGAATGGTTGATAAACCATCAAAATTTTCGCTGGTCTGATACCCGAAACCAATAACTGGAATGGCCTAGGGAAAAAGTACACATACCGTTGAAATCGAGCGAGTTTCTCCTTTCAGATGCAATAGGAATTACCCGAGTTCGTCTATCCGTTCGCGAGATATGGGAGTTTGAAATTAAGGAATGGTTGAGAAACCATCAAAATTTTCGCAAGTCTGATACTCGAAACCAATAACTGCAATGGCCTAGGGGAAAAGTACACACACCATTGAAATCGGGCGAGATTCTACTTTCAGATGCAACAGGAATTTATCGAGTTCGTCAATCCGTTTGCGAGATATGGGAGTTCGAAGTTACGGAATGGTTGAGAAACCATCAAAATGTTCGCAAGTCTGATACTCGAAACCAATAACTGCAATGGCCTAGGGGAAAAGTACACACACCATTGAAATCGGGCGAGATTCTACTTTCAGATGCAACTGGAATTTTTCGAGTTCGTCAATCCGTTCGCGAGATATGGGAGTTTGAAGTTAAGGAATGGTTGAGAAACCACTAAAATTTTCGCTGATTTGATACTCGAAACCAACACCTGAAATGGCCTAGGGGAAAAGTACACACACCATTGTAATCGGGCGAGTTTCTACTTTCAGATGCAACAGGAACTTCTCGAGTTCGTCAATCCGTTTGCGAGATATGGGAGTCAGAATTTAAGGAACGCTTGAGAAACCATCAATATTTTCGCAAGTCTGGTACTCGAAACCAATAACTACTATGGACTAGGGCAAAATTACACAAACCGTTGTAACCGGGCGAGTTCCTGCTTTCAGATGCAAAAGGAATTTCTCGAGTTCGTCAATCCGTTCGCGAGATATGGGAGTTTGAAGTTAAGGAACGCTTGAGCAACCATCAAAATTTTCGCAAGTCTGATACTCGAAACCAATAACTGCAATGGCCTCGGGGAAAAGTACACACACCATTGAAATCGGGCGAGATTCTACTTTCAGATGCAACCGGAATTTCTCGAGTTCGTCAATCCGTTCGCGAGATATGGGAGTTTGAAGTTAAGGAACGCTTGAGCAACCATCAGAATTTTCGCAAGTCTGATACTCGAAACCAATACCTGCAATGGCCTAGGGGAAAAGTACTCACACCATTGAAAGAGGGCGAGATTCTACTTTCAGATGCAACTGGAATTTCTCGAGTTCGTCAATCCGTTCGCGAGATATGGGAGTTTGAAGTTAAGGAACGCTTGAGCAACCATCAAAATTTTCGCAAGTCTGATACTCGAAACCAATAACTACTATAGCCTAGGGGAAAAGTACACACACCATTGTAATCGGGCGAGTTTCTACTTTCAGATTCAACAGGAATTTCTCGAGTTCGTCAATCCGTTCGCGAGATATGGGAGTTTGAAGTTAAGGAATGGTTGAGAAACCACCAAAATTTCCGCAGATTTGATACTCGAAACCAATAACTGGAATGGCCTAGGGGAAAAGTACCCACACCATTGTAATCGGGCGAGTTTCTACTTTCAGATGCAACAGGAATTTCTCGAGTTCGTCAATCCGTTCGCGAGATATGGGAGTTTGAAGTTTAGGAATGGTTGATAAACCATCAAAATTTTCGCTGGTCTGATACCCGAAACCAATAACTGGAATTGCCTAGGGAAAAAGTACACATACCGTTGAAATCGAGCGAGTTTCTCCTTTCAGATGCAATAGGAATTACCCGAGTTCGTCTATCCGTTCGCGAGATATGGGAGTTTGAAATTAAGGAATGGTTGAGAAACCATCAAAATTTTCGCAAGTCTGATACTCGAAACCAATAACGGCAATGGCCTAGGGGAAAAGTACACACACCATTGAAATCGGGCGAGATTCTACTTTCAGATGCAACAGGAATTTATCGAGTTCGTCAATCCGTTTGCGAGATATGGGAGTTCGAAGTTACGGAATGGTTGAGAAACCATCAAAATTTTCGCAGGTCTGATACTCGAAACCAATAACCGGAATGGCCTAGGGGAAAAGTACGCACACCATTGTAATCGGGCGAGTTTCTACTTTCAGATGCAACAGGAATTTCTCGAGTTCGTTAATCCGTTTGCGAGATATGGGAGTTAGAAGTTAAGGAACGCTTGAGCAACCATCAAAATTTTCGCAGGTTTGATACTCGAAACCAATAACTGGAATGGCCTAGGGGAAAAGTACCCACACCATTGTAATCGGGCGAGTTTCTACTTTCAGATGCAACTGGAATTTCTCGAGTTCGTCAGTCCGTTCGCGAGATATGGGAGTTTGAAGTTAAGGAACGCTTGAGCAACCATCAGAGTTTTCGCAAGTCTGATACTCGAAACTAATAACTGCAATGGCCTAGGGGAAAAGTACACATACCATTGAAATCGGGCGAGATTCTACTTTCAGATGCAACTGGAATTTCTCGAGTTCGTCAGTCCGTTCGCGAGATATGGGAGTTTGAAGTTAAGGAACGCTTGAGCAACCATCAAAATGTTCGCAAGTCTGATACTCGAAACCAATAACTACTATGGCCTAGGGGAAAAGTACACACACCATTGTAATCGGGAGAGTTTCTGCTTTCAAATGCAACAGGAATTTCTCGAGTTCGTCAATCCGTTTGCGAGATATGGGAGTTCGAAGTTACGGAATGGTTGAGAAACCATCAAAATTTTCGCTGGTCTGATACTCGAAACCAATAACCGGAATGGCCTAGGGGAAAAGTACGCACACCATTGTAATCGGGCGAGTTTCTACTTTCAGATGCAACAGGAATTTCTCGAGTTCGTTAATCCGTTTGCGAGATATGGGAGTTAGAAGTTAAGGAACGCTTGAGAAACCATCAAAATTTTCGCAGGTTTGATACCCGAAACCAATAACTGGAATGGCCTAGGGGAAAAGTACACACACCATTGAAATCGGGCGAGATTCTACTTTCAGATGCAACTGGAATTTCTCGAGTTCGTCAATCCGTTCGCGAGATATGGGAGTTCGAAGTTAAGTAATGGTTGAGAAACCATCTAAATTTTCGCAAGTCTGATACTCGAAACAAATAACTACTATGGTCTAGGGGAAAAGTACACACACCGTTGTAATCGGGCGAGTTTCTACTTTCAGATGCAACAGGAATTTCTCGAGTTCGTCAATCCGTTCGCGAGATATGGGAGTTTGAAGTTAAGGAACGCTTGAGCAACCATCAAAATTTTCGCAAGTCTGATACTCGAAACCAATAACTACTATGGTCTAGGGGAAAAGTACACACACCATTCTAATCGGGCGAGTTTCTACTTTCAGATGCAACAGGAATTTCTCGAGTTCGTCAATCCGTTCGCGAGATATGGGAGTTTGAAGTTAAGGAACGCTTGAGCAACCATCACAATTTTCGCAAGTCTGATACTCGAAACCAATAACTGCAATGGCCTAGGGGAAAAGTACACACACCATTGAAATCGGGCGAGATTCTACTTTCAGATGCAACTGGAATTTCTCGAGTTCGTCAATCCGTTCGCGAGATATGGGAGTTTGAAGTTAAGGAACGCTTGAGCAACCATCAAAATTTTCGCAAGTCTGTTACTCGAAACCAATAACTACTATGGCCTAGGGGAAAAGTACACACACCATTGTAATCGGGCGAGTTTCTACTTTCAGATTCAACCGGAATTTCTCGAGTTCGTCAATCCGTTCGCGAGATATGGGAGTTTGAAGTTAAGGAATGGTTGAGAAACCACCAAAATTTTCGCAGATTTGATACTCGAAACCAATAACTGGAATGGCCTAGGGGAAAAGTACACACACCATTGTAATCGGGCGAGTTTCTACTTTCAGATGCAACAGGAATTTCTCGAGTTCGTCAATCCGTTCGCGAGATATGGGAGTTTGAAGTTAAGGAACGCTTGAGCAACCATCAGAGTTTTCGCAAGTCTGATACTCGAAACTAATAACTGCAATGGCCTAGGGGAAAAGTACACATACCACTGAAATCGGGCGAGATTCTACTTTCAGATGCAACTGGAATTTCTCGAGTTCGTCAGTCCGTTCGCGAGATATGGGAGTTTGAAGTTAAGGAACGCTTGAGCAACCATCAAAATGTTCGCAAGTCTGATACTCGAAACCAATAACTACTATGGCCTAGGGGAAAAGTACACACACCATTGTAATCGGGAGAGTTTCTACTTTCAGATGCAACAGGAATTTCTCGAGTTCGTCAATCCGTTCGCGAGATATGGGAGTTTGAAGTTTAGGAATGGTTGAGAAACCATCAAAATTTTCGCAAGCCTGATACCCGAAACCAATAACTGGAATGGCCTAGGGAAAAAGTACACATACCGTTGAAATCGAGCGAGTTTCTCCTTTCAGATGCAATAGGAATTACCCGAGTTCGTCTATCCGTTCGCGAGATATGGGAGTTTGAAATTAAGGAATGGTTGAGAAACCATCAAAATTTTCGCTGGTCTGATACTCGAAACCAATAACCGGAATGGCCTAGGGGAAAAGTACGCACGCCATTGTAATCGGGCGAGTTTCTACTTTCAGATGCAACAGGAATTTCTCGAGTTCGTCAATCCGTTTGCGAGATATGGGAGTTGGAAGTTAAGGAACGCTTGAGAAACCATCAAAATTTTCGCAAGTCTGATACCCGAAACCAATAACTGGAATGGCCTAGGGGAAAAGTACACACACCATTGACATCGGGCGAGATTCTACTTTCAGATGCAACAGGAATTTCTCGAGTTCGTCAATCCGTTCGCGAGATATGGGTGTTTGAAGTTAAGGAACGCTTGAGCAACCATCAAAATTTTTGCAAGTCTGATGCTCGAAACCAATAACTGCAATGGCCTAGGGGAAAAGTACACACACCATTGTAATCGGGCGAGTTTCTACTTTCAGATACAACAGGAATTTCTCGAGTTCGTCAATCCGTTCGCGAGATATGGGAGTTTGAAGTTTAGGAATGGTTGAGAAACCATCAAAATTTTCGCAAGTCTGATACCCGAAACCAATAACTGGAATGGCCTAGGGAAAAAGTACACATACCGTTGAAATCGAGCGAGTTTCTCCTTTCAGATGCAATAGGAATTACGGGAGTTCGTCTATCCGTTCGCGAGATATGGGAGTTTGAAATTAAGGAATGGTTGAGAAACCATCAAAATTTTCGCTGGTCTGATACTCGAAACCAATAACCGGAATGGCCTAGGGGAAAAGTACGCACACCATTGTAATCGGGCGAGTTTCTACTTTCAGATGCAACAGGAATTTCTCGAGTTCGTCAATCCGTTCGCGAGATATGGGAGTTTGAAGTTAAGGAACGCTTGAGCAACCATCAAAATTTTCGCAGATTTGATACTCGAAACCAATAACTGGAATGGCCTAGGGGAAAAGTACCCACACCATTGTAATCGGGCGAGTTTCTACTTTCAGATGCAACAGGAATTTCTCGAGTTCGTCAATCCGTTCGCGAGATATGGGTGTTTGAAGTTAAGGAACGCTTGAGCAACCATCAAAATTTTTGCAAGTCTGATGCTCGAAACCAATAACTGCAATGGCCTAGGGGAAAAGTACACATACCGTTGAAATCGAGCGAGTTTCTCCTTTCAGATGCAATAGGAATTACGGGAGTTCGTCTATCCGTTCGCGAGATATGGGAGTTTGAAATTAAGGAATGGTTGAGAAACCATCAAAATTTTCGCTGTTCTGATACTCGAAACCAATAACCGGAATGGCCTAGGGGAAAAGTACGCACACCATTGTAATCGGGCGAGTTTCTACTTTCAGATGCAACAGGAATTTCTCGAGTTCGTCAATCCGTTCGCGAGATATGGGAGTTTGAAGTTAAGGAACGCTTGAGCAACCATCAAAATTTTCGCAGATTTGATACTCGAAACCAATAACTGGAATGGCCCAGGGGAAAAGTACCCACACCATTGTAATCGGGCGAGTTTCTACTTTCAGATGCAACAGGAATTTCTCGAGTTCGTCAATCCGTTCGCGAGATATGGGAGTTTGAAGTTTAGGAATGGTTGATAAACCATCAAAATTTTCGCTGGTCTGATACTCGAAACCAATAACCGGAATGGCCTAGGGGAAAAGTACGCACACCATTGTAATCGGGCGAGTTTCTACTTTCAGATGCAACAGGAATTTCTCGAGTTCGTCAATCCGTTCGCGAGATATGGGAGTTTGAAGTTTAGGAATGGTTGAGAAACCATCAAAATTTTCGCAAGTCTGATACCCGAAACCAATAACTGGAATGGCCTAGGGAAAAAGTACACATACCGTTGAAATCGAGCGAGTTTCTCCTTTCAGATGCAATAGGAATTACGGGAGTTCGTCTATCCGTTCGCGAGATATGGGAGTTTGAAATTAAGGAATGGTTGAGAAACCATCAAAATTTTCTCTGGTCTGATACTCGAAACCAATAACCGGAATGGCCTAGGGGAAAAGTACGCACACCATTGTAATCGGGCGAGTTTCTACTTTCAGATGCAACAGGAATTTCTCGAGTTCGTCAATCCGTTCGCGAGATATGGGAGTTTGAAGTTAAGGAACGCTTGAGCAACCATCAAAATTTTCGCAGATTTGATACTCGAAACCAATAACTGGAATGACCTAGGGGAAAAGTACCCACACCATTGTAATCGGGCGAGTTTCTACTTTCAGATGCAACAGGAATTTCTCGAGTTCGTCAATCCGTTCGCGAGATATGGGAGTTTGAAGTTTAGGAATGGTTGATAAACCATCAAAATTTTCGCTGGTCTGATACTCGAAACCAATAACCGGAATGGCCTAGGGGAAAAGTACGCACACCATTGTAATCGGGCGAGTTTCTACTTTCAGATGCAACAGGAATTTCTCGAGTTCGTTAATCCGTTTGCGAGATATGGGAGTTAGAAGTTAAGGAACGCTTGAGAAACCATCAAAATTTTCGCAAGTCTGATACCCGAAACCAATAACTGGAATGGCCTAGGGGAAATGTACACACACCATTGAAATCGGGCGAGATTCTACTTTCAGATGCAACTGGAATTTCTCGAGTTCGTCAATCCGTTCGCGAGATATGGGAGTTTGAAGTTAAGGAACGCTTGAGCAACCATCAAAATTTTCGCAAGTCTGATACTCGAAACCAATAACTACTATGGCCTAGGGGAAAAGTACACACACCATTGTAATCGGGCGAGTTTCTACTTTCAGATTCAACAGGAATTTCTCGAGTTCGTCAATCCGTTCGCGAGATATGGGAGTTTGAAGTTAAGGAATGGTTGAGAAACCATCAACATTTTCGCAAGCCTGATACCCGAAACCAATAACTGGAATGGCCTAGGGAAAAAGTACACATACCGTTGAAATCGAGCGAGTTTCTCCTTTCAGATGCAATAGGAATTACCCGAGTTCGTCTATCCGTTCGCGAGATATGGGAGTTTGAAATTAAGGAATGGTTGAGAAACCATCAAAATTTTCGCTGGTCTGATACTCGAAACCAATAACTGGAATGGCCTAGGGGAAAAGTACACACACCATTGACATCGGGCGAGATTCTACTTTCAGATGCAACTGGAATTTCTCGAGTTCGTCAATCCGTTCGCGAGATATGGGTGTTTGAAGTTAAGGAACGCTTGAGCAACCATCAAAATTTTTGCAAGTCTGATGCTCGAAACCAATAACTGCAATGGCCTAGGGGAAAAGTACACATACCGTTGAAATCGAGCGAGTTTCTCCTTTCAGATGCAATAGGAATTACGGGAGTTCGTCTATCCGTTCGCGAGATATGGGAGTTTGAAGTTAAGGAATGGTTGAGAAACCACCACAATTTTCGCAGATTTGATACTCCAAACCAATAACTGGAATGGCCTAGGGGAAAAGTACACACACCATTGTAATCGGGCGAGTTTCTACTTTCAGATGCAACAGGAATTTCTCGAGTTCGTCAATCCGTTCGCGAGATATGGGAGTTTGAAGTTAAGGAACGCTTGAGCAACCATCAGAGTTTTCGCAAGTCTGATACTCGAAACTAATAACTGCAATGGCCTAGGGGAAAAGTACACATACCACTGAAATCGGGCGAGATTCTACTTTCAGATGCAACTGGAATTTCTCGAGTTCGTCAGTCCGTTCGCGAGATATGGGAGTTTGAAGTTAAGGAACGCTTGAGCAACCATCAAAATGTTCGCAAGTCTGATACTCGAAACCAATAACTACTATGGCCTAGGGGAAAAGTACACACACCATTGTAATCGGGAGAGTTTCTACTTTCAGATGCAACAGGAATTTCTCGAGTTCGTCAATCCGTTCGCGAGATATGGGAGTTTGAAGTTTAGGAATGGTTGATAAACCATCAAAATTTTCGCCGGTCTGATGCTCGAAACCAATAACTGCAATGGCCTAGGGGAAAAGTACACACACCATTGTAATCGGGCGAGTTTCTACTTTCAGATACAATAGGAATTTCTCGAGTTCGTCAATCCGTTCGCGAGATATGGGAGTTTGAAGTTAAGGAATGGTTGAGAAACCACCAAAATTTTCGCAGATTTGATACTCGAAACCAATAACTGGAATGGCCTAGGGGAAAAGTACACACACCTTTGTAATCGGGCGAGTTTCTACTTTCAGATACAACAGGAATTTCTCGAGTTCGTCTATCCGTTCGCGAGATATGGGAGTTTGAAATTAAGGAATGGTTGAGAAACCATCAAAATTTTCGCTGGTCTGATACTCGAAACCAATAACTGGAATGGCCTAGGGGAAAAGTACCCACACCATTGTAATCGGGCGAGTTTCTACTTTCAGATGCAACAGGAATTTCACGAGTTCGTCAATCCGTTCGCGAGATATGGGAGTTTGAAGTTTAGGAATGGTTGATAAACCATCAAAATTTTCGCTGGTCTGATACTCGAAACCAATAACCGGAATGGCCTAGGGGAAAAGTACGCACACCATTGTAATCGGGCGAGTTTCTACTTTCAGATGCAACAGGAATTTCTCGAGTTCGTCAATCCGTTCGCGAGATATGGGAGTTTGAAGTTAAGGAACGCTTGAGCAACCATCAGAGTTTTCGCAAGTCTGATACTCGAAACTAATAACTGCAATGGCCTAGGGGAAAAGTACACATACCATTGAAATCGGGCGAGATTCTACTTTCAGATGCAACTGGAATTTCTCGAGTTCGTCAGTCCGTTCGCGAGATATGGGAGTTTGAAGTTAAGGAACGCTTGAGCAACCATCAAAATGTTCGCAAGTCTGATACTCGAAACCAATAACTACTATGGCCTAGGGGAAAAGCACACACACCATTGTAATCGGGAGAGTTTCTACTTTCAGATGCAACAGGAATTTCTCGAGTTCGTCAATCCGTTCGCGAGATATGGGAGTTTGAAGTTTAGGAATGGTTGATAAACCATCAAAATTTTCGCTGGTCTGATACTCGAAACCAATAACCGGAATGGCCTAGGGGAAAAGTACGCACACCATTGTAATCGGGCGAGTTTCTACTTTCAGATGCAACAGGAATTTCTCGAGTTCGTTAATCCGTTTGCGAGATATGGGAGTTAGAAGTTAAGGAACCCTTGAGAAACCATCAAAATTTTCGCAAGTCTGATACCCGAAGCCAATAACTGGAATGGCCTAGGGGAAAAGTACACACACCATTGAAATCGGGCGAGATTCTACTTTCAGATGCAACTGGAATTTCTCGAGTTCGTCAATCCGTTCGCGAGATATGGGAGTTTGAAGTTAAGGAACGCTTGAGCAACCATCAAAATTTTTGCAAGTCTGATGCTCGAAACCAATAACTGGAATGTCCTAGGGGAAAAGTACACAAACCATTGTAATCGGGTGGGTTTCTACTTTCAGATGCAACAGGAATTTCTCGAGTTCGTCAATCCCTTCGCTAGATATGGGAGTTTGAAGTTAAGGAACGCTTGAGCAACTATCAAAATTTTCGCAAGTCTGATACTCGAAACCCATAACTACTATGGCCTAGGGGAAAAGTACACACACCATTGAAATCGGGCGAGATTCTACTTTCAGATGCAACTGGAATTTCTCGAGTTCGTCAATCCGTTCGCGAGATATGGGAGTTTGAAGATAAGGAACGCTTGAGCAACCATCAAAATTTTCGCAAGTCTGATACTCGAAACCAATAACTACTATGGCCTAGGGGAAAAGTACACAAACCATTGAAATCGGGCGAGATTCTACTTTCAGATGCAACAGGAATTTCTAGAGTTCGTCAATCCGTTCGCGAGATATGGGAGTTCGAAGTTAAGGAATGGTTGAGAAACCATCAAAATTTTCGCAAGTCTGATGCTCGAAACCAATAACTACTATGGTCTAGGGGAAAAGTACACACAACATTGTAATCGGGCGAGTGTCTACTTTCAGATGCAACAGGAATGTATCGAGTTCGTCATTCCGTTCGAGAGATATGGGAGTTTGAATTTAAGGAACGCTTGAGCAACCATCAAAATTTTCGCAAGTCTGATACTCGAAACCAATAACTGCAATGGCATAGGGGAAAAGTACACACACCATTGAAATCGGGCGAGATTCTACTTTCAGATGCAACTGGAATTTCTCGAGTTCGTCAATCCGTTCGCGAGATATGGGAGTTTGAAATTAAGGAATGGTTGAGAAACCATCAAAATTTTCGCTGGTCGGATACGCGAAACCAATAACCGGAATGGCCTAGGGGAAAAGTACGCACACCATTGTAATCGGGCGAGTTTCTACTTTCAGATGCAACAGGAATTTCTCGAGTTCGTCAATCCGTTTGCGAGATATGGGTGTTTGAAGTTAAGGAACGCTTGAGCAACCATCAAAATTTTTGCAAGTCTGATGCTCGAAACCAATAACTGCAATGGCCTAGGGGAAAAGTACACATACCGTTGAAATCGAGCGAGTTTCTCCTTTCAGATGCAATAGGAATTACGGGAGTTCGTCTATCCGTTCGCGAGATATGGGAGTTTGAAGTTAAGGAATGGTTGAGAAACCACCACAATTTTCGCAGATTTGATACTCCAAACCAATAACTGGAATGGCCTAGGGGAAAAGTACACACACCATTGTAATCGGGCGAGTTTCTACTTTCAGATGCAACAGGAATTTCTCGAGTTCGTCAATCCGTTCGCGAGATATGGGAGTTTGAAGTTAAGGAACGCTTGAGCAACCATCAGAGTTTTCGCAAGTCTGATACTCGAAACTAATAACTGCAATGGCCTAGGGGAAAAGTACACATACCACTGAAATCGGGCGAGATTCTACTTTCAGATGCAACTGGAATTTCTCGAGTTCGTCAGTCCGTTCGCGAGATATGGGAGTTTGAAGTTAAGGAACGCTTGAGCAACCATCAAAATGTTCGCAAGTCTGATACTCGAAACCAATAACTACTATGGCCTAGGGGAAAAGTACACACACCATTGTAATCGGGAGAGTTTCTACTTTCAGATGCAACAGGAATTTCTCGAGTTCGTCAATCCGTTCGCGAGATATGGGAGTTTGAAGTTTAGGAATGGTTGATAAACCATCAAAATTTTCGCCGGTCTGATGCTCGAAACCAATAACTGCAATGGCCTAGGGGAAAAGTACACACACCATTGTAATCGGGCGAGTTTCTACTTTCAGATACAATAGGAATTTCTCGAGTTCGTCAATCCGTTCGCGAGATATGGGAGTTTGAAGTTAAGGAATGGTTGAGAAACCACCAAAATTTTCGCAGATTTGATACTCGAAACCAATAACTGGAATGGCCTAGGGGAAAAGTACACACACCTTTGTAATCGGGCGAGTTTCTACTTTCAGATACAACAGGAATTTCTCGAGTTCGTCTATCCGTTCGCGAGATATGGGAGTTTGAAATTAAGGAATGGTTGAGAAACCATCAAAATTTTCGCTGGTCTGATACTCGAAACCAATAACTGGAATGGCCTAGGGGAAAAGTACCCACACCATTGTAATCGGGCGAGTTTCTACTTTCAGATGCAACAGGAATTTCACGAGTTCGTCAATCCGTTCGCGAGATATGGGAGTTTGAAGTTTAGGAATGGTTGATAAACCATCAAAATTTTCGCTGGTCTGATACTCGAAACCAATAACCGGAATGGCCTAGGGGAAAAGTACGCACACCATTGTAATCGGGCGAGTTTCTACTTTCAGATGCAACAGGAATTTCTCGAGTTCGTCAATCCGTTCGCGAGATATGGGAGTTTGAAGTTAAGGAACGCTTGAGCAACCATCAGAGTTTTCGCAAGTCTGATACTCGAAACTAATAACTGCAATGGCCTAGGGGAAAAGTACACATACCATTGAAATCGGGCGAGATTCTACTTTCAGATGCAACTGGAATTTCTCGAGTTCGTCAGTCCGTTCGCGAGATATGGGAGTTTGAAGTTAAGGAACGCTTGAGCAACCATCAAAATGTTCGCAAGTCTGATACTCGAAACCAATAACTACTATGGCCTAGGGGAAAAGCACACACACCATTGTAATCGGGAGAGTTTCTACTTTCAGATGCAACAGGAATTTCTCGAGTTCGTCAATCCGTTCGCGAGATATGGGAGTTTGAAGTTTAGGAATGGTTGATAAACCATCAAAATTTTCGCTGGTCTGATACTCGAAACCAATAACCGGAATGGCCTAGGGGAAAAGTACGCACACCATTGTAATCGGGCGAGTTTCTACTTTCAGATGCAACAGGAATTTCTCGAGTTCGTTAATCCGTTTGCGAGATATGGGAGTTAGAAGTTAAGGAACCCTTGAGAAACCATCAAAATTTTCGCAAGTCTGATACCCGAAGCCAATAACTGGAATGGCCTAGGGGAAAAGTACACACACCATTGAAATCGGGCGAGATTCTACTTTCAGATGCAACTGGAATTTCTCGAGTTCGTCAATCCGTTCGCGAGATATGGGAGTTTGAAGTTAAGGAACGCTTGAGCAACCATCAAAATTTTTGCAAGTCTGATGCTCGAAACCAATAACTGGAATGTCCTAGGGGAAAAGTACACAAACCATTGTAATCGGGTGGGTTTCTACTTTCAGATGCAACAGGAATTTCTCGAGTTCGTCAATCCCTTCGCTAGATATGGGAGTTTGAAGTTAAGGAACGCTTGAGCAACTATCAAAATTTTCGCAAGTCTGATACTCGAAACCCATAACTACTATGGCCTAGGGGAAAAGTACACACACCATTGAAATCGGGCGAGATTCTACTTTCAGATGCAACTGGAATTTCTCGAGTTCGTCAATCCGTTCGCGAGATATGGGAGTTTGAAGATAAGGAACGCTTGAGCAACCATCAAAATTTTCGCAAGTCTGATACTCGAAACCAATAACTACTATGGCCTAGGGGAAAAGTACACAAACCATTGAAATCGGGCGAGATTCTACTTTCAGATGCAACAGGAATTTCTAGAGTTCGTCAATCCGTTCGCGAGATATGGGAGTTCGAAGTTAAGGAATGGTTGAGAAACCATCAAAATTTTCGCAAGTCTGATGCTCGAAACCAATAACTACTATGGTCTAGGGGAAAAGTACACACAACATTGTAATCGGGCGAGTGTCTACTTTCAGATGCAACAGGAATGTATCGAGTTCGTCATTCCGTTCGAGAGATATGGGAGTTTGAATTTAAGGAACGCTTGAGCAACCATCAAAATTTTCGCAAGTCTGATACTCGAAACCAATAACTGCAATGGCATAGGGGAAAAGTACACACACCATTGAAATCGGGCGAGATTCTACTTTCAGATGCAACTGGAATTTCTCGAGTTCGTCAATCCGTTCGCGAGATATGGGAGTTTGAAATTAAGGAATGGTTGAGAAACCATCAAAATTTTCGCTGGTCGGATACGCGAAACCAATAACCGGAATGGCCTAGGGGAAAAGTACGCACACCATTGTAATCGGGCGAGTTTCTACTTTCAGATGCAACAGGAATTTCTCGAGTTCGTCAATCCGTTTGCGAGATATGGGAGTTAGAAGTTAAGAAACGCTTGAGAAACCATCAAAATTTTCGCAAGTCTGATTCCCGAAACCAATAACTGGAATGGCCTAGGGGAAAAGTACACACACCATAGATATCGGGCGAGATTCTACTTTCAGATGCAACTGGAATTTCTCGAGTTCGTCAATCCGTTCGCGTGATATGGGAGTTTGAAGTTAAGGAACGCTTGAGCAACCATCAAAATTTTTGCAAGTCTGATGCTCGAAACCAATAACTGGAATGGCCTAGGGGAAAAGTACACAAACCATTGAAATCGGGCGAGATTCTACTTTCAGATGCAACAGGAATTTCTAGAGTTCGTCAATCCGTTCGCGAGATATGGGAGTTCGAAGTTAAGGAATGGTTGAGAAACCATCAAAATTTTCGCAAGTCTGATGCTCGAAACCAATAACTACTATGGTCTAGGGGAAAAGTACACACAACATTGTAATCGGGCGAGTGTCTACTTTCAGATGCAACAGGAATGTATCGAGTTCGTCATTCCGTTCGAGAGATATGGGAGTTTGAATTTAAGGAACGCTTGAGCAACCATCAAAATTTTCGCAAGTCTGATACTCGAAACCAATAACTGCAATGGCATAGGGGAAAAGTACACACACCATTGAAATCGGGCGAGATTCTACTTTCAGATGCAACTGGAATTTCTCGAGTTCGTCAATCCGTTCGCGAGATATGGGAGTTTGAAATTAAGGAATGGTTGAGAAACCATCAAAATTTTCGCTGGTCGGATACGCGAAACCAATAACCGGAATGGCCTAGGGGAAAAGTACGCACACCATTGTAATCGGGCGAGTTTCTACTTTCAGATGCAACAGGAATTTCTCGAGTTCGTCAATCCGTTTGCGAGATATGGGAGTTAGAAGTTAAGAAACGCTTGAGAAACCATCAAAATTTTCGCAAGTCTGATTCCCGAAACCAATAACTGGAATGGCCTAGGGGAAAAGTACACACACCATAGATATCGGGCGAGATTCTACTTTCAGATGCAACTGGAATTTCTCGAGTTCGTCAATCCGTTCGCGTGATATGGGAGTTTGAAGTTAAGGAACGCTTGAGCAACCATCAAAATTTTTGCAAGTCTGATGCTCGAAACCAATAACTGGAATGGCCTAGGGGAAAAGTACACACACCATTGAAATCGGGCGAGATTCTACTTTCAGATGCAACAGGAATTTCTAGAGTTCGTCAATCCGTTCGCGAGATATGGGAGTTCGAAGTTAAGGAATGGTTGAGAAACCATCAAAATTTTCGCAAGTCTGATGCTCGAAACCAATAACTACTATGGTCTAGGGGAAAAGTACAAACACCATTGTAATCGGGCGAGTGTCTACTTTCAGATGCAACAGGAATGTCTCGAGTTCGTCATTCCGTTCGAGAGATATGGGAGTTTGAATTTAAGGAACGCTTGAGCAACCATCAAAATTTTCGCAAGTCTGATACTCGAAACCAATAACTACTATGGCCTAGGGGAAAAGTACACACACCATTGTAATCGGGTGGGTTTCTACTTTCAGATGCAACAGGAATTTCTCGAGTTCGTCAATCCCTTCGCTAGATATGGGAGTTTGAAGTTAAGGAACGCTTGAGCAACTATCAAAATTTTCGCAAGTCTGATACCCGAAACCAATAACTACTATGGCCTAGGGGAAAAGTACACACACCATTGTAATCGGGCGTGTTTCTACTTTCAGATTCAACAGGAATTTCTCGAGTTCGTCAATCCGTTCGCGAGATATGGGAGTTCGAAGTTAAGTAATGGTTGAGAAACCATCTAAATTTTCGCAAGTCTGATACTCGAAACCAATAACTACTATGGTCTAGGGGAAAAGTACACACACCATTGTAATCGGGCGTGTTTCTACTTTCAGATGCAACAGGAATTTCTCGAGTTCGTCAATCCGTTCGCGAGATATGGGAGTTTGAAGTTAAGGAACGCTTGAGCAACCATCAAAATTTTCGCAAGTCTGATACTCGAAACCAATAACTGCAATGGCCTAGGGGAAAAGTACACACACCATTGAAATCGGGCGAGATTCTACTTTCAGATGCAACTGGAATTTCTCGAGTTCGTCAATCCGTTCGCGAGATATGGGAGTTTGAAGTTAAGGAACGCTTGAGCAACCATCAAAATTTTCGCAAGTCTGATACTCGAAACCCATAACTACTATGGCCTAGGGGAATTGTACACACCCCATTGAAATCGGGCGAGATTCTACTTTCAGATGCAACTGGAATTTCTCGAGTTCGTCAATCCGTTCGCGAGATATGGGAGTTTGAAGTTAAGGAACGCTTGAGCAACCATCAAAATTTTCGCAAGTCTGATACTCGAAATCCATAACTACTATGGCCTAGGGGAAAAGTACACACACCATTGAAATCGGGCGAGATTCTACTTTCAGATGCAACAGGAATTTCTAGAGTTCGTCAATCCGTTCGCGAGATATGGGAGTTCGAAGTTAAGGAATGGTTGAGAAACCATCAAAATTTTCGCAAGTCTGATGCTCGAAACCAATAACTTCTATGGTCTAGGGGAAAAGTACACACACCATTGTAATCGGGCGAGTGTCTACTTTCAGATGCAACAGGAATGTCTCGAGTTCGTCAATCCGTTCGAGAGATATGGGAGTTTGAAGTTAAGGAACGCTTGAGCAACCATCAAAATTTTCGCAAGTCTGATACTCGAAACCAATAACTGCAATGGCCTAGGGGAAAAGTACACACACCATTGAAATCGGGCGAGATTCTACTTTCAGATACAACTGGAATTTCTCGAGTTCGTCAATCCGTTCGCGAGATATGGGAGTTTGAAGTTAAGGAACGCTTGAGCAACTATCAAAATTTTCGCAAGTGTGATACCGAAACCAATAACAACTATGGCCTAGGGGAAAAGTACACACACCATTGTAATGGGGCGTGTTTCTACTTTCAGATTCAACAGGAATTTCTCGAGTTCGTCAATCCGTTCGCGAGATATGGGAGTTTGAAGTTAAGGAATGGTTGAGAAACCACCAAAATTTTCGCAGATTTGATACTCGAAACCAATAACTGGAATGGCCTAGGGGAAAAGTACACACACCATTGTAATCGGGCGAGTTTCTACTTTCAGATGCAACAGGAATTTCTCGAGTTCGTCAATCCGTTCGCGAGATATGGGAGTTTGAAGTTTAGGAATGGTTGAGAAACCATCAAAATTTTCGCTAGTCTGATACCCGAAACCAATAACTGGAGTGGCCTAGGGAAAAAGTACACATACCGTTGAAATCGAGCGAGTTTCTCCTTTCAGGTGCAATAGGAATTACCCGAGTTCGTCTATCCGTTCGCGAGATATGGGAGTTTGAAGTTAAGGAACGCTTGAGCAACCATCAAAATTTTCGCAAGTCTGATACTCGAAATCCATAACTACTATGGCCTAGGGGAAAGGTACACACACCATTGATATCGGGCGAGATTCTACTTTCAGATGCAACTGGAATTTCTCGAGTTCGTCAATCCGTTCGCGAGATATGGGAGTTTGAAGTTAAGGAATGGTTGAGAAACCACCTAAATTTTCGCTGATTTGATACTCGAAACCAACACCTGGAATGGCCTAGGGGAAAACTACACACACCATAGTAATCGGGCGAGTTTCTACTTTCAGATGCAACAGGAATTTCTCGAGTTCGTCAATCCGTTCGCGAGGTATGGGAGTTTGAAGTTTAGGAATGGTTGAGAAACCATCAAAATTTTCGAAAGTCTGATACTCGAAACCAATAACTACTATGGTCTAGGGGAAAATTACACACACCATAGTAATCGGGCGAGTTTCTACTTTCAGATGCAACAGGAATTTCTCGAGTTCGTCAATCCGTTCGCGAGATATGGGAGTTTGAAGTTAAGGAACGCTTGAGCAACCATCAAAATTTTCGCAAGTCTGATACCCGAAACCAATAACTACTCTGGTCTAGGGGAAAAGTACACATACCATTGTAATCGGGCGAGTTTCTACTTTCAGATGCAACAGGAGTTTCTCGAGTTCGTCAATCCGTTCGCGAGATATGGGAGTTTGAAGTTTAGGAATGGTTGAGAAACCATCAAAATTTTCGCAAGTCTGATACCCGAAACCAATAACTGGAATAGCCTAGGGGAAAAGTACACACACCATTGTAATCGGGCGAGTTTCTACTTTCAGATGCAATAGGAATTTCTCGAGTTCGTCAATCCGTTCGTGAGATATGGGAGTTTGAAGTTTAGGAATGGTTGAGAAACCATCAAAGTTTTCGCAAGTCTGATACCCGAAAACAATTACTGGAATGGCCTACGGAAAAAGTACACATACCGTTGAAATCGGGCGAGTTTCTCTTTCAGATGCAATAGGAATTACTCGAGTTCGTCAATCCGTTCGCGAGATATGGGTGTTTGAAATTAAGGAATGGTTGAGAAACCATCAAAATTTTCGCTGGTCTGATACTCGAAACCAATAACAGGAATGGCCTAGGGGAAAAGTACACACACCATTGTAATCGGTTGAGTTTCTACTTTCAGATTCAACAGGAATTTCTCGAGTTCGTCAATCCGTTCGCGAGATATGGGAGTTTGAAGTTAAGGAATGGTTGAGAAACCACCAAAATTTTCGCTGATTTGATACCCGAAACCAATAACTGGAATGGCCTAGGGGAAAAGTACACACACCATTGTAATCGGGCGAGTTTCTACTTTCCGATGCAACAGGAATTTCTCGAGTTCGTCAATCCGTTCGTGAGATATGGGAGTTTGAAGTTAAGGAACGCTTGAGCAACCATCAAAATTTTCGAAAGTCTGATACTCGAAACCAATAACTGCTATGGCCTAGGGGAAAAGTACACAAACCATTGTAATCGGTTGAGTTTCTACTTTCAGATTCAACCGGAATTTCTCGAGTTCGTCAATCCCTTCGCGAGATATGGGAGTTTGAAGTTAAGGAATGGTTGAGATACCACCAAAATTTTCGCTGATTTGATACCCGAAACCAATAACTGGAATGGCCTAGGGGAAAAGTACACACACCATTGTAATCGGGCGAGTTTCTACTTTCAGATGCAACAGGAATTTCTCGAGTTCGTCAATCCGTTCGTGAGATATGGGAGTTTGATGTTTAGGAATGGTTGAGAAACCATCAAAGTTTTCGCAAGTCTGATACCCGAAACCAATTACTGGAATGGCCTATGGAAAAAGTACACATACCGTTGTAATCGGGCGAGTTTCTACTTTCAGATGCAACAGGAATTTCTCGAGTTCGTCAATCCGTTCGCGAGATATGGGAGTTCGAAGATAAGGAATGGTTGAGAAACCATCAAAATTTTCGAAAGTCTGATACTCGAAACCAATAACTACTATGGCCTAGGGGAAAAGTACACAAACCATTGAAATCGGGCGAGATTCTAATTTCAGATGCAACAGGAATTTCTAGAGTTCGTCAATCCGTTCGCGAGATATGGGAGTTCGAAGTTAAGGAATGGTTGAGAAACCATCAAAATTTTCGCAAGTCTGATGCTCGAAACCAATAACTACTATGGTCTAGGGGAAAAGTACACACACCATTGTAATCGGGCAAGTGTCTACTTTCAGATGCAACAGGAATGTCTCGAGTTCGTCAATCCGTTCGAGAGATATGGGAGTTTGAAGTTAAGGAACGCTTGAGCAACCATCAAAATTTTCGCAAGTCTGATACCCGAAACCAATAACTACTATGGTCTAGGGGAAAAGTACACATACCATTGTAATCTGGCGAGTTTCTACTTTCAGATGCAGTAGGAATTTCTCGAGTTCGTCAATCCCTTCGCGAGATATGGGAGTTTGAAGTTAAGGAATGGTTGAGAAACCACTAAAATTTTCGCTGATTTGATACCCGAAACCAATAACTGGAATGGACTAGGGGAAAAGTACCCACACCATTGTAATCGGGCGAGTTTCTACTTTCAGATGCCACAGGAATTTCTCGAGTTCGTCAATCCGTTCGTGAGATATGGGAGTTTGAAGTTTAGGAATGGTTGAGAAACCATCAAAGTTTTCGCAAGTCTGATACCCGAAACCAATTACTGGAATGGCCTACGGAAAAAGTACACATACCGTTGAAATCGGGCGTGTTTCTCCTTTCAGATGCAATAGGAATTACTCGAGTTCGTCAATCCGTTCGCGAGATATGGGTGTTTGAAATTAAGGAATGGTTGAGGAACCATCAAAATTTTCGCTGGTCTGATACTCGAAACCAATAACTGGAATGGCCTAGGGGAAAAGTACGCACACCATGTAATCGGGCGAGTTTCTACTTTCAGATGCAACAGGAATTTCTCGAGTTCGTCAATCCGTTTGCGAGTTATGGGAGTTTGAAGTTAAGGAACGCTTGAGCAACCATCAAAATTTTCGCAAGTCTGATACTCGAAACCAATAACTACTATGGCCTAGGGGAAAAGTACACACACCATTGTAATCGGTTGAGTTTCTACTTTCAGATTCAACAGGAATTTCTCGAGTTCGTCAATCCGTTCGCGAGATATGGGAGTTTGAAGTTAAGGAATGGTTGAGAAACCACCAAAATTTTCGCTGATTTGATACCCGAAACCAATAACTGGAATGACCTAGGGGAAAAGTACACACACAATTGTAATCGGGCGAGTTTCTACTTTCAGATGCAACGGGAATTTCTCGAGTTCGTCAATCCGTTCGTGATATATGGGAGTTTGAAGTTTAGGAATGGTTGAGAAACCATCAAAGTTTTCGCAAGTCTGATACCCGAAACCAATTACTGGGTTGGCCTAGGGAAAAAGTACACATACCGTTGTAATCGGGCGAGTTTCTACTTTCAGATGCAACAGGAATTTCTCGAGTTCGTCAATCCGTTCGCGAGGTATGGGAGTTCGAAGGTAAGGAATGGTTGAGAAAACATCAAAATTTTCGAAAGTCTGATGCTCGAAACCAATAACTACTATGGTCTAGGGGAAAATTCCACACAAACCATTGTAATCGGGCGAGCTTCTACTTTCAGATGCAGCAGGAATTTCTCGAGTTCGTCAATCCGTTCGCGAGATATGGGAGTTTGAAGTTAAGGAACGCTTGAGCAACCATCAAAATTTTCGCAAGTCTGATACTCGAAACCAATAACTACTATGGCCTAGGGGAAAAGTACACACACCATTGTAATCGGGTGGGTTTCTACTTTCAGATGCAACAGGAATTTCTCGAGTTCGTCAATCCGTTCGCGAGATATGGGAGTTCGAATTTAAGCAATGGTTGAGAAACCATCAAAATTTTCGCAAGTCTGATACCCGAAACCAATAACTACTATGGTCTAGGGGAAAAGTACACATACCATTGTAATCTGGCGAGTTTCTACTTTCAGATGCAGTAGGAATTTCTCGAGTTCGTCAATCCCTTCGCGAGATATGGGAGTTTGAAGTTAAGGAATGGTTGAGAAACCACCAAAATTTTCGCTGATTTGATACCCGAAACCAATAACTGGAATGGACTAGGGGAAAAGTACCCACACCATTGTAATCGGGCGAGTTTCTACTTTCAGATGCCACAGGAATTTCTCGAGTTCGTCAATCCGTTCGTGAGATATGGGAGTTTGAAGTTTAGGAATGGTTGAGAAACCATCAAAGTTTTCGCAAGTCTGATACCCGAAACCAATTACTGGAATGGCCTACGGAAAAAGTACACATACCGTTGAAATCGGGCGTGTTTCTCCTTTCAGATGCAATAGGAATTACTCGAGTTCGTCAATCCGTTCGCGAGATATGGGTGTTTGAAATTAAGGAATGGTTGAGGAACCATCAAAATTTTCGCTGGTCTGATACTCGAAACCAATAACTGGAATGGCCTAGGGGAAAAGTACGCACACCATTGTAATCGGGCGAGTTTCTACTTTCAGATGCAACAGGAATTTCTCGAGTTCGTCAATCCGTTTGCGAGTTATGGGAGTTTGAAGTTAAGGAACGCTTGAGCAACCATCAAAATTTTCGCAAGTCTGATACTCGAAACCAATAACTACTATGGCCTAGGGGAAAAGTACACACACCATTGTAATCGGTTGAGTTTCTACTTTCAGATTCAACAGGAATTTCTCGAGTTCGTCAATCCGTTCGCGAGATATGGGAGTTTGAAGTTAAGGAATGGTTGAGAAACCACCAAAATTTTCGCTGATTTGATACCCGAAACCAATAACTGGAATGACCTAGGGGAAAAGTACACACACCATTGTAATCGGGCGAGTTTCTACTTTCAGATGCAACGAAAATTTCTCGAGTTCGTCAATCCGTTCGTGAGATATGGGAGTTTGAAGTTTAGGAATGGTTGAGAAACCATCAAAGTTTTCGCAAGTCTGATACCCGAAACCAATTACTGGGTTGGCCTAGGGAAAAAGTACACATACCGTTGTAATCGGGCGAGTTTCTACTTTCAGATGCAACAGGAATTTCTCGAGTTCGGCAATCCGTTCGCGAGGTATGGGAGTTCGAAGGTAAGGAATGGTTGAGAAAACATCAAAATTTTCGAAAGTCTGATGCTCGAAACCAATAACTACTATGGTCTAGGGGAAAATTCCACACAAACCATTGTAATCGGGCGAGCTTCTACTTTCAGATGCAACAGGAATTTCTCGAGTTCGTCAATCCGTTCGCGAGATATGGGAGTTTGAAGTTAAGGAACGCTTGAGCAACCATCAAAATTTTCGCAAGTCTGATACTCGAAACCAATAACTACTATGGCCTAGGGGAAAAGTACACACACCATTGTAATCGGGTGGGTTTCTACTTTCAGATGCAACAGGAATTTCTCGAGTTCGTCAATCCGTTCGCGAGATATGGGAGTTCGAATTTAAGGAATGCTTGAGAAACCATCAAAATTTTCGCAAGTCTGATACCCGAAACCAATAACTACTATGGTCTAGGGGAAAAGTACACATACCATTGTAATCGGGCGCGTTTCTACTTTCAGATGCAGTAGGTATTTCTCGAGTTCGTCAATCCGTTCGCGAGATATGGGAGTTTGAAGTTTAGGAATGGTTGAGAAACCATCAAAATTTTCGCAAGTCTGATACCCGAAACCAATAACTGGAATGGCCTAGGGGAAAAGTACACACACCATTGTAATCGGGCGAGTTTCTACTTTCAGATGCAATAGGAATTTCTCGAGTTCGTCAATCCGTTCGTGAGATATGGGAGTTTGAAGTTTAGGAATGGTTGAGAAACCATCAAAGTTTTCGCAAGTCTGATAACCGAAACCAATAACTACTATGGCCTACGGAAAAAGTACACATACCGTTGAAATCGGGCGAGTTTCTCCTTTCAGATGCAATAGGAATTACTCGAGTTCGTCAATCCGTTCGCGAGATATGGGTGTTTGAAATTAAGGAATGGTTGAGAAACCATCAAAATTTTCGCTGGTCTGATACTCGAAACCAATAACAGGAATGGCCTAGGGGAAAAGTACACACACCATTGTAATCGGTTGAGTTTCTACTTTCAGATTCAATAGGAATTTCTCGAGTTCGTCAATCCGTTCGTGAGATATGGGAGTTTGAAGTTAAGGAACGCTTGAGCAACCATCAAAATTTTCGAAAGTCTGATACTCGAAACCAATAACTACTATGGCTTAGGGGAAAAGTACACAAACCATTGTAATCGGTTGAGTTTCTACTTTCAGATTCAACAGGAATTTCTCGAGTTCGTCAATCCCTTCGCGAGATATGTGAGTTTGAAGTTAAGGAATGGTTGAGAAACCACCAAAATTTTCGCTGATTTGATACCCGAAACCAATAACTGGAATGGCCTAGGGGAAAAGTACACACACCATTGTAATCGGGCGAGTTTCTACTTTCAGATGCAACAGGAATTTCTCGAGTTCGTCAATCCGTTCGTGAGATATGGGAGTTTGAAGTTTAGGAATGGTTGAGAAACCATCAAAGTTTTCGCAAGTCTGATACCCGAAACCAATTACTGGAATGGCCTATGGAAAAAGTACACATACCGTTGTAATCGGGCGAGTTTCTACTTTCAGATGCAACAGGAATTTCTCGAGTTCGTCAATCCGTTCGCGAGATATGGGAGTTCGAAGATAAGGAATGGTTGAGAAACCATCAAAATTTTCGAAAGTCTGATACTCGAAACCAATAACTACTATGGCCTAGGGGAAAAGTACACAAACCATTGAAATCGGGCGAGATTCTAATTTCAGATGCAACAGGAATTTCTAGAGTTCGTCAATCCGTTCGCGCGATATGGGAGTTCGAAGTTAAGGAATGGTTGAGAAACCATCAAAATTTTCGCAAGTCTGATGCTCGAAACCAATAACTACTATGGTCCAGGGGAAAAGTACACACACCATTGTAATCGGGCAAGTGTCTACTTTCAGATGCAACAGGAATGTCTCGAGTTCGTCAATCCGTTCGAGAGATATGGGAGTTTGAAGTTAAGGAACGCTTGAGCAACCATCAAAATTTTCGCAAGTCTGATACCCGAAACCAATAACTACTATGGTCTAGGGGAAAAGTACACATACCATTGTAATCTGGCGAGTTTCTACTTTCAGATGCAGTAGGAATTTCTCGAGCTCGTCAATCCCTTCGCGAGATATGGGAGTTTGAAGTTAAGGAATGGTTGAGAAACCACCAAAATTTTCGCTGATTTGATGCCCGAAACCAATAACTGGAATGGCCTAGGGGAAAAGTACCCACACCATTGTAATCGGGCGAGTTTCTACTTTCAGATGCAACAGGAATTTCTCGAGTTCGACAATCCGTTCGTGAGATATGGGAGTTTGAAGTTTAGGAATGGTTGAGAAACCATCAAAGTTTTCGCAAGTCTGATACCCGAAACCAATTACTGGAATGGCCTACGGAAAAAGTACACATACCGTTGAAATCGGGCGTGTTTCTCCTTTCAGATGCAATAGGAATTACTCGAGTTCGTCAATCCGTTCGCGAGATATGGGTGTTTGAAATTAAGGAATGGTTGAGGAACCATCAAAATTTTCGCTGGTCTGATACTCGAAACCAATAACTGGAATGGCCTACGGGAAAAGTACGCACACCATTGTAATCGGGCGAGTTTCTACTTTCAGATGCAACAGGAATTTCTCGAGTTCGTCAATCCGTTTGCGAGTTATGGGAGTTTGAAGTTAAGGAACGCTTGAGCAACCATCAAAATTTTCGCAAGTCTGATACTCGAAACCAATAACTACTATGGCCTAGGGGAAAAGTACACACACCATTGTAATCGGTTGAGTTTCTACTTTCAGATTCAACAGGAATTTCTCGAGTTCGTCAATCCGTTCGCGAGATATGGGAGTTTGAAGTTAAGGAATGGTTGAGAAACCACCAAAATTTTCGCTGATTTGATACCCGAAACCAATAACTGGAATGACCTAGGGGAAAAGTACACACACCATTGTAATCGGGCGAGTTTCTACTTTCAGATGCAACGGGAATTTCTCGAGTTCGTCAATCCGTTCGTGAGATATGGGAGTTTGAAGTTTAGGAATGGTTGAGAAACCATCAAAGTTTTCGCAAGTCTGATACCCGAAACCAATTACTGGAATGGCCTAGGGAAAAAGTACACATACCGTTGTAATCGGGCGAGTTTCTACTTTCAGATGCAGTAGGTATTTCTCGAGTTCGTCAATCCGTTCGCGAGATATGGGAGTTTGAAGTTAAGGAATGGTTGAGAAACCACCAAAATTTTCGCTGATTTGATACTCGAAACCAATAACTACTATGGTCTAGGGGAAAAATACACACACCATTGTAATCGGGCGAGTTTCTACTTTCAGATGCAAGAGGAATTTCTCCAGTTCGTCAATCCGTTCGCGAGATATGGGAGTTTGAAGTTAAGGAACGCTTGAGCAACCATCAAAATTTTCGCAAGTCTGATACCCGAAACCAATAACTACTATGGTCTAGGGGAAAAGTACACATACCATTGTAATCGGGCGAGTTTCTACTTTCAGATGCAGTAGGAATTTCTCGAGTTCGTCAATCCCTTCGCGAGATATGGTAGTTTGAAGTTAAGGAATGGTTGAGAAACCACCAAAATTTTCGCTGATTTGATACCCGAAACCAATACCTGGAATGGCCTAGGGGAAAAGTACACACACCATTGTAATCGGGTGGGTTTCTACTTTCAGATGCAACAGGAATTTCTCGAGTTCGTCAATCCGTTCGCGAGGTATGGGAGTTCGAAGGTAAGGAATGGTTGAGAAACCATCAAAATTTTCGAAAGTCTGATGCTCGAAACCAATAACTACTATGGTCTAGGGGAAAATTCCACACAAACCATTGTAATCGGGCGAGCTTCTACTTTCAGATGCAACAGGAATTTCTCGAGTTCGTCAATCCGTTCGCGAGATATGGGAGTTTGAAGTTAAGGAACGCTTGAGCAACCATCAAAATTTTCGCAAGTCTGATACTCGAAACCAATAACTACTATGGCCTAGGGGAAAAGTACACACACCATTGTAATCGGGTGGGTTTCTACTTTCAGATGCAACAGGAATTTCTCGAGTTCGTCAATCCGTTCGCGAGATATGGGAGTTCGAATTTAAGGAATGGTTGAGAAACCATCAAAATTTTCGCAAGTCTGATACCCGAAACCAATAACTACTATGGTCTAGGGGAAAAGTACACATACCATTGTAATCGGGCGCGTTTCTACTTTCAGATGCAGTAGGTATTTCTCGAGTTCGTCAATCCGTTCGCGAGATATGGGAGTTTGAAGTTAAGGAATGGTTGAGAAACCACCAAAATTTTCGCTGATTTGATACTCGAAACCAATAACTACTATGGCCTAGGGGAAAAGTACACACACCATTGTAATCGGGTGGGTTTCTACTTTCAGATGCAACAGGAATTTCTCGAGTTCGTCAATCCGTTCGCGAGATATGGGAGTTTGAAGTTTAGGAATGGTTGAGAAACCATCAAAATTTTCGCAAGTCTGATACCCGAAACCAATAACTGGAATGGCCTAGGGGAAAAGTACACACACCATTGTAATCGGGCGAGTTTCTACTTTCAGATGCAACAGGAATTTCTCGAGTTCGTCAATCCGTTCGTGAGATATGGGAGTTTGAAGTTTAGGAATGGTTGAGAAACCATCAAAGTTTTCGCAAGTCTGATACCCGAAACCAATTACTGGAATGGCCTATGGAAAAAGTACACATACCGTTGTAATCGGGCGAGTTTCTACTTTCAGATGCAACAGGAATTTCTCGAGTTCGTCAATCCGTTCGCGAGATATGGGAGTTCGAAGATAAGGAATGGTTGAGAAACCATCAAAATTTTCGAAAGTCTGATACTCGAAACCAATAACTACTATGGCCTAGGGGAAAAGTACACAAACCATTGAAATCGGGCGAGATTCTAATTTCAGATGCAACAGGAATTTCTAGAGTTCGTCAATCCGTTCGCCCGATATGGGAGTTCGAAGTTAAGGAATGGTTGAGAAACCATCAAAATTTTCGCAAGTCTGATGCTCGAAACCAATAACTACTATGGTCTAGGGGAAAAGTACACACACCATTGTAATCGGGCAAGTGTCTACTTTCAGATGCAACAGGAAGGTCTCGAGTTCGTCAATCCGTTCGAGAGATATGGGAGTTTGAAGTTAAGGAACGCTTGAGCAACCATCAAAATTTTCGCAAGTCTGATACCCGAAACCAATAACTACTATGGTCTAGGGGAAAAGTACACATACCATTGTAATCTGGCGAGTTTCTACTTTCAGATGCAGTAGGAATTTCTCGAATTCGTCAATCCCTTCGCGAGATATGGGAGTTTGAAGTTAAGGAATGGTTGAGAAACCACCAAAATTTTCGCTGATTTGATACCCGAAACCAATAACTGGAATGACCTAAGGGAAAAGTACACACACCATTGTAATCGGGCGAGTTTCTACTTTCAGATGCAACGGGAATTTCTCGAGTTCGTCAATCCGTTCGTGAGATATGGGAGTTTGAAGTTTAGGAATGGTTGAGAAACCATCAAAGTTTTCGCAAGTCTGATACCCGAAACCAATTACTGGAATGGCCTAGGGAAAAAGTACACATACCGTTGTAATCGGGCGAGTTTCTACTTTCAGATGCAGTAGGTATTTCTCGAGTTCGTCAATCCGTTCGCGAGATATGGGAGTTTGAAGTTAAGGAATGGTTGACAAACCACCAAAATTTTCGCTGATTTGATACTCGAAACCAATAACTACTATGGTCTAGGGGAAAAATACACACACCATTGTAATCGGGCGAGTTTCTACTTTCAGATGCAAGAGGAATTTCTCCAGTTCGTCAATCCGTTCGAGGGATATGGGTGTTTGAAGTTAACGAACGCTTGAGCAACCATCAAAATTTTCGCAAGTCTGATGCCCGAAACCAATAACTACTATGGTCTAGGGGAAAAGTACACACACCATTGTAATCGGGCGAGTTTCTACTTTCAGATGCAGTAGGAATTTCTCGAGTTCGTCATTCCCTTCGCGAGATATGGGAGTTTGAAGTTAAGGAATGGTTGAGAAACCACCAAAATTTTCGCTGATTTGATACCCGAAACCAATAACTGGAATGGCCTAGGGGAAAAGTACACACACCATTGTAATCGGGCGAGTTTCTACTTTCAGATGCAACAGGAATTTCTCGAGTCCGTCAATCCGTTCGTGAGATATGGGAGTTTGAAGTTTAGGAATGGTTGAGAAACCATCAAAGTTTTCGCAAGTCTGATACCCGAAACCAATTACTGGAATGGCCTACGGAAAAAGTACACATACCGTTGAAATCGGGCGAGTTTCTCCTTTCAGATGCAATAAGAATTACTCGAGTTCGTCAATCCGTTCGCGAGATATGGGTGTTTGAAATTAAGGAATGGTTGAGAAACCATCAAAATTTTCGCTGGTCTGATACTCGAAACCAATAACTACTGTGGCCTAGGGGAAAAGTACACACACCATTGTAATCGGTTGAGTTTCTACTTTCAGATTCAACAGGAATTTCTCGAGTTCGTCAATCCGTTTGCGAGTTATGGGAGTTTGAAGTTAAGGAATGGTTGAGAAACCATCAAAATTTTCGAAAGTCTGATACTCGAAACCAATAACTACTATGGTCTAGGGGAAAATTCCACACACACCATTGTAATCGGGCGAGCTTCTTCTTTCAGATGCAACAGGAATTTCTCGAGTTCGTCAATCCGTTCGCGAGATATGGGAGTTTGAAGTTAAGGAACGCTTGAGCAACCATCAAAATTTTCGCAAGTCTGATACTCGAAACCAATAACTACTATGGCCTAGGGGAAAAGTACACATACCGTTGTAATCGGGCGAGTTTCTACTTTCAGATGCAACAGGAATTTCTCGAGTTCGTCAATCCGTTCGCGAGATATGGGAGTTTGAAGTTTAGGAATGGTTGAGAAACCATCAAAGTTTTCGTAAGTCTGATACCCGAAACCAATTACTGGAATGGCCTAGGGAAAAAGTACACATACCGTTGTAATCGGGCGAGTTTCTACTTTCAGATGCAACAGGAATTTCTCGAGTTCGTCAATCCGTTCGCGAGGTATGGGAGTTCGAAGATAAGGAATGGTTGAGAAACCATCAAAATTTTCGAAAGTCTGATACTCGAAACCAATAACTACTATGGTCTAGGGGAAAATTACACACACACCATTGTAATCGGGCGAGCTTCTACTTTCAGATGCAACAGGAATTTCTCGAGTTCGTCAATCCGTTCGCGAGATATGGGAGTTTGAAGTTAAGGAATGGTTGAGAAACCACCAAAATTTTCGCTGATTTGATACCCGAAACCAATAACTGGAATGACCTAGGGGAAAAGTACACACACCATTGTAATCGGGCGAGTTTCTACTTTCAGATGCAACAGGAATTTCTCGAGTTCGTCAATCCGTTCGCGAGATATGGGAGTTTGAAGTTTAGGAATGGTTGAGAAACCATCAAAGTTTTCGCAAGTCTGATACCCGAAACCAATTACTGGAATGGCCTAGGGAAAAAGTACACATACCGTTGTAAACGGGCGAGTTTCTACTTTCAGATGCAACAGGAATTTCTCGAGTTCGTCAATCCGTTCGCGCGGTATGGGAGTTCGAAGATAAGGAATGGTTGAGAAACCATCAAAATTTTCGAAAGCCTGATACTCGAAACCAATAACTACTATGGTCTAGGGGAAAATTCCACACACACCATTGTAATCGGGCGAGCTTCTACTTTCAGATGCAACAGGAATTTCTCGAGTTCGTCAATCCGTTCGCGAGATATGGGAGTTTGAAGTTAAGGAACGCTTGAGCAACCATCAAAATTTTCGCAAGTCTGATACTCGAAACCAATAACTACTATGGCCTAGGGGAAAAGTACACACACCATTGTAATCGGGTGGGTTTCTACTTTCAGATGCAACAGGAATTTCTCGAGTTCGTCAATCCGTTCGCGAGATATGGGAGTTCGAATTTAAGGAATGGTTGAGAAACCATCAAAATTTTCGCAAGTCTGATACCCGAAACCAATAACTACTATGGTCTAGGGGAAAAGTACACATACCATTGTAATCGGGCGAGTTTCTACTTTCAGATGCAGTAGGAACTTCTCGAGTTCGTCAATCCCTTCGCGAGATATGGGAGTTTGAAGTTAAGGAATGGTTGAGAAACCACCAAAATTTTCGCTGATTTGATACCCGAAACCAATAACTGGAATGGCCTAGGGGAAAAGTACACACACCGTTGTAATCGGGCGAGTTTCTACTTTCAGATGCAACAGGAATTTCTCGAGTTCGTCATTCCGTTCGTGAGATATGGGAGTTTGAAGTTTAGGAATGGTTGAGAAACCATCAAAGTTTTCGCAAGTCTGATACCCGAAACCAATTACTGGAATGGCCTACGGAAAAAGTACACATACCGTTGTAATCGGGCGAGTTTCTACTTTCAGATGCAACAGGAATTTCTCGAGTTCGTCAATCCGTTCGCGAGATATGGGAGTTCGAAGATAAGGAATGGTAGAGAAACCATCAAAATTTTCGCAAGTCTGATGCTCGAAACCAATAACTACTATGGTCTAGGGGAAAAGTACACACACCATTGTAATCGGGCGAGTGTCTACTTTCAGATGCAACAGGAATGTCTCGAGTTTGTCAATCCGTTCGAGAGATATGGGAGTTTGAAGTTAAGGAACGCTTGAGCTACCATCAAAATTTTCGCAAGTCTGATACTCGAAACCAATAACTGCAATGGCCTAGGGGAAATGTACACACACCATTGAAATCGGGCGAGATTCTACTTTCAGATGCAACTGGAATTTCTCGAGTTCGTCAATCCGTTCGCGAGATATGGGAGTTTGAAGTTAAGAAACGCTTGAGCAACCATCAAAATTTTCGCAAGTCTGATACTCGAAACCAATAACTACTATGGCCTAGGGGAAAAGTACACACACCATTGTAATCGGGTGGGTTTCTACTTTCAGATGCAACAGGAATTTCTCGAGTTCGTCAATCCCTTCGCTAGATATGGGAGTTTGAAGTTAAGGAACGCTTGAGCAACTATCAAAATTTTCGCAAGTCTGATACCCGAAACCAATAACTACTATGGCCTAGGGGAAAAGTACACACACCATTGTAATCGGGCGTGCTTCTACCTTCAGGTTCAACAGGAATTTCTAGAGTTCGTCAATCCGTTCGCGAGATATGGGAGTTTGAAGTTAAGGAATGGTTGAGAAACCATCAAAATTTTCGCAAGTCTGATACCCGAAACCAATAACTGGAATGGCCTAGGGAAAAAGTACACATACCGTTGAAATCGAGCGAGTTTCTCCTTTCGGATGCAATAGGAATTACCCGAGTTCGTCAATCCGTCGCGAGATATGGGAGTTTGAAGTTAAGGAACGCTTGAGCAACCATCTAAATTTTCGCAAGTCTGATACTCGAAAACAATAACTACTATGGTCTAGGGGAAAAGTACACACACCATTGTAATCGGGCGAGTTTCTACTTTCAGGTGCAACAGGAATTTCTCGAGTTCGTCAATCCGTTCGCGAGGTATGGGAGTTTGAAGTTAAGGAACGCTTGAGCAACAATCAAAATTTTCGCAAGTCTGATACTCGAAACCAATAACTGCAATGGCCTAGGGGAAAAGTACACACACCATTGAAATCGTGCGAGATTCTACTTTCAGATGCAACCGGAATTTCTCGAGTTCGTCAAACCGTTCGCGAGATATGGGAGTTTGAAGTTAAGGAACGCTTGAGCAACCATCTAAATTTTCGCAAGTCTGATACTCGAAAACAATAACTGCAATGGCCTAGGGGAAAAGAACACACACCATTGAAATCGTGCGAGATTCTACTTTCAGATGCAACCGGAATTTCTCGAGTTCGTCAATTCGTTCGCGAGATATGGGAGTTTGAAGTTAAGGAACGCTTGAGCAACCATCAAAATTTTCTCAAGTCTGATACTCGAAACCAATAACTACTATGGCCTAGGGGAAAAGTGCAAACACCATTGTAATCGGGCGAGTTTCTACTTTCAGATGCAGCAGCAATTTCACGAGTTCGTCAATCCGTTCGCGAGATATGGGAGTTTGAAGTTAAGGAATGGTCGAGAAACCACCAAAATTGTCGCTGATTTGATACCCGAAACCAATAACTGGAATGGCCTAGGGGAAAAGTACACACACCATTGTAATCGGGCGAGATTCTACTTTCAGATGCAATAGGAATTTCTCGAGTTCGTCAATCCGTTCGCGAGATATGGGAGTTTGAAGTTTAGGAATGGTTGAGAAACCATCAAAGTTTTCGCAAGTCTGATACCCGAAACCAATAACTGGAATAGCCTAGGGAAAAAGTACACATACCGTTGTAATCGGGCGAGTTTCTACTTTCAGATGCAACAGGAATTTCTCGAGTTCGTCAATCCGTTCGCGAGATATGGGAGTTCGAATTTAAGGAATGGTTGAGAAACCATCAAAATTTTCGAAAGTCTGATACTCGAAACCAATAACTGCAATGGCCTAGGGGAAAAGAACACACACCATTGAAATCGTGCGAGATTCTACTTTCAGATGCAACCGGAATTTCTCGAGTTCGTCAATTCGTTCGCGAGATATGGGAGTTTGAAGTTAAGGAACGCTTGAGCAACCATCAAAATTTTCTCAAGTCTGATACTCGAAACCAATAACTACTATGGCCTAGGGGAAAAGTGCAAACACCATTGTAATCGGGCGAGTTTCTACTTTCAGATGCAGCAGCAATTTCACGAGTTCGTCAATCCGTTCGCGAGATATGGGAGTTTGAAATTAAGGAACGCTTGAGAAACCATCAAAATTTTCGCAAGTCTGATACCCGAAACCAATAACTACAAAGGCCGAGGGGAAAAATACACATACCGTTGTAATCGGGCGAGTTTTTGCTTTCAGATGCAATAGGAATTTCTCGAGTTCGTCAATCCGTTCGCGAGATGTGGGAGTTTGATGTTAAGGAATGGTTGAGAAACCATCAAAATTTTCGCATGTCTGATACTCGAAAGCAATAACTACTATGGCCTAGGGGAAAAGTACACACACCATTGTAATCGGGCGAGTTTCTACTTTCAGATGCGACAGGAATTTCTCGAGTTTGTCAAGCCGTTCGCGAGATATGGGAGTTTGAAGTTAAGGAAGGCTTGAGAAACCATCAAAATTTTCGCAAGTCTGATACCCGAAACCAATAACTACAAAGGCCGAGGGGAAAAATACACATACCGTTGTAATCGGGCGAGTTTCTGCTTTCAGATGTCAAAGGAATTTCTCGAGTTCGTCAATTCGTTCGCGAGATATGGGAGTTTGAGGTTAAGGAATGGTTGTGAATCCATCAAAATTTTCGCAAGTCTGATACTCGAAACCAATAACTACTATGGCCTAGGGCAAAATTACACATACCGTTGTAATCGGGCGAGTTTCTGCTTTCAGATGCAATAGAAATTTCTCGAGTTCGTCAATCCGTTCGCGAGATATGAGAGTTGGAAGTTAAGGAATGGTTGAGAAACCATCAAAATTTTCGCTGGTCTGATACTCGAAACCAATAACTACTATGGTCTAGGGGAAAACTACACACACCATTGTAATCGGATGAGTTTCTGCTTTCAGATGCAACAGGAATTTCTCGAGTTCGTCAATCCGTTCGCGAGATATGGGAGTTTGAAGTTAAGGAATGGTTGAGAAACCACCAAAATTTTCGCTGATTTGATACCCGAAAACAATAACTGGAATGGCCTAGGGGAAAAGTACACACACCATTGTAATCGGGCGAGTTTCTACTTTCAGATGCAACAGGAATTTCTCGAGTTCGTCAATCCGTTCGTGAGATATGGGAGTTTGAAGTTTAGGAACGGTTGAGAAACCATCAAAGTTTTCGCAAGTCTGATACCCGAAACCAATTACTGGAATGGCCTACGGAAAAAGTACACATACCGTTGTAATCGGGCGAGTTTCTACTTTCAGATGCAACAGGAATTTCTCAATTTCGTCAATCCGTTCGCGAGATATGGGAGTTCGAAGATAAGGAATGGTAGAGAAACCATCAAAATTTTCGCAAGTCTGATACTCGAAACCAATAACTACTATGGTCTAGGGGAAAATTACACACACCATAGTAATCGGGCGAGTTTCTACTTTCAGATGCAACAGGAATTTCTCGAGTTCGTCAATCCGTTCGCGAGATATGGGAGTTTGAAGTTAAGGAACGCTTGAGCAACCATCAAAATTTTCGCAAGTCTCATACCCGAAACCAATAACTACTATGGTCTAGGGGAAAAGTACACATACCATTGTAATCGGGCGAGTTTCTACTTTCAGATGCAACAGGAATTTCTCGAGTTCGTCAATCCGTTCGCGAGATATGGGTGTTTGAAATTAAGGAATGGTTGAGAAACCATCAAAATTTTCGCTGGTCTGATACTCGAAACCAATAACTGGAATGGCCTAGGGGAAAAGTACACACACCATTGTAATCGGGCGAGTTTCTACTTTCAGATGCAATAGGAATTTCTCGAGTTCGTCAATCCGTTCGTGAGATATGGGAGTTTGAAGTTTAGGAATGGTTGAGAAACCATCAAAATTTTCGAAAGTCTGATACTCGAAACCAATGACTACTATGGCCTAGGGGAAAAGTACACAAACCATTGTAATCGGTTGAGTTTCTACTTTCAGATTCAACAGGAATTTCTCGAGTTCGTCAATCCGTTCGCGAGATATGGGAGTTTGAAGTTAAGGAATTGTTGAGAAACCACCAAAATTTTCGCTGATTTGATACCCGAAACCAATAACTGGAATGGCCTAGGGGAAAAGTACACACACCATTGTAATCGGGCGAGTTTCTACCTTCCGATGCAACAGGAATTTCTCGAGTTCGTCAATCCGTTCGTGAGATATGGGAGTTTGAAGTTAAGGAACGCTTGAGCAACCATCAAAATTTTCGAAAGTCTGATACTCGAAACCAATAACTACTATGGCCTAGGGGAAAAGTACACAAACCATTGTAATCGGTTGAGTTTCTACTTTCAGATTCAACAGGAATTTCTCGAGTTCGTCAATCCCTTCGCGAGATATGGGAGTTTGAAGTTAAGGAATGGTTGAGAAACCACCAAAATTTTCGCTGATTTGATACCCGAAACCAATAACTGGAACGGCCTAGGGGAAAAGTACACACACCATTGTAATCGGGCGAGTTTCTGCTTTCAGATGCAACAGGAATTTCTCGAGTTCGTCAATCCGTTCGTGAGATATGGGAGTTTGAAGTTTAGGAATGGTTGAGAAACCATCAAAGTTTTCGCAAGTCTGATACCCGAAACCAATTACTGGAATGGCCTATGGAAAAAGTACACATACCTTTGTAATCGGGCGAGTTTCTACTTTCAGATGCAACAGGAATTTCTCGAGTTCGTCAATCCGTTCGCGAGATATGGGAGTTCGAAGATAAGGAATGGTTGAGAAACCATAAAAATTTTCGAAAGTCTGATGCTCGAAACCAATAACTACTATGGTCTAGGGGAAAAGTACACACACCATTGTAATCGGGCAAGTGTCTACTTTCAGATGCAACAGGAATGTCTCGAGTTCGTCAATCCGTTCGAGAGATATGGGAGTTTGAAGTTAAGGAACGCTTGAGCAACCAACAAAATTTTCGCAAGTCTGATACCCGAAACCAATAACTACTATGGTCTAGGGGAAAAGTACACATACCATTGTAATCTGGCGAGTTTCTACTTTCAGATGCAGTAGGAATTTCTCGAGTTCGTCAATCCCTTCGCGAGATATGGGAGTTTGAAGTTAAGGAATGGTTGAGAAACCACCAAAATTTTCGCTGATTTGATACCCGAAACCAATAACTGGAATGGCCTAGGGGAAAAGTACCCACACCATTGTAATCGGGCGAGTTTCTACTTTCTGATACAACAGGAATTTCTCGAGTTCGTCAATCCGTTCGTGAGATATGGGAGTTTGAAGTTTAGGAATGGTTGAGAAACCATCAAAGTTTTCGCAAGTCTGATACCCGAAACCAATTACTGGAATGGCCTACGGAAAAAGTACACATACCGTTGAAATCGGGCGTGTTTCTCCTTTCAGATGCAATAGGAATTACTCGAGTTCGTCAATCCGTTCGCGAGATATGGGTGTTTGAAATTAAGGAATGGTTGAGGAACCATCAAAATTTTCGCTGGTCTGATACTCGAAACCAATAACTGGAATGGCCTAGGGGAAAAGTACGCACACCATTGTAATCGGGCGAGTTTCTACTTTCAGATGCAACAGGAATTTCTCGATTTCGTCAATCCGTTTGCGAGTTATGGGAGTTTGAAGTTAAGGAACGCTTGAGCAACCATCAAAATTTTCGCAAGTCTGATACTCGAAACCAATAACTACTACGGCCTAGGGGAAAAGTACACACACCATTGTAATCGGTTGAGTTTCTACTTTCAGATTCAACAGGAATTTCTCGAGTTCGTCAATCCGTTCGCGAGATATGGGAGTTTGAATTAAGGAATGGTTGAGAAACCACCAAAATTTTCGCTGATTTGATACCCGAAACCAATAACTGGAATGACCTAGCGGAAAAGTACACACACCATTGTAATCGGGCGAGTTTCTACTTTCAGATGCAACGGGAATTTCTCGAGTTCGTCAATCCGTTCGTGAGATATGGGAGTTTGAAGTTTAGGAATGGTTGAGAAACCATCAAAGTTTTCGCAAGTCTGATAACCGAAACCAATTACTGGAATGGCCTAGGGAAAAAGCACAAATACCGTTGTAATCGGGCGAGTTTCTACTTTCAGATGCAACAGGAATTTCTCGAGTTCGTCAATCCGTTCGCGAGGTATGGGAGTTCGAAGATAAGGAATGGTTGAGAAACCATCAAAATTTTCGAAAGTCTGATACTCGAAACCAATAACTACTATGGTCTAGGGGAAAATTCCACACAAACCATTGTAATCGGGCGAGCTTCTACTTTCAGATGCAACAGGAATTTCTCGAGTTCGTCAATCCGTTCGCGAGATATGGGAGTTTGAAGTTAAGGAACGCTTGAGCAACCATCAAAATTTTCGCAAGTCTGATACTCGAAACCAATAACTACTATGGCCTAGGGGAAAAGTACACACACCATTGTAATCGGGTGGGTTTCTACTTTCAGATGCAACAGGAATTTCTCGAGTTCGTCAATCCGTTCGCGGGATATGGGAGTTCGAATTTAAGGAATGGTTGAGAAACCATCAAAATTTTCGCAAGTCTGATACCCGAAACCAATAACTACTATGGTCTAGGGGAAAAGTACACATACCATTGTAATCGGGCGCGTTTCTACTTTCAGATGCAGTAGGTATTTCTCGAGTTCGTCAATCCGTTCGCCAGATATGGGAGTTTGAAGTTAAGGAATGGTTGAGAAACCACCAAAATTTTCGCTGATTTAATACTCGAAACCAATAACTACTATGGTCTAGGGGAAAATTACACACACCATTGTAATCGGGCGAGTTTCTACTTTCAGATGCAAGAGGAATTTCTCCAGTTCGTCAATCCGTTCGCGAGATATGGGAGTTTGAAGTTAAGGAACGCTTGAGCAACCATCAAAATTTTCGCAAGTCTGATACCCGAAACCAATAACTACTATGGTCTAGGGGAAAAGTACACATACCATTGTAATCGGGCGAGTTTCTACTTTCAGATGCAGTAGGAATTTCTCGAGTTCGTCAATCCCTTCGCGAGATATGGGAGTTTGAAGTTAAGGAATGGTTGAGAAACCACCAAAATTTTCGCTGATTTGATACCCGAAACCAATAACTGGAATGGCCTAGGGGAAAAGTACACACACCATTGTAATCGGGCGAGTTTCTACTTTCAGATGCAACAGGAATTTCTCGAGTTCGTCAATCCGTTCGTGAGATATTGATAGTTTGAAGTTTAGGAATGGTTGAGAAACCATCAAAGTTTTCGCAAGTCTGATACCCGAAACCAATTACTGGAATGGCCTACGGAAAAAGTACACATACCGTTGTAATCGGGCGAGTTTCTACTTTCAGATGCAACAGGAATTTCTCGAGTTCGTCAATCCGTTCGCGAGATATGGGAGTTCGAAAATAAGGAATGGTTGAGAAACCATCAAAATTTTCGAAAGTCTGATACTCGAAACCAATAACTACTATGGCCTAGGGGAAAAGTACACACACCATTGTAATCGGTTGAGTTTCTACTTTCAGATTCAACAGGAATTTCTCGAGTTCGTCAATCCGTTTGCGAGTTATGGGAGTTTGAAGTTAAGGAATGGTTGAGAAACCATCAAAATTTTCGAAAGTCTGATACTCGAAACCAATAACTACTATGGTCTAGGGGAAAATTCCACACACACCATTGTAATCGGGCGAGCTTCTACTTTCAGATGCAACAGGAATTTCTCGAGTTCGTCAATCCGTTCGCGAGATATGGGAGTTTGAAGTTAAGGAACGCTTGAGCAACCATCAAAATTTTCGCAAGTCTGATACTCGAAACCAATAACTACTATGGCCTAGGGGAAAAGTACACATACCGTTGTAATCGGGCGAGTTTCTACTTTCAGATGCAACAGGAATTTCTCGAGTTCGTCAATCCGTTCGCGAGATATGGGAGTTTGAAGTTTAGGAATAGTTGAGAAACCATCAAAATTTTCGTAAGTCTGATAACCGAAACCAATTACTGGAATGGCCTAGGGAAAAAGTACACATACCGTTGTAATCGGGCGAGTTTCTACTTTCAGATGCAACAGGCATTTCTCGAGTTCGTCAATCCGTTCGCGAGGTATGGGAGTTCGAAGATAAGGAATGGTTGAGAAACCATCAAAATTTTCGAAAGTCTGATACTCGAAACCAATAACTACTATGGTCTAGGGGAAAATTCCACACACACCATTGTAATCGGGCGAGCTTCTACTTTCAGATGCAACAGGAATTTCTCGAGTTCGTCAATCCGTTCGCGAGATATGGGAGTTTGAAGTTAAGGAATGGTTGAGAAACCACCAAAATTTTCGCTGATTTGATACCCGAAACCAATAACTGGAATGACCTAGGGGAAAAGTACACACACCATTGTAATCGGGCGAGTTTCTACTTTCAGATGCAACAGGAATTTCTCGAGTTCGTACAATCCGTTCGCGAGATATGGGAGTTTGAAGTTTAGGAATGGTTGAGAAACCATCAAAGTTTTCGCAAGTCTGATACCCGAAACCAATTACTGGAATGGCCTAGGGAAAAAGTACACATACCGTTGTAATCGGGCGAGTTTCTACTTTCAGATGCAACAGGAATTTCTCGAGTTCGTCAATCCGTTCGCGAGGTATGGGAGTTCGAAGATAAGGAATGGTTGAGAAACCATCAAAATTTTCGAAAGTCTGATACTCGAAACCAATAACTACTATGGTCTAGGGGAAAATTCCACACAAACCATTGTAATCGGGCGAGCTTCTACTTTCAGATGCAACAGGAATTTCTCGAGTTCGTCAATCCGTTCGCGAGATATGGGAGTTTGAAGTTAAGGAACGCTTGAGCAACCATCAAAATTTTCGCAAGTCTGATACTCGAAACCAATAACTACTATGGCCTCGGGGAAAAGTACACACACCATTGTAATCGGGTGGGTTTCTACTTTCAGATGCAACAGGAATTTCTCGAGTTCATCAATCCGTTCGCGAGATATGGGAGTTCGAATTTAAGGAATGGTTGAGAAACCATCAAAATTTTCGCAAGTCTGATACCCGAAACCAATAACTACTATGGTCTAGGGGAAAAGTACACATACCATTGTAATCGGGCGCGTTTCTACTTTCAGATGCAGTAGGAATTTCTCGAGTTCGTCAATCCGTTCGCGAGATATGGGAGTTTGAAGTTAAGGAATGGTTGAGAAACCACCAAAATTTTCGCTGATTTGATACCCGAAACCAATAACTGGAATGGCCTAGGGGAAAAGTACACACACCATTGTAATCGGGCGAGTTTCTACTTTCAGATGCATCAGGAATTTCTCGAGTTCGTCAATCCGTTCGCGAGATATGGGAGTTTGAAGTTTAGGAATGGTTGAGAAACCATCAAAGTTTTCGCAAGTCTGATTCCCGAAACCAATTACTGGAATGGCCTACGGAAGAAGTACACATACCGTTGTAATCGGGCGAGTTTCTACTTTCAGATGCAACAGGAATTTCTCGAGTTCGTCAATCCGTTCGCGAGATATGGGAGTTCGAAGATAAGGAATGGTAGAGAAACCATCAAAATTTTCGAAAGTCTGATACTCGAAACCAATAACTACTATGGCCTAGGGGAAAAGTACACAAACCACTGAAATCGGGCGAGATTCTACTTTCAGATGCAACAGGAATTTCTAGAGTTCGTCAAACCGTTCGCGAGATATGGGAGTTCGAAGTTAAGGAATGGTTGAGAAACCATCAAAATTTTCGCAAGTCTGAAGCTCGAAACCAATAACTACTATGGTCTAGGGGAAAAGTACACACACCATTGAAATCGGGCGAGATTCTACTTTCAGATGCAACTGGAATTTCTCGAGTTCGTCAATCCGTTCGCGAGATATGGGAGTTTGAAGTTAAGAAACGCTTGAGCAACCATCAAAATTTTCGCAAGTCTGATACTCGAAACCAATAACTACTATGGCCTAGGGGAAAAGTACACACACCATTGTAATCGGGTGGGTTTCTACTTTCAGATGCAACAGGAATTTCTCGAGTTCGTCAATCCCTTCGCTAGATATGGGAGTTTGAAGTTAAGGAACGCTTGAGCAACTATCAAAATTTTCGCAAGTCTGATACCCGAAACCAATAACTACTATGGCCTAGGGGAAAAGTACACACACCATTGTAATCAGGCGTGCTTCTACCTTCAGATTCAACAGGAATTTCTAGAGTTCGTCCATCCGTTCGCGAGATATGGGAGTTTGAAGTTAAGGAATGGTTGAGAAACCATCAAAATTTTCGCAAGTCTGATACCCGAAACCAATAACTGGAATGGCCTAGGGAAAAAGTACACATACCGTTGAAATCGAGCGAGTTTCTACTTTCAGATGCAACAGGAATTTCTCGAGTTCGTCAATCCGTTCGCGAGATATGGGAGTTCGAATTTAAGGAATGGTTGAGAAACCATCAAAATTTTCGAAAGTCTGATACTCGAAACCAATAACTACTATGGTCTAGGGGAAAAGTACACACACCATTGTAATCGGGCGAGTTTCTACTTTCAGATGCGACAGGAATTTCTCGAGTTTGTCAAGCCGTTCGCGAGATATGGGAGTTTGAAGTTTAGGAATGGTTGAGAAACCATCAAAGTTTTCGCAAGTCTGATACCCGAAACCAATAACTGGAATAGCCTAGGGAAAAAGTACACATACCGTTGTAATCGGGCGAGTTTCTACTTTCAGATGCAACAGGAATTTCTCGAGTTCGTCAATCCGTTCGCGAGATATGGGAGTTCGAATTTAAGGAATGGTTGAGAAACCATCAAAATTTTCGAAAGTCTGATACTCGAAACCAATAACTACTATGGTCTAGGGGAAAAGTACACACACCATTGTAATCGGGCGAGTTTCTACTTTCAGATGCGACAGGAATTTCTCGAGTTTGTCAAGCCGTTCGCGAGATATGGGAGTTTGAAGTTAAGGAACGCTTGAGAAACCATCAAAATTTTCGCAAGTCTGATACCCGAAACCAATAACTACAAAGGCCGAGGGGAAAAATACACATACCGTTGTAATCGGGCGAGTTTTTGCTTTCAGATGCAATAGGAATTTCTCGAGTTCGTCAATCCGTTCGCGAGATGTGGGAGTTTGATGTTAAGGAATGGTTGAGAAACCATCAAAATTTTCGCATGTCTGATACTCGAAAGCAATAACTACTATGGCCTAGGGGAAAAGTACACACACCATTGTAATCGGGCGAGTTTCTACTTTCAGATGCGACAGGAATTTCTCTAGTTCGTCAATCCGTTCGCGAGATATGGGAGTTTGAAGTTAAGGAACGCTTGAGCAACCATCAAAATTTTCGCAAGTCTGATACCCGAAACCAATAACTTCTATGGTCTAGGGGAAAAGTACACATACCATTGTAATCGGGCGAGTTTCTACTTTCAGATGCAGTAGGAACTTCTCGAGTTCGTCAATCCCTTCGCGAGATATGGGAGTTTGAAGTTAAGGAATGGTTGAGAAACCACCAAAATTTTCGCTGATTTGATACCCGAAACCAATAACTGGAATGGCCTAGGGGAAAAGTACACACACCGTTGTAATCGGGCGAGTTTCTACTTTCAGATGCAACAGGAATTTCTCGAGTTCGTCAATCCGTTCGTGAGATATGGGAGTTTGAAGTTTAGGAATGGTTGAGAAACCATCAAAGTTTTCGCAAGTCTGATTCCCGAAACCAATTACTGGAATGGCCTACGGAAGAAGTACACATACCGTTGTAATCGGGCGAGTTTCTACTTTCAGATGCAACAGGAATTTCTCGAGTTCGTCAATCCGTTCGCGAGATATGGGAGTTCGAAGATAAGGAATGGTAGAGAAACCATCAAAATTTTCGAAAGTCTGATACTCGAAACCAATAACTACTATGGCCTAGGGGAAAAGTACACAAACCACTGAAATCGGGCGAGATTCTACTTTCAGATGCAACAGGAATTTCTAGAGTTCGTCAAACCGTTCGCGAGATATGGGAGTTCGAAGTTAAGGAATGGTTGAGAAACCATCAAAATTTTCGCAAGTCTGAAGCTCGAAACCAATAACTACTATGGTCTAGGGGAAAAGTACACACACCATTGAAATCGGGCGAGATTCTACTTTCAGATGCAACTGGAATTTCTCGAGTTCGTCAATCCGTTCGCGAGATATGGGAGTTTGAAGTTAAGAAACGCTTGAGCAACCATCAAAATTTTCGCAAGTCTGATACTCGAAACCAATAACTACTATGGCCTAGGGGAAAAGTACACACACCATTGTAATCAGGCGTGCTTCTACCTTCAGATTCAACAGGAATTTCTAGAGTTCGTCCATCCGTTCGCGAGATATGGGAGTTTGAAGTTAAGGAATGGTTGAGAAACCATCAAAATTTTCGCAAGTCTGATACCCGAAACCAATAACTGGAATGGCCTAGGGAAAAAGTACACATACCGTTGAAATCGAGCGAGTTTCTCCTTTCAGATGCAATAGGAATTACCCGAGTTCGTCAATCCGTTCGCGAGATATGGGAGTTTGAAGTTAAGGAACGCTTGAGCAACCATCTAAATTTTCGCAAGTCTGATACTCGAAAACAATAACTACTATGGTCTAGGGGAAAAGTACACACACCATTGTAATCGGGCGAGTTTCTACTTTCAGGTGCAACAGGAATTTCTCGAGTTCGTCAATCCGTTCGCGAGGTATGGGAGTTTGAAGTTAAGGAACGCTTGAGCAACAATCAAAATTTTCGCAAGTCTGATACTCGAAACCAATAACTGCAATGGCCTAGGGGAAAAGTACACACACCATTGAAATCGTGCGAGATTCTACTTTCAGATGCAACCGGAATTTCTCGAGTTCGTCAAACCGTTCGCGAGATATGGGAGTTTGAAGTTAAGGAACGCTTGAGCAACCATCTAGATTTTCGCAAGTCTGATACTCGAAAACAATAACTACTATGGTCTAGGGGAAAAGTACACACACCATTGTAATCGGGCGAGTTTCTACTTTCAGGTGCAACAGGAATTTCTCGAGTTCGTCAATCCGTTCGCGAGATATGGGAGTTTGAAGTTAAGGAACGCTTGAGCAACAATCAAAATTTTCGCAAGTCTGATACTCGAAACCAATAACTGCAATGGCCTAGGGGAAAAGTACACACACCATTGAAATCGTGCGAGATTCTACTTTCAGATGCAACCGGAATTTCTCGAGTTCGTCAATTCGTTCGCGAGATATGGGAGTTTGAAGTTAAGGAACGCTTGAGCAACCATCAAAATTTTCTCAAGTCTGATACTCGAAACCAATAACTACTATGGCCTAGGGGAAAAGTGCAAACACCATTGTAATCGGGCGAGTTTCTACTTTCAGATGCAGCAGCAATTTCACGAGTTCGTCAATCCGTTCGCGAGATATGGGAGTTTGAAGTTAAGGAATGGTCGAGAAACCACCAAAATTGTCGCTGATTTGATACCCGAAACCAATAACTGGAATGGCCTAGGGGAAAAGTACACACACCATTGTAATCGGGCGAGATTCTACTTTCAGATGCAATAGGAATTTCTCGAGTTCGTCAATCCGTTCGCGAGATATGGGAGTTTGAAGTTTAGGAATGGTTGAGAAACCATCAAAGTTTTCGCAAGTCTGATACCCGAAACCAATAACTGGAATAGCCTAGGGAAAAAGTACACATACCGTTGTAATCGGGCGAGTTTCTACTTTCAGATGCAACAGGAATTTCTCGAGTTCGTCAATCCGTTCGCGAGATATGGGAGTTCGAATTTAAGGAATGGTTGAGAAACCATCAAAATTTTCGAAAGTCTGATACTCGAAACCAATAACTACTATGTTCTAGGGGAAAAGTACACACACCATTGTAATCGGGCGAGTTTCTACTTTCAGATGCGACAGGAATTTCTCGAGTTTGTCAAGCCGTTCGCGAGATATGGGAGTTTGAAGTTAAGGAACGCTTGAGAAACCATCAAAATTTTCGCAAGTCTGATACCCGAAACCAATAACTACAAAGGCCGAGGGGAAAAATACACATACCGTTGTAATCGGGCGAGTTTTTGCTTTCAGATGCAATAGGAATTTCTCGAGTTCGTCAATCCGTTCGCGAGATGTGGGAGTTTGATGTTAAGGAATGGTTGAGAAACCATCAAAATTTTCGCATGTCTGATACTCGAAAGCAATAACTACTATGGCCTAGGGGAAAAGAACACACACCATTGTAATCGGGCGAGTTTCTACTTTCAGATGCGACAGGAATTTCTCGAGTTTGTCAAGCCGTTCGCGAGATATGGGAGTTTGAAGTTAAGGAAGGCTTGAGAAACCATCAAAATTTTCGCAAGTCTGATACCCGAAACCAATAACTACAAAGGCCGAGGGGAAAAATACACATACCGTTGTAATCGGGCGAGTTTCTGCTTTCAGATGTCAAAGGAATTTCTCGAGTTCGTCAATTCGTTCGCGAGATATGGGAGTTTGAGGTTAAGGAATGGTTGTGAATCCATCAAAATTTTCGCAAGTCTGATACTCGAAACCAATAACTACTATGGCCTAGGGCAAAATTACACATACCGTTGTAATCGGGCGAGTTTCTGCTTTCAGATGCAATAGAAATTTCTCGAGTTCGTCAATCCGTTCGCGAGATATGAGAGTTGGAAGTTAAGGAATGGTTGAGAAACCATCAAAATTTTCGCTGGTCTGATACTCGAAACCAATAACTACTATGGTCTAGGGGAAAACTACACACACCATTGTAATCGGGCGAGTATCTGCTTTCAGATGCAACAGGAATTTCTCGAGTTCGTCAATCCGTTCGCGAGATATGGGAGTTTGAAGTTAAGGAATGGTTGAGAAACCACAAAAATTTTCGCTGATTTGATACCCGAAAACAATAACTGGAATGGCCTAGGGGAAAAGTACACACACCATTGTAATCGGGCGAGTTTCTACTTTCAGATGCAACAGGAATTTCTCGAGTTCGTCAATCCGTTCGTGAGATATGGGAGTTTGAAGTTTAGGAACGGTTGAGAAACCATCAAAGTTTTCGCAAGTCTGATACCCGAAACCAATAACTGGAATGGCCTAGGGGAAAAGTACACACACCATTGAAATCGTGCGAGATTCTACTTTCAGATGCAACCGGAATTTCTCGAGTTCGTCAATCCGTTCGCGAGATATGGGAGTTTGAAGTTAAGGAACGCTTGAGCAACCATCAAAATTTTCGCAAGTCTGATACTCGAAACCAATAACTACTATGGCCTAGGGCAAAATTACACATACCGTTGTAATCGGTAGAGTTTCTGCTTTCAGATGCAATAGAAATTTCTCGAGTTCGTCAATCCGTTCGCGAGATATGAGAGTTTGAAGTTAAGGAATGGTCGAGAAACCACCAAAATTGCCGCTGATTTGATACCCGAAACCAATAACTGGAATAGCCTAGGGAAAAAGTACACATACCGTTGTAATCGGGCGAGTTTCTACTTTCAGATGCAACAGGAATTTCTCGAGTTCGTCAATCCGTTCGCGAGATATGGGAGTTCGAAATTAAGGAATGGTTGAGAAACCATCAAAATTTTCGAAAGTCTGATACTCGAAACCAATAACTACTATGGTCTAGGGGAAAAGTACACACACCATTGTAAACGGGCGAGTTTCTACTTTCAGATGCGACAGGAATTTCTCGAGTTTGTCAAGCCGTTCGCGAGATATGGGAGTTTGAAGTTAAGGAACGCTTGAGAAACCATCAAAATTTTCGCAAGTCTGATACCCGAAACCAATAACTACAAAGGCCGAGGGGAAAAATACACACACCATTGTAATCGGGCGAGTTTCTACTTTCAGATGCGACAGGAATTTCTCGAGTTTGTCAAGCCGTTCGCGAGATATGGGAGTTTGAAGTTAAGGAACGCTTGAGAAACCATCAAAATTTTCGCAAGTCTGATACCCGAAACCAATAACTACAAAGGCCGAGGGGAAAAATACACATACCGTTGTAATCGGGCGAGTTTCTGCTTTCAGATGCCAAAGGAATTTCTCGAGTTCGTCAATTCGTTCGCGAGATATGGGAGTTTGAGGTTAAGGAATGGTTGTGAATCCATCAAAATTTTCGCAAGTCTGATACTCGAAACCAATAACTACTATGGCCTAGGGCAAAATTACACATACCGTTGTAATCGGGCGAGTTTCTGCTTTCAGATGCAATAGAAATTTCTCGAGTTCGTCAATCCGTTCGCGAGATATGAGAGATGGAAGTTAAGGAATGGTTGAGAAACCATCAAAATTTTCGCTGGTCTGATACTCGAAACCAATAACTGGAATGGCCTAGGGGAAAAGTACACACACCATTGTAATCGGGCAAGTTTCTACTTTCAGATGCAACAGGAATTTCTCGAGTTCGTCTATCCGTTCGCGAGATATGGAAGTTTGAAATTAAGGAATGGTTGAGAAACCATCAAAATTTTCGCTGGTCTGATACTCGAAACCAATAACCGGAATGGCCTAGGGGAAAAGTACGCACACCATTGTAATCGGGCGAGTTTCTACTTTCAGATGCAACAGGAATTTCTCGAGTTCGTCAATCCGTTTGCGAGATATGGGAGTCAGAAGTTAAGGAACGCTTGAGAAACCATCAAAATTTTCGCAAGTCTGATACCCGAAACCAATAACTGGAATGGCCTAGGGGAAAAGTACACACACCATTGACATCGGGCGAGATTCTACTTTCAGATGCAACTGGAATTTCTCGAGTTCGTCAATCCGTTCGCGAGATATGGGAGTTCGAAGTTAAGTAATGGTAGAGAAACCATCTAAATTTTCGCAAGTCTGATACTCGAAACCAATAACTACTATGGTCTAGGGGAAAAGTACACACACCATTGTAATCGGGCGAGTTTCTACTTTCAGATTCAACAGGAATTTCTCGAGTTCGTCAATCCGTTCGCGAGATATGGGAGTTTGAAGTTAAGGAATGGTTGAGAAACCACCAAAATTTTCACAGATTTGATACTCGAAACCAATAACTGGAATGGCCTAGGGGAAAAGTACACACACCATTGTAATCGAGCGAGTTTCTACTTTCAGATGCAACAGGAATTTCTCGAGTTCGTCAATCCGTTCGCGAGATATGGGAGTTCGAAGTTAAGGAACGCTTGAGCAACAATCAAAATTTTCGCAAGTCTGATACTCGAAACCAATAACTACAATGGCCTAGGGGAAAAGTACACACAGCATTGAAGTCGGGCGAGATTCTACTTTCAGATGCAACTGGAATTTCTCGAGTTCGTCAATCCGTTCGCGAGATATGGGAGTTTGAAGTTAAGAAACGCTTGAGCAACCATCAAAATTTTCGCAAGGCTGATACTCGAAACCAATAACTACTATGGCCTAGGGGAAAAGTACACACACCATTGTAATCGGGTGGGTTTCTACTTTCAGATGCAACAGGAATTTCTCGAGTTCGTCAATCCGTTCGCGAGATATGGGAGTTTGAAGTTAAGGAACGCTTGAGCAACAATCAAAATTTTCGCAAGTCTGATACTCGAAACCAATAACTACAATGGCCTAGGGGAAAAGTACACACAGCATTGAAGTCGGGCGAGATTCTACTTTCAGATGCAACTGGAATTTCTCGAGTTCGTCAATCCGTTCGCGAGATATGGGAGTTTGAAGTTAAGAAACGCTTGAGCAACCATCAAAATTTTCGCAAGTCTGATACTCGAAACCAATAACTACTATGGCCTAGGGGAAAAGTACACACACCATTGTAATCGGGTGGGTTTCTACTTTCAGATGCAACAGGAATTTCTCGAGTTCGTCAATCCCTTCGCTAGATATGGGAGTTTGAAGTTAAGGAACGCTTGAGCAACTATCAAAATTTTCGCAAGTCTGATACCCGAAACCAATAACTACTATGGCCTAGGGGAAAAGTACACACACCATTGTAATCGGGCGTGTTTCTACTTTCAGGTTCAACAGGAATTTCTCGAGTTCGTCAATCCGTTCGCGAGATATGGGAGTTTGAAGTTAAGGAATGGTTGAGAAACCACCAAAATTTTCGCAAGTCTGATACTCGAAACCAATAACTGCAATGGCCTAGGGGAAAAGTACACACACCATTGAAATCGGGCGAGATTCTACTTTCAGATGCAACAGGAATTTCTCGAGTTCGTCAATCCGTTCGCGAGGTATGGGAGTTCGAAGATAAGGAATGGTTGAGAAACCATCAAAATTTTCGAAAGCCTGATACTCGATACCAATAACTACTATGGTCTAGGGGAAAATTCCACACACACCATTGTAATCGGGCGAGCTTCTACTTTCAGATGCAACAGGAATTTCTCGAGTTCGTCAATCCGTTCGCGAGATATGGGAGTTTGAAGTTAAGGAACGCTTGAGCAACCATCAAAATTTTCGCAAGTCTGATACTCGAAACCAATAACTACTATGGCCTAGGGGAAAAGTACACACACCATTGTAATCGGGTGGGTTTCTACTTTCAGATGCAACAGGAATTTCTCGAGTTCGTCAATCCGTTCGCGAGATATGGGAGTTCGAATTTAAGGAATGGTTGAGAAACCATCAAAATTTTCGCAAGTCTGATACCCGAAACCAATAACTACTATGGTCTAGGGGAAAAGTACACATACCATTGTAATCGGGCGAGTTTCTACTTTCAGATGCAGTAGGAACTTCTCGAGTTCGTCAATCCCTTCGCGAGATATGGGAGTTTGAAGTTAAGGAATGGTTGAGAAACCACCAAAATTTTCGCTGATTTGATACCCGAAACCAATAACTGGAATGGCCTAGGGGAAAAGTACACACACCGTTGTAATCGGGCGAGTTTCTACTTTCAGATGCAACAGGAATTTCTCGAGTTCGTCAATCCCTTCGCTAGATATGGGAGTTTGAAGTTAAGGAACGCTTGAGCAACTATCAAAATTTTCGCAAGTCTGATACCCGAAACCAATAACTACTATGGCCTAGGGGAAAAGTACACACACCATTGTAATCGGGCGTGTTTCTACTTTCAGATTCAACAGGAATTTCTCGAGTTCGTCAATCCGTTCGCGAGATATGGGAGTTTGAAGTTAAGGAATGGTTGAGAAACCACCAAAATTTTCGCAGATTTGATACACGAAACCAATAACTGGAATGGCCTAGGGGAAAAGTACACACACCATTGTAATCGGGCGAGTTTCTACTTTCAGATGCAATAGGAATTACCCGAGTTCGTCTATCCGTTCGCGAGATATGGGAGTTAGAATTTAAGGAACGCTTGAGAAACCATCAAAATTTTGGCAAGTCTGATACTCGAAACCAATAACTGCAATGGCCTAGGGGAAAAGTACACACACCATTGAAATCGGGCGAGATTCTACTTTCAGAAACAACTGGAATTTCTCGAGTTCGTCAATCCGTTCGCGAGATATGGGAGTTTGAAGTTAAGAAACGCTTGAGCAACCATCAAAATTTTCGCAAGTCTGATACTCGAAACCAATAACTAATATGGCATAGGAGAAAAGTAGGCACACCATTGTAATCGGGCGAGTTTCTACTTTCAGATGCAGCAACAATTTCTCGAATTCGTCAATCCGTTCGCGAGATATGGGAGTTTGAAGTTAAGGAATGGTTGAGAAACCACCAAAATTGTCGCTGATTTGATACCCGAAACCAATAACTGGAATGGCCTAGGGGAAAAGTACACACACCATTGTAATCGGGCGAGTTTCTACTTTCAGATGCAATAGGAATTTCTCGAGTTCGTCAATCCGTTCGCGAGATATGGGAGTTTGAAGTTAAGGAATGGTGGAGAAGCAATCAAAATTTTCGCAAGTCTGATACTGGAAATCAATAACTACTATTGCCTAGGGCAGAAATACACATACCGTTATAATCGGGCGAGTTTCTACTTTCAGATGCAACAGGAATTTCTCGAGTTCGTCAATCCGTTCGCGAGATATGGGAGTTTGAAGTTAAGGAACGCTTGGGAAACCATCAAAATTTTCGCAAGTCTGATACTCGAAACCAATAACTACTATGGCCTAGGGGAAAAGTACACACACCATTGTAATCGGGCGAGTATCTACTTTCAGATACATCAGGAATTTCACGAGTTCGTCAATCAGTTCCCGAGATATGGGAGTTTGAAGTTAAGGAATGGTTGAGAAACCATCAAAATTTTCGCAAGTCTGATACTCGAAACGAAGAACTACTATTGCCTAGGGCAGAAATACACATACCGTTGTAACCGGGCGAGTTTCTACTTTCAGATGCAACAGGAATTTCTCGAGTTCGTCAATCCGTTCGCGAGATATGGGAGTTTGAAGTTTAGGAATGGTTGAGAAACCATCAAAATTTTCGCAAGTCTGATACCCGAAACCAATAACTGGAATGGCCTAGGGAAAAAGTACACATACCGTTGAAATCGAGCGAGTTTCTCCTTTCAGATGCAATAGGAATTACCCGAGTTCGTCTATACGTTCGCGAGATATGGGAGTTTGAAATTAAGGAATGGTTGAGAAACCATCAAAATTTTCGCTGGTCTGATACTCGAAACCAATAACCGGTATGCCCTAGGGGAAAAGTACGCACACCATTGTAATCGGGCGAGTTTCTACTTTCAGATGCAACAGGAATTTCTCGAGTTCGTCAATCCGTTTGCGAGATATGGGAGTTAGAAGTTAAGGAACGCTTGAGAAACCATCAAAATTTTCGCAAGTCTGATACCCGAAACCAATAACTGGAATGGCCTAGGGGAAAAGTACACACACCGTTGAAATCGGGCGAGATTCTACTTTCAGATGCAACTGGAATTTCTCGAGTTCGTCAATCCGTTCGCGAGATATGGGAGTTTGAAGTTAAGGAACGCTTGAGCAACCATCAAAATTTTCGCAAGTCTGATACTCGAAACCACTAACTACTATGGCCTAGGGGAAAAGTACACAAACCATTGAAATCGGGCGAGATTCTACTTTCAGATGCAACAGGAATTTCTAGAGTTCGTGAATCCGTTCGCGAGATATGGGAGTTCGAAGTTAAGGAATGGTTGAGAAACCATCAAAATTTTCGCAAGTCTGATGCTCGAAACCAATAACTACTATGGTCTAGGGGAAAAGTACGCACACCATTGTAATCGGGCGAGTTTCTACTTTCAGATGCAACAGGAATTTCTCGAGTTCGTCAATCCGTTTGCGAGATATGGGAGTTAGAAGTTAAGGAACGCTTGAGAAACCATCAAAATTTTCGCAAGTCTGATACCCGAAACCAATAACTGGAATGGCCTAGGGGAAAAGTACACACACCATTGACATCGGGCGAGATTCTACTTTCAGATGCGACTGGAATTTCTCGAGTTCGTCAATCCGTTCGCGAGATATGGGAGTTTGAAGTTAAGGAACGCTTGAGCAACCATCAAAATTTTTGCAAGTCTGATACTCGAAACCAATAACTACTATGGTCTAGGGGAAAAGTACACACACCATTGTAATCGGGCGAGTTTCTACTTTCAGATTCAACAGGAATTTCTCGAGTTCGTCAATCCGTTCGCGAGGTATGGGAGTTTGAAGTTAAGAAACGCTTGAGCAACCATCAAAATTTTCGCAAGTCTGATACTCGAAACCAATAACTAATATGGCATAGGAGAAAAGTAGACACACCATTGTAATCGGGCGAGTTTCTACTTTAAGATGCAGCAGCAATTTCTCGAATTCGTCAATCCGTTCGCGAGATATGGGAGTTTGAAGTTAAGGAACGCTTGGGAAACCATCAAAATTTTCGCAAGTCTAATACTCGAAACCAATAACTACTATGGCCTAGGGGAAAAGTACACACACCATTGTAATCGGGCGAGTTTCTACTTTCAGATACATCAGGAATTTCACGAGTTCGTCAATCAGTTCCCGAGATATGGGAGTTTGAAGTTAAGGAATGGTTGAGAAACCATCAAAATTTTCGCAAGTCTGATACTCGAAACGAAGAACTACTATTGCCTAGGGCAGAAATACACATACCGTTGTAACCGGGCGAGTTTCTACTTTCAGATGCAACAGGAATTTTTCGAGTTCGTCAATCCTTTCGCGAGATATGGGAGTTTGATGTCAAGGAATGGTTGAGAAACCATCAAAGTTTTCGCAAGTCTGATACCCGAAACCAATAAGTGGAATGGCCTAGGGAAAAAGTACACATACTGTTGTAATCGGGCGAGTTTCTACTTTCAGATGCAACAGGAATTTCTCGAGTTCGTCAATCCGTTCGCGAGATATGGGAGTTCGAATTTAAGGAATGGTTGAGAAACCATCAAAATTTTCGAAAGTCGGATACTCGAAACCAATAACTACTATGGTCTAGGGGAAAATTACACACACCACTGTAATCGGGCGAGTTTCTACTTTCAGATGCAACAGGAATTTCTCGAGTTCGTCAATCCGTTCGCGAGATATGGGAGTTTAAAGTTAAGGAACGCTTGAGCAACCATCAAAATTTTTGCAAGTCTGATGCTCGAAACCAATAACTGCAATGGGCTAGGGGAAAAGTACACACACCATTGAAATCGGGCGAGATTCTACTTTCAGATGCAACTGGAATTTCTCGAGTTCGTCAATCCGTTCGCGAGATATGGGAGTTCGAAGTTAAGTAATGATTGAGAAACCATCTAAATTTTCGCAAGTCTGATACTCGAAACCAATAACTACTATGGTCTAGGGGAAAAGTACACACACCGTTGTAATCGGGCGAGTTTCTACTTTCAGATGCAACAGGAATTTCTCGAGTTCGTCAGTCCGTTCGCGAGATATGGGAGTTTGAAGTTAAGGAACGCTTGAGCAACCATCAAAATTTTCGCAAGTCTGATACTCGAAACCAATAACTACTATGGTCTAGGGGAAAAGTACACACACCATTCTAATCGGGCGAGTTTCTACTTTCAGATGCAACAGGAATTTCTCGAGTTCGTCAATCCGTTCGCGAGATATGGGAGTTTGAAGTTAAGGAACGCTTGAGCAACCATCAAAATTTTTGCAAGTCTGATACTCGAAACCAATAACTACTATGGTCTAGGGGAAAAGTACACACACCATTGTAATCGGGCGAGTTTCTACTTTCAGATTCAACAGGAATTTCTCGAGTTCGTCAATCCGTTCGCGAGGTATGGGAGTTTGAAGTTAAGGAATGGTTGAGAAACCACCAAAATTTTCACAGATTTGATACTCGAAACCAATAACTGGAATGGCCTAGGGGAAAAGTACACACACCATTGAAATCGGGCGAGATTCTACTTTCAGAAACAACTGGAATTTCTCGAGTTCGTCAATCCGTTCGCGAGATATGGGAGTTTGAAGTTAAGAAACGCTTGAGCAACCATCAAAATTTTCGCAAGTCTGATACTCGAAACCAATAACTAATATGGCATAGGAGAAAAGTAGACACACCATTGTAATCGGGCGAGTTTCTACTTTAAGATGCAGCAGCAATTTCTCGAATTCGTCAATCCGTTCGCGAGATATGGGAGTTTGAAGTTAAGGAACGCTTGGGAAACCATCAAAATTTTCGAAAGTCTAATACTCGAAACCAATAACTACTATGGCCTAGGGGAAAAGTACACACACCATTGTAATCGGGCGAGTTTCTACTTTCAGATACATCAGGAATTTCACGAGTTCGTCAATCAGTTCCCGAGATATGGGAGTTTGAAGTTAAGGAATGGTTGAGAAACCATCAAAATTTTCGCAAGTCTGATACTCGAAACGAAGAACTACTATTGCCTAGGGCAGAAATACACATACCGTTGTAACCGGGCGAGTTTCTACTTTCAGATGCAACAGGAATTTTTCGAGTTCGTCAATCCTTTCGCGAGATATGGGAGTTTGATGTCAAGGAATGGTTGAGAAACCATCAAAGTTTTCGCAAGTCTGATACCCGAAACCAATAAGTGGAATGGCCTAGGGAAAAAGTACACATACTGTTGTAATCGGGCGAGTTTCTACTTTCAGATGCAACAGGAATTTCTCGAGTTCGTCAATCCGTTCGCGAGATATGGGAGTTCGAATTTAAGGAATGGTTGAGAAACCATCAAAATTTTCGAAAGTCGGATACTCGAAACCAATAACTACTATGGTCTAGGGGAAAATTACACACACCACTGTAATCGGGCGAGTTTCTACTTTCAGATGCAACAGGAATTTCTCGAGTTCGTCAATCCGTTCGCGAGATATGGGAGTTTAAAGTTAAGGAACGCTTGAGCAACCATCAAAATTTTTGCAAGTCTGATGCTCGAAACCAATAACTGCAATGGGCTAGGGGAAAAGTACACACACCATTGAAATCGGGCGAGATTCTACTTTCAGATGCAACTGGAATTTCTCGAGTTCGTCAATCCGTTCGCGAGATATGGGACTTCGAAGTTAAGTAATGATTGAGAAACCATCTAAATTTTCGCAAGTCTGATACTCGAAACCAATAACTACTATGGTCTAGGGGAAAAGTACACACACCGTTGTAATCGGGCGAGTTTCTACTTTCAGATGCAACAGGAATTTCTCGAGTTCGTCAGTCCGTTCGCGAGATATGGGAGTTTGAAGTTAAGGAACGCTTGAGCAACCATCAAAATTTTCGCAAGTCTGATACTCGAAACCAATAACTACTATGGTCTAGGGGAAAAGTACACACACCATTCTAATCGGGCGAGTTTCTACTTTCAGATGCAACAGGAATTTCTCGAGTTCGTCAATCAGTTCGCGAGATATGGGAGTTTGAAGTTAAGGAACGCTTGAGCAACCATCAAAATTTTCGCAAGTCTGATACTCGAAACCAATAACTGCAATGGCCTAGGGGAAAAGTACACACCATTGAAATCGGGCGAGATTCTACTTTCAGATGCAACTGGAATTTCTCGAGTTCGTCAATCCGTTCGCGAGATATGGGAGTTTGAAGTTTAGGAATGGTTGAGAAACCATCAAAATTTTCGCAAGTCTGATACCCGAAACCAATAACTGGAATGGCCTAGGGAAAAAGTACACATACCGTTGAAATCGAGCGAGTTTCTCCTTTCAGATGCAATAGGAATTACCCGAGTTCGTCTATCCGTTCGCGAGATATGGGAGTTTGAAATTAAGGAATGGTTGAGAAACCATCAAAATTTTCGCTGGTCTGATACTCGAAACCAATAACCGGAATGCCCTAGGGGAAAAGTACGCACACCATTGTAATCGGGCGAGTTTCTACTTTCAGATGCAACAGGAATTTCTCGAGTTCGTCAATCCGTTTGCGAGATATGGGAGTTAGAAGTTAAGGAACGCTTGAGAAACCATCAAAATTTTCGCAAGTCTGATACCCGAAACCAATAACTGGAATGGCCTAGGGGAAAAGTACACACACCGTTGAAATCGGGCGAGATTCTACTTTCAGATGCAACTGGAATTTCTCGAGTTCGTCAATCCGTTCGCGAGATATGGGAGTTTGAAGTTAAGGAACGCTTGAGCAACTATCAATATTTTCGCAAGTCTGATACTCGAAACCAATAACTACTATGGCCTAGGGGAAAAGTACACAAACCATTGAAATCGGGCGAGATTCTACTTTCAGATGCAACAGGAATTTCTAGAGTTCGTGAATCCGTTCGCGAGATATGGGAGTTCGAAGTTAAGGAATGGTTGAGAAACCATCAAAATTTTCGCAAGTCTGATGCTCGAAACCAATAACTACTATGGTCTAGGGGAAAAGTACGCACACCATTGTAATCGGGCGAGTTTCTACTTTCAGATTCAACAGGAAATTCTCGAGTTCGTCAATCCGTTCGCGAGGTATGGGAGTTTGAAGTTAAGGAATGGTTGAGAAACCACCAAAATTTTCACAGATTTGATACTCGAAACCAATAACTGGAATGGCCTAGGGGAAAAGTACACACACCATTGTAATCGAGCGAGTTTCTACTTTCAGATGCAACAGGAATTTCTCGAGTTCGTCAATCCGTTCGCTAGATATGGGAGTTTGAAGTTTAGGAATGGTTGAGAAACCATCAAAATTTTCGCAAGTCTGATGCTCGAAACCAATAACTACTATGGTCTAGGGGAAAAGTACGCACACCATTGTAATCGGGCGAGTTTCTACTTTCAGATGCAACAGGAATTTCTCGAGTTCGTCAATCCGTTCGCGAGATATGGGAGTTTGAAGTTAAGGAACGCTTGGGAAACCATCAAAATTTTCGCAAGTCTGATACTCGAAACCAATAACTACTATGGCCTAGGGGAAAAGAACACACACCATTGTAATCGGGCGAGTTTCTACTTTCAGATACATCAGGAATTTCACGACTTCGTCAATCAGTTCCCGAGATATTGGAGTTTGAAGTTAAGGAATGGTTGAGAAACCATCAAAATTTTCGCAAGTCTGATGCTCGAAACCAATAACTACTATGGTCTAGGGGAAAAGTACGAACACCATTGTAATCGGGCGAGTTTCTACTTTCAGATGCAACGGGAATTTCTCGAGTTCGTCAATCCGTTTGCGAGATATGGGAGTTTGAAGTTTAGGAATGGTTGAGAAACCATCAAAATATTCGCAAGTCTGATACCCGAAACCAATAACTGGAATGGCCTAGGGAAAAAGTACACATACCGTTGAAATCGAGCGAGTTTCTCCTTTCAGATGCAATAGGAATTACCCGAGTTCGTCTATCCGTTCGCGAGATATGGGAGTTTGAAATTAAGGAATGGTTGAGAAACCATCAAAATTTTCGCTGGTCTGATACTCGAAACCAATAACCGGAATGCCCTATGGGAAAAGTACGCACACCATTGTAATCGGGCGAGTTTCTACTTTCAGATGCAACAGGAATTTCTCGAGTTCGTCAATCCGTTTGCGAGATATGGGAGTTAGAAGTTAAGGAACGCTTGAGAAACCATCAAAATTTTCGCAAGTCTGATACCCGAAACCAATAACTGGAATGGCCTAGGGGAAAAGTACACACACCGTTGAAATCGGGCGAGATTCTACTTTCAGATGCAACTGGAATTTCTCGAGTTCGTGAATCCGTTCGCGAGATATGGGAGTTCGAAGTTAAGGAATGGTTGAGAAACCATCAAAATTTTCGCAAGTCTGATGCTCGAAACCAATAACTACTATGGTCTAGGGGAAAAGTACGCACACCATTGTAATCGGGCGAGTTTCTACTTTCAGATTCAACAGGAATTTCTCGAGTTCGTCAATCCGTTCGCGAGGTATGGGAGTTTGAAGTTAAGGAATGGTTGAGAAACCACCAAAATTTTCACAGATTTGATACTCGAAACCAATAACTGGAATGGCCTAGGGGAAAAGTACACACACCATTGTAATCGAGCGAGTTTCTACTTTCAGATGCAACAGGAATTTCTCGAGTTCGTCAATCCGTTCGCTAGATATGGGAGTTTGAAGTTTAGGAATGGTTGAGAAACCATCAAAATTTTCGCAAGTCTGATGCTCGAAACCAATAACTACTATGGTCTAGGGGAAAAGTACGCACACCATTGTAATCGGGCGAGTTTCTACTTTCAGATGCAACAGGAATTTCTCGAGTTCGTCAATCCGTTCGCGAGATATGGGAGTTTGAAGTTAAGGAACGCTTGGGAAACCATCAAAATTTTCGCAAGTCTGATACTCGAAACCAATAACTACTATGGCCTAGGGGAAAAGAACACACACCATTGTAATCGGGCGAGTTTCTACTTTCAGATACATCAGGAATTTCACGAGTTCGTCAATCAGTTCCCGAGATATTGGAGTTTGAAGTTAAGGAATGGTTGAGAAACCATCAAAATTTTCGCAAGTCTGATACTCGAAACGAAGAACTACTATTGCCTAGGGCAGAAATACACATACCGTTGTAACCGGGCGAGTTTCTCCTTTCAGATGCAATAGGAATTACCCGAGTTCGTCCATCCGTTCGCGAGATATGGGAGTTTGAAATTAAGGAATGGTTGAGAAACCATCAAAATTTTCGCTGGTCTGATACTCGAAACCAATAACCGGAATGGCCTAGGGGAAAAGTACGCACACCATTGTAATCGGGCGAGTTTCTACTTTCAGATGCAACAGGAATTTCTCGAGTTCGTCAATCCGTTCGCGAGATATGGGAGTTCGAAGTTAAGGAATGGTTGAGAAACCATCAAAATTTTCGAAAGTCGGATACTCGAAACCAATAACTACTATGGTCTAGGGGAAAATTACACACACCATTGAAATCGGGCGAGATTCTACTTTCAGATGCAACTGGAGTTTCTCGAGTTCGTCAATCCGTTCGCGAGATATGGGAGTTCGAAGTTAAGTAATGGTTGAGAAACCATCTAAATTTTCGCAAGTCTGATACTCGAAACCAATAACTACTATGGTCTAGGGGAAAAGTACACACACCGTTGTAATCGGGCGAGTTTCTACTTTCAGATGCAACAGGAATTTCTCGAGTTCGTCAGTCCGTTCGCGAGATATGGGAGTTTGAAGTTAAGGAACGCTTGAGCAACCATCAAAATTTTCGCAAGTCTGATACTCGAAACCAATAACTACTATGGTCTAGGGGAAAAGTACACACACCATTCTAATCGGGCGAGTTTCTACTTTCAGGTGCAACAGGAATTTCTCGAGTTCGTCAATCAGTTCGCGAGATATGGGAGTTTGAAGTTAAGGAACGCTTGAGCAACCATAAAAATTTTCGCAAGTCTGATACTCGAAACCAATAACTGCAATGACCTAGGGGAAAAGTACACACCATTGAAATCGGGCGAGATTCTACTTTCAGATGCAACTGGAATTTCTCGAGTTCGTCAATCCGTTCGCGAGATATGGGAGTTTGAAGTTTAGGAATGGTTGAGAAACCATCAAAATTTTCGCAAGTCTGATACCCGAAACCAATAACTGGAATGGCCTAGGGAAAAAGTACACATGCCGTTGAAATCGAGCGAGTTTCTCCTTTCAGATGCAATAGGAATTACCCGAGTTCGTCTATCCGTTCGCGAGATATGGGAGTTTGAAATTAAGGAATGGTTGAGAAACCATCAAAATTTTCGCTGGTCTGATACTCGAAACCAATAACCGGAATGCCCTAGGGGAAAAGTACACACACCATTGTAATCGGGCGAGTTTCTACTTTCAGATGCAACAGGAATTTCTCGAGTTCGTCAATCCGTTTGCGAGATATGGGAGTTAGAAGTTAAGGAACGCTTGAGAAACCATCAAAATTTTCGCAAGTCTGATACCCGAAATCAATAACTGGAATGGCCTAGGGGAAAAGTACACACACCGTTGAAATCGGGCGAGATTCTACTTTCAGATGCAACTGGAATTTCTCGAGTTCGTCAATCCGTTCGCGAGATATGGGAGTTTGAAGTTAAGGAACGCTTGAGCAACCATCAAAATTTTCGCAAGTCTGATACTCGAAACCAATAACTACTATGGCCTAGGGGAAAAGTACACAAACCATTGAAATCGGGCGAGATTCTACTTTCAGATGCAACAGGAATTTCTAGAGTTCGTGAATCCGTTCGCGAGATATGGGAGTTCGAAGTTAAGGAATGGTTGAGAAACCATCAAAATTTTCGCGAGTCTGATGCTCGAAACCAATAACTACTATGGTCTAGGGGAAAAGTACGCACACCGTTGTAATCGGGCGAGTTTCTACTTTCAGATGCAACAGGAATTTCTCGAGTTCGTCAATCCGTTTGCGAGATATGGGAGTTAGAAGTTAAGGAACGCTTGAGAAACCATCAAAATTTTCGCAAGTCTGATACCCGAAACCAATAACTGGAATGGCCTAGGGAAAAAGTACACATACCGTTGAAATCGGGCGAGATTCTACTTTCAGATGCAACTGGAATTTCTCGAGTTCGTCAATCCGTTCGCGAGATATGGGAGTTTGAAGTTAAGGAACGCTTGAGCAACCATCAAAATTTTTGCAAGTCTGATACTCGAAACCAATAACTACTGTGGTCTAGGGGAAAAGTACACACACCATTGTAATCGTGCGAGTTTCTACTTTCAGATTCAACAGGAATTTCTCGAGTTCGTCAATCCGTTCGCGAGGTATGGGAGTTTGAAGTTAAGGAATGGTTGAGAAACCACCAAAATTTTCACAGATTTGATACTCGAAACCAATAACTGGAATGCCCTAGGGGAAAAGTACACACACCATTGTAATCGAGCGAGTTTCTACTTTCAGATGCAACAGGAATTTCTCGAGTTCGTCAATCCGTTTGCGAGATATGGGAGCTAGAAGTTATGGAACGCTTGAGAAACCATCAAAATTTTCGCAAGTCTGGTACCCGCAACCAATAACTGGAATGGCCTAGGGGAAAAGTACACACACCATTGAAATCGGGCGAGATTCTACTTTCAGATGCAACTGGAATTTCTCGAGTTCGTCAATCCGTTCGCCAGATATGGGAGTTTGAAGTTAAGGAACGCTTGAGCAACCATCAAAATTTTCGCAAGTCTGATACTCGAAACCAATAACTACTATGGCCTAGGGGAAAAGTACTCAAACCATTGAAATCGGGCGAGATTCTACTTTCAGATGCAACAGGAATTTCTAGAGTTCGTGAATCCGTTCGCGAGATATGGGAGTTCGAAATTAAGGAATGGTTGAGAATCCATCAAAATTTTCGCTGGTCTGATACTCGAAACCAATAACCGGAATGGCCTAGGGGAAAAGTACGCACACCATTGTAATCGGGCGAGTTTCTACTTTCAGATGCAACAGGAAATTCTCGAGTTCGTCAATCCGTTTGCGAGATATGGGAGTTAGAAGTTAAGGAACGCTTGAGAAACCATCAAAATTTTCGCAAGTCTGTTACCCGAAACCAATAACTGGAATGGCCTAGGGGAAAAGAACACACACCATTGAAATCGGGCGAGATTCTACTTTCAGATGCAACTGGAATTTCTCGAGTTCGTCAATCCGTTCGCGAGATATGGGAGTTTGAAGTTAAGGAACGCTTGAGCAACCATCAAAATTTTCGCAAGTCTGATACTCGAAACCAATAACTACTGTGGCCTAGGGGAAAAGTACACAAACCATTGAAATCGGGCGAGATTCTACTTTCAGATGCAACAGGAATTTCTAGAGTTCGTCAATCCGTTCGTGAGATATGGGAGTTCGAAGTTAAGGAATGGTTGAGAAACCATCAAAATCTTCGCAAGTCTGATGCTCGAAACCAATAACTACTATGGTCTAGGGGAAAAGTACACACACCATTGTAATCGGGCGAGTGTCTACTTTCAGATGCAACAGGAATGTCTCGAGTTCGTCAATCCGTTCGAGAGATATGGGAGTTTGAAGTTAAGGAACGCTTGAGCAACCATCAAAATTTTCGCAAGTCTGATACTCGAAACCAATAACTGCAATGGCCTAGGGGAAAAGTACACACACCTTTGAAATCGGGCGAGATTCTACTTTCAGATGCAACTGGAATTTCTCGAGTTCGTCAATCCGTTCGCGAGATATGGGAGTTTGAATTTAAGAAACGCTTGAGCAACCATCAAAATTTTCGCAAGTCTGATACTCGAAACCAATAACTACTATGGCCTAGGGGAAAAGTACACACACCATTGTAATCGGGTGGGTTTCTACTTTCAGATGCAACAGGAATTTCTCGAGTTCGTCAATCCCTTCGCTAGATATGGGAGTTTGAAGTTAAGGAACGCTTGAGCAACTATCAAAATTTTCGCAAGTCTGATACCCGAAACCAATAACTACTATGGCCTAGGGGAAAAGTACACACACCATTGTAATCGGGCGTGTTTCTACTTTCAGATTCAACAGGAATTTCTCGAGTTCGTCAATCCGTTCGCGAGATATGGGAGTTTGAAGTTAAGGAACGCTTGAGAAACCATCAAAATTTTCGCAAGTCTGATACTCGAAACCAATAACTGCAATGGCCTAGGGGAAAAGTACACACACCATTGAAATCGGGCGAGATTCTACTTTCAGATGCAACTGGAATTTCTCGAGTTCGTCAATCCGTTCGCGAGATATGGGAGTTTGAAGTTAAGAAACGCTTGAGCAACCATCAAAATTTTCGCAAGTCTGATACTCGAAACCAATAACTAATATGGCATAGGGGAAAAGTAGACTCACCATTGTAATCGGGCGAGTTTCTACTTTCAGGTGCAGCAGCAATTTCTCGAGTTCGTCAATCCGTTCGCGAGATATGGGAGTTTGAAGTTAAGGAATGGTTGAGAAACCACCAAAATTGTCGCTGATTTGATACCCGAAACCAATAACTGGAATGGCCTAGGGGAAAAGTACACACACCATTGTAATCGGGCGAGTTTCTACTTTCAGATGCAATAGGAATTTCCCGAGTTCGTCAATCCGTTCGCGAGATATGGGAGTTTGAAGTTAAGGAATGGTGGAGAAGCAATCAAAATTTTCGCAAGTCTGATACTGGAAATCAATAACTACTATTGCCTAGGGCAGAAATACACATACCGTTCTAATCGGGCGAGTTTCTACTTTCAGATGCAACAGGAATTTCTCGATTTCGTCAATCCGTTCGCGAGATATGGGAGTTTGATGTCAAGGAATGGCTGAGAAACCATCAAAATTTTCGCAAGTCTGATACTGGAAATCAATAACTACTATTGCCTAGGGCAGAAATACACATACCGTTGTAATCGGGCGAGTTTCTACTTTCAGATGCAACAGGAATTTCTCGAGTTCGTCAGTCCGTTCGCGAGATATGGGCGTTTGAAGTTAAGAAATGGTTGAGAAACCATCAAAGTTTTCGCAAGTCTTATACCCGAAACCAATAACTGGAATGGCCTAGGGAAAAAGTACACATACCGTTGTAATCGGGCGAGTTTCTACTTTCAGATGCAACAGGAATTTCTCGAGTTCGTCAATCCGTTCGCGAGATATGGGAGTTCGAAGTTAAGGAATGGTTGAGAAACCATCAAAATTTTCGAAAGTCGGATACTCGAAACCAATAACTATTATGGTCTTGGGGAAAATTACACACACCACTGTAATCGGGCGAGTTTCTACTTTCAGATGCAACAGGAATTTCTCGAGTTCGTCAATCCGTTCGCGAGATATGGGAGTTTAAAGTTAAGGAACGCTTGAGCAACCATCAAAATTTTTGCAAGTCTGATGCTCGAAACCAATAACTGCAATGGGCTAGGGGAAAAGTACACACACCATTGAAATCGGGCGAGATTCTACTTTCAGATGCAACTGGAATTTCTCGAGTTCGTCAATCCGTTCGCGAGATATGGGAGTTCGAAGTTAAGTAATGGTTGAGAAACCATCTAAATTTTCGCAAGTCTGATACTCGAAACCAATAACTACTATGGTCTAGGGGAAAAGTACACACACCGTTGTAATCGGGCGAGTTTCTACTTTCAGATGCAACAGGAATTTCTCGAGTTCGTCAGTCCGTTCGCGAGATATGGGAGTTTGAAGTTAAGGAACGCTTGAGCAACCATCAAAATTTTCGCAAGTCTGATACTCGAAACCAATAACTACTATGGTCTAGGGGAAAAGTACACACACCATTCTAATCGGGCGAGTTTCTACATTCAGATGCAACAGTAATTTCTCGAGTTCGTCAATCCGTTCGCGAGATATGGGAGTTTGAAGTTAAGGAACGCTTGAGCAACCATCAAAATTTTCGCAAGTCTGATACTCGAAACCAATAACTGCAATGGCCTAGGGGAAAAGTACACACACCATTGAAATCGGGCGGGATTCTACTTTCAGATGCAACTGGAATTTCTCGAGTTCGTCAATCCGTTCGCGAGATATGGGAGTTTGAAATTAAGGAATGGTTGAGAAACCATCAAAATTTTCGCTGGTCTGATCCTCGAAACCAATAACCGGAATGGCCTAGGGGAAAAGTACACACACCATAGGAATCGGGCGAGATTCTACTTTCAGATGCAACTGGAATTTCTCGAGTTCGTCAATTCGTTCGCGAGATATGGTTGTTTGAAGTTAAGGAACGCTTGAGCAACCATCAAAATTTTTGCAAGTCTGATGCTCGAAACAAATAACTGCAATGGGCTAGGGGAAAAGTACACACACAATTGAAATCGGGCGAGATTCTACTTTCAGATGCAACTGGAATTTCTCGAGTTCGTCAATCCGTTCGCGAGATATGGGAGTTCGAAGTTAAGTAATGGTTGAGAAACCATCTAAATTTTCGCAAGTCTGATACTCGAAACCAATAACTACTATGGTCTAGGGGAAAAGTACACACACCATTGTAATCGGCCGAGTTTCTACTTTCAGATGCAACAGGAATTTCTCGAGTTCGTCAATCCGTTCGCGAAATTTCGGAGTTTGAAGTTAAGGAACGCTTGAGCAACCTTCAAAATTTTCGCAAGTCTGATACTCGAAACCAATAACTGCAATGGCCTAGGGGAAAAGTACACACACCACTGAAATCGGGCGGGATTCTACTTTCAGATGCAACAGGAATTTCTCGAGTTCGTCAATCCGTTCGCGAGATATGGGAGTTTGAAGTTAAGGCACGCTTGAGCAACCATCAAAATTTTCGCAAGTCTGATACTCGAAACCCATAACTACTATGGCCTAGGGGAAAAGTACACGCACCATTGAAATCGGGCGAGATTCTACTTTCAGATGCAACTGGAATTTCTCGAGTTCGTCAATCCGTTCGCGAGATATGGGAGTTTGAAGTTAAGGAACGCTTGAGCAACCATCAAAATTTTCGCATGTCTGATACTCGAAACCAATAACTACTATGGCCTAGGGGAAAAGTACACAAACCATTGAAATCGGGCGAGATTCTACTTTCAGATGCAACAGGAATTTCTAGAGTTCGTCAATCCGTTCGCGAAATATGGGAGTTCGAAGTTAAGGAATGGTTGAGAAACCATCAAAATTTTCGCAAGTCTGATGCTCGAAACCAATAACTACTATGGTCTAGGGGAAAAGTACACACACCATTGTAATCGGGCGAGTGTCTACTTTCAGATGCAACAGGAATGTCTCGAGTTCGTTAATCCGTTCGCGAGATATGGGAGTTCGAAGTTAAGGAATGGTTGAGAAACCATCAAAATTTTCGCAAGTCTGATGCTCGAAACCAATAACTACTATGGTCTAGGGGAAAAGTACACACACCATTGTAATCGGGCGAGTGTCTACTTTCAGATGCAACAGGAATGTCTCGAGTTCGTCAATCCGTTCGAGAGATATGGGAGTTTGAAGTTAAGGAACGCTTTAGCAACCATCAAAATATTCGCAAGTCTGATACTCGAAACCAATAACTGCAATGGCCTAGGGGAAAAGTACACACACCATTGAAATCGGGCGAGATTCTACTTTCAGATGCAACTGGAATTTCTCGAGTTCGTCAATCCGTTCGCGCGATATGGGAGTTTGAAGTTAAGGAACGCTTGAGCAACCATCAAAATTTTCGCAAGTCTGATACTCGAAACCAATAACTACTATGGCCTAGGGGAAAAGTACAAACACCATTGTAATCGGGTGGGTTTCTACTTTCAGATGCAACAGGAATTTCTCGAGTTCGTCAATCCCTTCGCTAGATATGGGAGTTTGAAGTTAAGGAACGCTTGAGCAACTATCAAAATTTTCGCAAGTCTGATACCCGAAACCAATAACTACTATGGCCTAGGGGAAAAGTACACACACCATTGTATTCGGGCGTGTTTCTACTTTCAGATTCAACAGGAATTTCTCGAGTTCGTCAATCCGTTCGCGAGATATGGGAGTTTGAAGTTAAGGAATGGTTGAGAAACCACCAAAATTTTCGCAGATTAGATACTCGAAACCAATAACTGGAATGGCCTAGGGGAAAAGTACACACACCATTGTAATCGGGCGAGTTTCTACTTTCAGATGCAACAGGAATTTCTCGAGTTCGTCAATCCGTTCGCGAGATATGGGAGTTTGAAGTTAAGGAACGCTTGAGCAACCATCAAAATTTTCGCAAGTCTGATACTCGAAAACAATAACTACTATGGTCTAGGGGAAAAGTACACACACCATTGTAATCGGGCGAGTTTCTACTTTCAGGTGCAACAGGAATTTCTCGGGTTCGTCAATCCGTTCGCGAGATATGGGAGTTTGAAGTTAAGGAACGCTTGAGCAACCATCAAAATTTTCGCAAGTCTGATACTCGAAACCAATAACTGCAGTGGCCTAGGGGAAAAGTACACACACCATTGAAATCGTGCGAGATTCTACTTTCAGATGCAACCGGAATTTCTCCAGTTCGTCAATCCGTTCGCGAGATATGGGAGTTTGAAGTTAAGGAACGCTTGAGCAACCATCAAAATTTTCGCAAGTCTGATACTCGAAACCAATAACTACGATGGCCTAGGGGAAAAGTGCAAACACCATTGTAATCGGGCGAGTTTCTACTTTCAGATGCAGCAGCAATTTCTCGAGTTCGTCAATCCGTTCGCGAGATATGGGAGTTTGAAGTTAAGGAATGGTTGAGAAACCACCAAAATTTTCGCTGATTTGATACTCGAAACCAACACCTGGAATGGCCTAGGGGAAAACTACACACACCATTGTAATCGGGCGAGTTTCTACTTTCAGATGCAATAGGAAATTCTCGAGTTCGTCAATCCGTACGCGAGATATGGGAGTTTGAAGTTTAGGAATGGTTGAGAAACCATCAAAATTGTCGCAAGTCTGATACTCGAAACCAATAACTGCAATGACCTAGGGGAAAGGTACACACACCATTGATATCGGGCGAGATTCTACTTTCAGATGCAACTGGAATTTCTCGAGTTCGTCAATCCGTTCGCGAGATATGGGAGTTTGAAGTTAAGGAATGGTTGAGAAACCACCAAAATTTTCGCTGATTTGATACTCGAAACCAACACCTGGAATGGCCTAGGGGAAAACTACACACACCATTGTAATCGGGCGACTTTCTACTTTCAGATGCAACAGGAATTTCTCGAGTTCGTCAATCCGTTTGCGAGTTATGGGAGTTTGAAGTTAAGGTACGCTTGAGCAACCATCAAAATTTTCGCAAGTCTGATACTCGAAACCAATAACTGCAATGGCATAGGGGAAAAGTACACACACCATTGTAATCGGGCGAGTGTCTACTTTCAGATGCAACAGGAATGTCTCGAGTTCGTCAATCCGTTCGAGAGATATGGGAGTTTGAAGTTAAGGAACGCTTGAGCAACCATCAAAATTTTCGCAAGTCTGATACTCGAAACCAATAACTGCAATGGCATAGGGGAAAAGTACACACACCATTGAAATCGGGCGAGATTCTACTTTCAGATGCAACTGGAATTTCTCGAGTTCGTCAATCCGTTCGCGAGATATGGGAGCTTGAAGTTAAGAAACGCTTGAGCAACCATCAAAATTTTCGCAAGTCTGATTCTCGAAACCAATAACTACTATGGCGTAGGGGAAAAGTACACACACCATTGTAATCGGGTGGGTTTCTACTTTCAGATGCAACAGGAATTTCTCGAGTTCGTCAATCCCTTCGCTAGATATGGGAGTTTGAAGTTAAGGAACGCTTGAGCAACTATCAAAATTTTCGCAAGTCTGATACCCGAAACCAATAACTACTATGGCCTAGGGGAAAAGTACACACACCATTGTAATCGGGCGTGTTTATACTTTCAGATTCAACAGGAATTTCTCGTGTTCGTTAATCCGTTCGCGAGATATGGGAGTTCGAAGTTAAGTAATGGTTGAGAAACCATCTAAATTTTCGCAAGTCTGATACTCGAAACCAATAACTACTATGGTCTAGGGGAAAAGTACACACACCATTGTAATCGGGCGAGTGTCTACTTTCAGATGCAACAGGAATGTCTCGAGTTCGTCAATCAGTTCGAGAGATATGGGAGTTTGAAGTTAAGGAACGCTTGAGCAACCATCAAAATATTCGCAAGTCTGATACTCGAAACCTATAACTGCAATGGCCTAGGGGAAAAGTACACACACCATTGTAATCGGGTGGGTTTCTACTTTCAGATGCAACAGGAATTTCTCGAGTTCGTCAATCCCTTCGCTAGATATGGGAGTTTGAAGTTAAGGAACGCTTGAGCAACTATCAAAATTTTCGCAAGTCTGATACCCGAAACCAATAACTACTATGGCCTAGGGGAAAAGTACACACACCATCGTAATCGGGCGAGTGTCTACTTTCAGATGCAACAGGAATTTCTCGAGTTCGTCAATCCGTTCGCGAGATATGGGAGTTTGAAGTTTAGGAATGGTTGAGAAACCATCAAAATTTTCGCAAGTCTGATACACGAAACCAATAACTGGATTGGCCTAGGGAAAAAGTACACATACCGTTGAAATCGAGCGAGTTTCTCCTTTCAGATGCAATAGGAATTACCCGAGTTCGTCTATCCGTTCGAGAGATATGGGAGTTTGAAGTTAAGGAACGCTTGAGCAACCATCAAAATTTTCGCAAGTCTGATACTCGAAACCAATAACTGCAGTGGCCTAGGGGAAAAGTACACACACCATTGAAATCGTGCGAGATTCTACTTTCAGATGCAACCGGAATTTCTCGAGTTCGTCAATCCGTTCGCGAGATATGGGAGTTTGAAGTTAAGGAACGCTTGAGCAACCATCAAAATTTTCGCAAGTCTGATACTCGAAACCAATAACTACTATGGCCTAGGGGAAAAGTGCAAACACCATTGTAATCGGGCGAGTTTCTACTTTCAGATGCAGCAGCAATTTCTCGAGTTCGTCAATCCGTTCGCGAGATATGGGAGTTTGAAGTTAAGGAATGGTTGAGAAACCACCAAAATTTTCGCTGATTTGATACTCGAAACCAACACCTGGAATGGCCTAGCGGAAAACTACACACACCATTGTAATCGGGCGAGATTCTACTTTCAGATGCAATAGGAATTTCTCGAGTTCTTCAATCCGTTCGCGAGATATGGGAGTTTGAAGTTTAGGAATGGTTGAGAAACCATCAAAATTTTCGCAAGTCTGATACTCGAAACCAATAACTGCAATGCCCTAGGGGAAAGGTACACACACCATTGATATCGGGCGAGACTCTACTTTCAGATGCAACTGGAATTTCTCGGGTTCGTCAATCCGTTCGCGAGATATGGGAGTTTGAAGTTAAGGAATGGTTGAGAAACCACCAAAATTTTCGCTGATTTGATACTCGAAACCAATAACTGGAATGGTCTAGGGGAAAAGTACGCACAACATTGTAATCGGGCGAGTTTCTACTTTCAGATGCAACAGGAATTTCTCGAGTTCGTCAATCCGTTTGCGAGTTATGGGAGTTTGAAGTTAAGGAACGCTTGAGCAACCATAAAAATTTTCGCAAGTCTGATACTCGAAACCAATAACTACTATGGCCTAGGGGAAAAGTACACACACCATTGTAATCGGTTGAGTTTCTACTTTCAGATTCAACAGGAATTTCTCGCGTTCGTAAATCCGTTCGCGAGATATGGGAGTTTGAAGTTAAGGAATGGTTGAGAAACCATCAAAATTTTCGCTGGTCTGATACTCGAAACCAATAACTACTGTGGCCTAGGGCAAAATTACACATACCGTTGAAATCGGGCGAGTTTCTGCTTTCAGATGCAACCGGAATTTTTCGGATTCGTCAGTCCGTTCGCGAAATATCGGAGTTTGGAGTTATGAGACGGTTGAGAAACCATCAAAATTTTCGCCGGTCTGATACTCGAAACCAATAACTGGAATGGCCTAGGGAAAAAGTACACACACCATTGTAATCGGGCGAGTTTCTACTTTCAGATGCAACAGGAATTTCTCGCGTTCGTAAATCCGTTCGCGAGATATGGGAGTTCGAAGTTAAGGAACGCTTGAGCAACCATCAAAATTTTCGCAAGTCTGATACTCGAAACCAATAACTACTATGGCCTAGGAGAAAAGTACACACACCATTGTAATCGGGTGGGTTTCTACTTTCAGATGCAACAGGAATTTCTCGAGTTCGTCAATCCCTTCGCTAGATATGGGAGTTTGAAGTTAAGGAACGCTTGAGCAACTATCAAAATTTTCGCAAGTCTGATACCCGAAACCAATAACTACTATGGCCTAGGGGAAAAGTACACACACCATTGTAATCGGGCGAGTTTCTACTTTCAGATGCAACAGGAATTTCTCGAGTTCGTCAATCCGTTCGCGAGATATGGGAGTTTGAAGTTTAGGAATGGTTGAGAAACCATCAAAATTTTCGCAAGTCTGATACCCGAAACCAATAACTGGATTGGCCTAGGGAAAAAGTACACATACCGTTGAAATCGAGCGAGTTTCTCCTTTCAGATGCAATAGGAATTACCCGAGTTCGTCTATCCGTTCGCGAGATATGGGAGTTTGAAGTTAAGGAACGCTTGAGCAACCATCAAAATTTTCGCAAGTCTGATACTCGAAACCAATAACTACTATGGCCTAGGGGAAAAGTACCCACACCATTGTAATCGGGTGGGTTTCTACTTTCAGATGCAACAGGAATTTCTCGAGTTCGTCAATCCCTTCGCTAGATATGGGAGTTTGAAGTTAAGGAACGCTTGAGCAACCATCAAAATTTTCGCAAGTCTGATACTCGAAACCAATAACTGCAATGGCATAGGGGAAAAGTACACACACCATTGTAATCGGGCGAGTGTCTACTTTCAGATGCAACAGGAATTTCTCGAGTTCGTCAATCCGTTCGCGAGATATGGGAGTTTGAAGTTTAGGAATGGTTGAGAAACCATCAAAATTTTCGCAAGTCTGATACACGAAACCAATAACTGGATTGGCCTAGGGAAAAAGTACACATACCGTTGAAATCGAGCGAGTTTCTCCTTTCAGATGCAATAGGAATTACCCGAGTTCGTCTATCCGTTCGCGAGATATGGGAGTTTGAAGTTAAGGAACGCTTGAGCAACCATCAAAATTTTCGCAAGTCTGATACTCGAAACCAATAACTGCAGTGGCCTAGGGGAAAAGTACACACACCATTGAAATCGTGCGAGATTCTACTTTCAGATGCAACCGGAATTTCTCGAGTTCGTCAATCCGTTCGCGAGATATGGGAGTTCGAAGTTAAGGAACGCTTGAGCAACCATCAAAATTTTCGCAAGTCTGATACTCGAAACCAATAACTACTATGGCCTAGGGGAAAAGTACACACACCATTGTAATCGGGTGGGTTTCTACTTTCAGATGCAACAGGAATTTCTCGAGTTCGTCAATCCCTTCGCTAGATATGGGAGTTTGAAGTTAAGGAACGCTTGAGCAACTATCAAAATTTTCGCAAGTCTGATACCCGAAACCAATAACTACTATGGCCTAGGGGAAAAGTACACACACCATTGTAATCGGGCGAGTTTCTACTTTCAGATGCAACAGGAATTTCTCGAGTTCGTCAATCCGTTCGCGAGATATGGGAGTTTGAAGTTTAGGAATGGTTGAGAAACCATCAAAATTTTCGCAAGTCTGATACCCGAAACCAATAACTGGATTGGCCTAGGGAAAAAGTACACATACCGTTGAAATCGAGCGAGTTTCTCCTTTCAGATGCAATAGGAATTACCCGAGTTCGTCTATCCGTTCGCGAGATATGGGAGTTTGAAGTTAAGGAACGCTTGAGCAACCATCAAAATTTTCGCAAGTCTGATACTCGAAACCAATAACTACTATGGCCTAGGGGAAAAGTACCCACACCATTGTAATCGGGTGGGTTTCTACTTTCAGATGCAACAGGAATTTCTCGAGTTCGTCAATCCCTTCGCTAGATATGGGAGTTTGAAGTTAAGGAACGCTTGAGCAACCATCAAAATTTTCGCAAGTCTGATACTCGAAACCAATAACTGCAATGGCATAGGGGAAAAGTACACACACCATTGTAATCGGGCGAGTGTCTACTTTCAGATGCAACAGGAATTTCTCGAGTTCGTCAATCCGTTCGCGAGATATGGGAGTTTGAAGTTTAGGAATGGTTGAGAAACCATCAAAATTTTCGCAAGTCTGATACACGAAACCAATAACTGGATTGGCCTAGGGAAAAAGTACACATACCGTTGAAATCGAGCGAGTTTCTCCTTTCAGATGCAATAGGAATTACCCGAGTTCGTCTATCCGTTCGCGAGATATGGGAGTTTGAAGTTAAGGAACGCTTGAGCAACCATCAAAATTTTCGCAAGTCTGATACTCGAAACCAATAACTGCAGTGGCCTAGGGGAAAAGTACACACACCATTGAAATCGTGCGAGATTCTACTTTCAGATGCAACCGGAATTTCTCGAGTTCGTCAATCCGTTCGCGAGATATGGGAGTTTGAAGTTAAGGAACGCTTGAGCAACCATCAAAATTTTCGCAAGTCTGATACTCGAAACCAATAACTACTATGGCCTAGGGGAAAAGTGCAAACACCATTGTAATCGGGCGAGTTTCTACTTTCAGATGCAGCAGCAATTTCTCGAGTTCGTCAATCCGTTCGCGAGATATGGGAGTTTGAAGTTAAGGAATGGTTGAGAAACCACCAAAATTTTCGCTGATTTGATACTCGAAACCAACACCTGGAATGGCCTAGGGGAAAACTACACACACCATTGTAATCGGGCGAGTTTCTACTTTCAGATGCAATAGGAATTTCTCGAGTTCTTCAATCCGTTCGCGAGATATGGGAGTTTGAAGTTTAGGAATGGTTGAGAAACCATCAAAATTTTCGCAAGTCTGATACTCGAAACCAATAACTGCAATGCCCAAGGGGAAAGGTACACACACCATTGATATCGGGCGAGACTCTACTTTCAGATGCAACTGGAATTTCTCGAGTTCGTCAATCCGTTCGCGAGATATGGGAGTTTGAAGTTAAGGAATGGTTGAGAAACCACCAAAATTTTCGCAGATTTGATACTCGAAACCAATAACTGGAATGGCCTAGGGGAAAAGTACACATACCGTTGTAATCGGGAGAGTTTCTACTTTCAGATGCAACCGGAATTTTTCGGATTCGTCAGTCCGTTCGCGAAATATCGGAGTTTGGAGTTATAAGACGGTTGAGAAACCATCAAAATTTTCGCCGGTCTGATACTCGAAACCAATAACTGGAATGGCCTAGGGGAAAAGTACACACACCATTGTAATCGGGCGAGTTTCTACTTTCAGATGCAACAGGAATTTCTCGAGTTCGTCAATCCGTTCGCGAGATATGGGAGTTTGAAGTTTAGGAATGGTTGAGAAACAATCAAAATTTTCGCAAGTCTGATACCCGAAACCAATAACTGGATTGGCCTAGGGAAAAAGTACACATATCGTTGAAATCGAGCGAGTATCTCCTTTCAGATGCAATAGGAATTACACGAGTTCGTCTATCCGTTCGCGAGATATGGGAGTTTGAAGTTAAGGAACGCTTGAGCAACCATCTAAATTTTCGCAAGTCTGATACTCGAAAACAATAACTACTATGGTCTAGGGGAAAAGTACACACACCATTGTAATCGTGCGAGATTCTACTTTCAGATGCAACCGGAATTTCTCGAGTTCGTCAATCCGTTCGCGAGGTATGGGAGTTTGAAGTTAAGGAACGCTTGAGCAACCATCAAAATTTTCGCAAGTCTGATACTCGAAACCAATAACTACTATGGCCTAGGGGAAAAGTGCAAACACCATTGTAATCGGGCGAGTTTCTACTTTCAGATGCAATAGGAATTTCTCGAGTTCGTCAATCCGTTCGCGAGATATGGGAGTTTGAAGTTAAGGAATGGTTGAGAAACCACCAAAATTTTCGCTGATTTGATACTCGAAACCAATAACTGGAATGGTCTAGGGGAAAAGTACGCATAACATTGTAATCGGGCGAGTTTCTACTTTCAGATGCAACAGGAATTTTTCGAGTTCGTCAATCCGTTTGCGAGTTATGGGAGTTTGAAGTTAAGGAACGCTTGAGCAACCATAAAAATTTTCGCAAGTCTGATACTCGAAACCAATAACTACTATGGCCTAGGGGAAAAGTACACACACCATTGTAATCGGTTGAGTTTCTACTTTCAGATTCAACAGGAATTTCTCGAGTTCGTCAATCCGTTCGCGAGATGTGGGAGTTTGAAGTTAAGGAATGGTTGAGAAACCACCAAAATTTTCGCTGATTTGATTCTCGAAACCAATAACTGGAACGGCCTAGGGGAAAAGTACACTTACCGTTGAAATCGGGCGAGTTTCTGTTTTCAGATGCAATAGGAATTTCTCGAGTCCGTCAATCCGTTCGCGAGATATGGGAGTTGGAAGTTAAGGAATGGTTGAGAAACCATCAAAATTTTCGCTGGTCTGATACTCGAAACCAATAACTGGAATGGCCTAGGGGAAAAGTACACACACCATTGTAATCGGGCGAGTTTCTACTTTCAGATTCAACAGGAATTTCTCGAGTTCGTCAATCCGTTCGCGAGATGTGGGAGTTTGAAGTTAAGGAATGGTTGAGAAACCACCAAAATTTTCGCTGATTTGATTCTCGAAACCAATAACTGGAACGGCCTAGGGGAAAAGTACACTTACCGTTGAAATCGGGCGAGTTTCTGTTTTCAGATGCAATAGGAATTTCTCGAGTTCGTCAATTCGTTCGCGAGATATGGGAGTTTGAAGTTAAGGAACGCTTGAGAAACCATCAAAATTTTCGCAAGTCTGATACTCGAAACCAATAACTACTATGGCCTAGGGCAAAATTACGCATACCGTTGTAATCGGGCGAGTTTCTGCTTTCAGACGCAATAGGAATTTCTCGAGTTCGTCAATCCGTTCGCGAGATATGGGAGTTGGAAGTTAAGGAATGATTGAGAAACCATCAAAATTTTCGCTGGTCTGATACTCGAAACCAATAACTGGAATGGCCTAGGGGAAAAGTACACACACCATTGTAATCGGGCGAGTTTCTACTTTCAGATGCAACAGGAATTTCTCGCGTTCGTAAATCCGTTCGCGAGATATGGGAGTTTGAAGTTAAGGAATGGTTGAGAAACCATCAAAATTTTCGCTGGTCTGATACTCGAAACCAATAACTACTATGGCCTAGGGCAAAATTACACATACCGTTGTAATCGGGCGAGTTTCTGCTTTCAGATGCAATAGGAATTTCTCGAGTTCGTCAATCCGTTCGCGAGATATGGGAGTTGGAAGTTAAGGAATGGTTGAGAAACCATCAAAATTTTCGCTGGTCTGATACTCGAAACCAATAACTGGAATGGCCTAGGGGAAAAGTACACACACCATTGTAATCGGGCGAGTTTCTACTTTCAGATGCAACAGGAATTTCTCGCGTTCGTAAATCCGTTCGCGAGATATGGGAGATTGAAGTTAAGGAATGGTTGAGAAACCATCAAAATTTTCGCATGTCTGATACCCGAAATCAAGAACTACTATTGCCTAGGGCAAAAATACACATACCGTTGTAATCGGGAGAGTTTCTACTTTCAGATGCAACCGGAATTTTTCGGATTCGTCAGTCCGTTCGCGAAATATCGGAGTTTGGAGTTATGAGACGGTTGAGAAACCATCAAAATTTTCGCCGGTCTGATACTCGAAACCAATAACTGGAATGGCCTAGGGGAAAAGTACACACACCATTGTAATCGGGCGAGTTTCTACTTTCAGATGCAACAGGAATTTCTCGCGTTCGTAAATCCGTTCGCGAGATATGGGAGTTTGAAGTTAAGGAATGGTTGAGAAACCACCAAAATTTTCGCCGATTTGATACCCGAAACCAATAACTGGAATGGCCTAGGGGAAAAGTACACACACCATTGTAATCGGGCGAGTTTCTACTTTCAGATGCAACAGGAATTTCTCGAGTTCGTCAATCCGTTCGCGAGATATGGGAGTTTGAAGTTAAGGAACGCTTGAGCAACTATCAAAATTTTCGCAAGTCTGATACCCGAAACCTATAACTACTATGGCCTAGGGGAAAAGTACACACACCATTGTAATCGGGCGTGTTTCTACTTTCAGATTCAACAGGAATTTCTCGAGTTCGTCAATCCGTTCGCGAGATATGGGAGTTCGAAGTTAAGTAATGGTTGAGAAACCATCTAAATTTTCGCATGTCTGATACTCGAAAGCAATAACTACTATGGCCTAGGGGAAAAGTACACACACCATTGTAATCGGGCGAGTTTCTACTTTCAGATGCAACAGGAACTTCTCGAGATCGTCAATCCGTTCGCGAGATATGGGAGTTTGATGTGAAGGAATGGTTGAGAAACCATCAAAATTTGCGCAAGTTTGATTCCAGAAACAAATAACTACAAAGGCCTAGGGAAAAAATGCACATACCGTTGTAATCGTGCGAGTTTCTACTTTCAGATGCAACAGGAATTTCTCGAGTTCGTCAATCCGTTCGCGAGATATGGGAGTTTGAAGTTAAGCAATGGTTGAGAAACCATCAAAATTTTCGCATGTCTGATACTCGAAAGCAATAACTACTATGGCCTAGGGGAAAAGTACACACACCATTGTAATCGGGCGAGTTTCTACTTTCAGATGCAACAGGAATTTCTCAAGTTCGTCAAGCCGTTCGCGAGATATGGGAGTTTGAAGTTAAGGAACGCTTGAGAAACCATCAAAATTTTCGCAAGTCTGATACCCGAAACCAATAACTACAAAGGCCGAGGGGAAAAATACACATACCGCTGTAATCGGGCGAGTTTCTACTTTCAGATGCAACAGGAATTTCTCGAGTTCGTCAATCCGTTCGCGAGATATGGGAGTTTGATGTTAAGGAATGGTTGAGAAACCATCAAAATTTGCGCAAGTCTGATTCCAGAAACAAATAACTACAAAGGCCTAGGGGAAAAATACACATACCGTTGTAATCGGGCGAGTTTCTACTTTCAGATGCAACAGGAATTTCTCGAGTTCGTCAATCCGTTCGCGAGATATGGGAGTTTGAAGTTAAGGAATGGTTGAGAAACCATCAAAATTTTCGCATGTCTGATACTCGAAAGCAATAACTACTATGGCCTAGGGGAAAAGTACACACACCATTGTAATCGGGCGAGTTTCTACTTTCAGATGCAACAGGAACTTCTCGAGCTCGTCAATCCGTTCGCGAGATATGGGAGTTTGATGTGAAGGAATGGTTGAGAAACCATCAAAATTTGTGCAAGTTTGATTCCAGAAACAAATAACTACAAAGGCCTAGGGAAAAAATGCACATACCGTTGTAATCGTGCGAGTTTCTACTTTCAGATGCAACAGGAATTTCTCGAGTTCGTCAATCCGTTCGCGAGATATGGGAGTTTGAAGTTAAGCAATGGTTGAGAAACCATCAAAATTTTCGCATGTCTGATACTCGAAAGCAATAACTACTATGGCCTAGGGGAAAAGTACACACACCATTGTAATCAGGCGAGTTTCTACTTTCAGATGCAACAGGAACTTCTCGAGCTCGTCAATCCGTTCGCGAGATATGGGAGTTTGATGTGAAGGAATGGTTGAGAAACCATCAAAATTTGCGCAAGTTTGATTCCAGAAACAAATAACTACAAAGGCCTAGGGGAAAAATGCACATACCGTTGAAATCGGGCGAGTTTCTACTTTCAGATGCAACAGGAATTTCTCGAGTTCGTCAATCCGTTCGCGAGATATGGGAGTTTGAAGTTAAGCAATGGTTGAGAAACCATCAAAATTTTCGCATGTCTGATACTCGAAAGCAATAACTACTATGGCCTAGGGGAAAAGTACACACACCATTGTAATCGGGCGAGTTTCTACTTTCAGATGCAACAGGAATTTCTCAAGTTCGTCAAGCCGTTCGCGAGATATGGGAGTTTGAAGTTAAGGAACGCTTGAGAAACCATCAAAATTTTCGCAAGTCTGATACCCGAAACCAATAACTACAAAGGCCGAGGGGAAAAATACACATACCGCTGTAATCGGGCGAGTTTCTACTTTCAGATGCAACAGGAATTTCTAGAGTTCGTCAATCCGTTCGCGAGATATGGGAGTTTGAAGTTAAGGAAAGGTTGAGAAACCATCAAAATTTGCGCAAGTCTGATTCCAGAAACAAATAACTACAAAGGCCTAGGGGAAAAATACACATACCGTTGTAATCGGGCGAGTTTCTACTTTCAGATGCAACAGGAATTTCTCGAGTTCGTCAATCCGTTCGCGAGATATGGGAGTTTGAAGTTAAGGAATGGTTGAGAAACCATCAAAATTTTCGCATGTCTGATACTCGAAAGCAATAACTACTATGGCCTAGGGGAAAAGTACACACACCATTGTAATCGGGCGAGTTTCTACTTTCAGATGCAACAGGAACTTCTCGAGCTCGTCAATCCGTTCGCGAGATATGGGAGTTTGATGTGAAGGAATGGTTGAGAAACCATCAAAATTTGTGCAAGTTTGATTCCAGAAACAAATAACTACAAAGGCCTAGGGAAAAAATGCACATACCGTTGTAATCGTGCGAGTTTCTACTTTCAGATGCAACAGGAATTTCTCGAGTTCGTCAATCCGTTCGCGAGATATGGGAGTTTGAAGTTAAGCAATGGTTGAGAAACCATCAAAATTTTCGCATGTCTGATACTCGAAAGCAATAACTACTATGGCCTAGGGGAAAAGTACACACACCATTGTAATCGGGCGAGTTTCTACTTTCAGATGCAACAGGAACTTCTCGAGCTCGTCAATCCGTTCGCGAGATATGGGAGTTTGATGTGAAGGAATGGTTGAGAAACCATCAAAATTTGCGCAAGTTTGATTCCAGAAACAAATAACTACAAAGGCCTAGGGGAAAAATGCACATACCGTTGTAATCGGGCGAGTTTCTACTTTCAGATGCAACAGGAATTTCTCGAGTTCGTCAATCCGTTCGCGAGATATGGGAGTTTGAAGTTAAGCAATGGTTGAGAAACCATCAAAATTTTCGCATGTCTGATACTCGAAAGCAATAACTACTATGGCCTAGGGGAAAAGTACACACACCATTGTAATCGGGCGAGTTTCTACTTTCAGATGCAACAGGAATTTCTCAAGTTCGTCAAGCCGTTCGCGAGATATGGGAGTTTGAAGTTAAGGAACGCTTGAGAAACCATCAAAATTTTCGCAAGTCTGATACCCGAAACCAATAACTACAAAGGCCGAGGGGAAAAATACACATACCGCTGTAATCGGGCGAGTTTCTACTTTCAGATGCAACAGGAATTTCTAGAGTTCGTCAATCCGTTCGCGAGATATGGGAGTTTGAAGTTAAGGAAAGGTTGAGAAACCATCAAAATTTTCGCAAGTCTGATACTCGAAACCAATAACTACTATGGCCTAGGGCAAAATTACACATACCGTTGTAATCGGGCGAGTTTCTGCTTTCAGATGCCAAAGGAATTTCTCGAGTTCGTCAATTCGTTCGCGAGATATGGGAGTTTGAAGTTAAGGAATGGTTGTGAATCCATCAAACTTTTCGCAAGTCTGATACTCGAAACCAGTAACTACTATGGCCTAGGGCAAAATTACACATACCGTTGTAATCGGGCGAGTTTCTGCTTTCAGATGCAATAGGAATTTCTCGAGTTCGTCAATCCGTTCGCGAGATATGGGAGTTGGAAGTTAAGGAATGGTTGAGAAACCATCAAAATTTTCGCTGGTCTGATACTCGAAACCAATAACTGGAATAGCCTAGGGGAAAAGTACACACACCATTGTAATCGGGCAGGTTTCTACTTTCAGATGCAACAGGAATTTCTCGCGTTCGTAAATCCGTTCGCGAGATATGGGAGTTTGAAATTAAGGAATGGTTGAGAAACCATCAAAATTTTCGCTGGTCTGATACTCGAAACCAATAACTACTATGGCCTAGGGCAAAATTACACATACCGTTGTAATCGGGCGAGTTTCTGCTTTCAGATGCAATAGGAATTTCTCGAGTTCGTCAATCCGTTCGCGAGATATGGGAGTTTGAAGTTAAGGAACGCTTGAGCAACTATCAAAATTTTCGCAAGTCTGATACCCGAAACCAATAACTACTATGGCCTAGGGGAAAAGTACACGCACCAATGTAATCGGGCGTGTTTCTACTTTCAGATTCAACAGGAATTTCTCGAGTTCGTCAATCCGTTCGCGAGATATGGGAGTTCGAAGTTAAGTAATGGTTGAGAAACCATCTAAATTTTCGCATGTCTGATACTCGAAAGCAATAACTACTATGGCCTAGGGGAAAAGTACACACACCATTGTAATCGGGCGAGTTTCTACTTTCAGATGCAACAGGAACTTCTCGAGATCGTCAATCCGTTCGCGAGATATGGGAGTTTGATGTGAAGGAATGGTTGAGAAACCATCAAAATTTGCGCAAGTCTGATTCCAGAAACAAATAACTACAAAGGCCTAGGGGAAAAATACACATACCGTTGTAATCGGGCGTGTTTCTACTTTCAGATGCAACAGGAATTTCTCGAGTTCGTCAATCCGTTCGCGAGATATGGGAGTTTGAAGTTAAGGAATGGTTGAGAAACCATCAAAATTTTCGCATGTCTGATACTCGAAAGCAATAACTACTATGGCCTAGGGGAAAAGTACACACACCATTGTAATCGGGCGAGTTTCTACTTTCAGATGCAACAGGAACTTCTCGAGCTCGTCAATCCGTTCGCGAGATATGGGAGTTTGATGTGAAGGAATGGTTGAGAAACCATCAAAATTTGCGCAAGTTTGATTCCAGAAACAAATAACTACAAAGGCCTAGGGGAAAAATGCACATACCGTTGTAATCGGGCGAGTTTCTACTTTCAGATGCAACAGGAATTTCTCGAGTTCGTCAATCCGTTCGCAAGATATGGGAGTTTGAAGTTAAGCAATGGTTGAGAAACCATCAAAATTTTCGCATGTCTGATACTCGAAAGCAATAACTACTATGGCCTAGGGGAAAAGTACACACACCATTGTAATCGGGCGAGTTTCTACTTTCAGATGCAACAGGAATTTCTCAAGTTCGTCAAGCCGTTCGCGAGATATGGGAGTTTGAAGTTAAGGAACGCTTGAGAAACCATCAAAATTTTCGCAAGTCTGATACCCGAAACCAATAACTACAAAGGCCGAGGGGAAAAATACACATACCGCTGTAATCGGGCGAGTTTCTACTTTCAGATGCAACAGGAATTTCTAGAGTTCGTCAATCCGTTCGCGAGATATGGGAGTTTGAAGTTAAGGAAAGGTTGAGAAACCATCAAAATTTTCGCAAGTCTGATACTCGAAACCAATAACTACTATGGCCTAGGGCAAAATTACACATACCGTTGTAATCGGGCGAGTTTCTGCTTTCAGATGCCAAAGGAATTTCTCGAGTTCGTCAATTCGTTCGCGAGATATGGGAGTTTGAAGTTAAGGAATGGTTGTGAATCCATCAAACTTTTCGCAAGTCTGATACTCGAAACCAATAACTACTATGGCCTAGGGCAAAATTACACATACCGTTGTAATCGGGCGAGTTTCTGCTTTCAGATGCAATAGGAATTTCTCGAGTTCGTCAATCCGTTCGCGAGATATGGGAGTTGGAAGTTAAGGAATGGTTGAGAAACCATCAAAATTTTCGCTGGTCTGATACTCGAAACCAATAACTGGAATAGCCTAGGGGAAAAGTACACACACCATTGTAATCGGGCAGGTTTCTACTTTCAGATGCAACAGGAATTTCTCGCGTTCGTAAATCCGTTCGCGAGATATGGGAGTTTGAAATTAAGGAATGGTTGAGAAACCATCAAAATTTTCGCTGGTCTGATACTCGAAACCAATAACTACTATGGCCTAGGGCAAAATTACACATACCGTTGTAATCGGGCGAGTTTCTGCTTTCAGATGCAATAGGAATTTCTCGAGTTCGTCAATCCGTTCGCGAGATATGGGAGTTTGAAGTTAAGGAACGCTTGAGCAACTATCAAAATTTTCGCAAGTCTGATACCCGAAACCAATAACTACTATGGCCTAGGGGAAAAGTACACGCACCAATGTAATCGGGCGTGTTTCTACTTTCAGATTCAACAGGAATTTCTCGAGTTCGTCAATCCGTTCGCGAGATATGGGAGTTCGAAGTTAAGTAATGGTTGAGAAACCATCTAAATTTTCGCATGTCTGATACTCGAAAGCAATAACTACTATGGCCTAGGGCAAAATTACACATACCGTTGTAATCGGGCGAGTTTCTGCTTTCAGATGCAATAGGAATTTCTCGAGTTCGTCAATCCGTTCGCGAGATATGGGAGTTTGAAGTTAAGGAACGCTTGAGCAACTATCAAAATTTTCGCAAGTCTGATACCCGAAACCAATAACTACTATGGCCTAGGGGAAAAGTACACGCACCAATGTAATCGGGCGTGTTTCTACTTTCAGATTCAACAGGAATTTCTCGAGTTCGTCAATCCGTTCGCGAGATATGGGAGTTCGAAGTTAAGTAATGGTTGAGAAACCATCTAAATTTTCGCATGTCTGATACTCGAAAGCAATAACTACTATGGCCTAGGGGAAAAGTACACACACCATTGTAATCGGGCGAGTTTCTACTTTCAGATGCAACAGGAACTTCTCGAGATCGTCAATCCGTTCGCGAGATATGGGAGTTTGATGTGAAGGAATGGTTGAGAAACCATCAAAATTTGCGCAAGTCTGATTCCAGAAACAAATAACTACAAAGGCCTAGGGGAAAAATACACATACCGTTGTAATCGGGCGTGTTTCTACTTTCAGATGCAACAGGAATTTCTCGAGTTCGTCAATCCGTTCGCGAGATATGGGAGTTTGAAGTTAAGGAATGGTTGAGAAACCATCAAAATTTTCGCATGTCTGATACTCGAAAGCAATAACTACTATGGCCTAGGGGAAAAGTACACACACCATTGTAATCGGGCGAGTTTCTACTTTCAGATGCAACAGGAACTTCTCGAGCTCGTCAATCCGTTCGCGAGATATGGGAGTTTGATGTGAAGGAATGGTTGAGAAACCATCAAAATTTGCGCAAGTTTGATTCCAGAAACAAATAACTACAAAGGCCTAGGGGAAAAATGCACATACCGTTGTAATCGGGCGAGTTTCTACTTTCAGATGCAACAGGAATTTCTCGAGTTCGTCAATCCGTTCGCAAGATATGGGAGTTTGAAGTTAAGCAATGGTTGAGAAACCATCAAAATTTTCGCATGTCTGATACTCGAAAGCAATAACTACTATGGCCTAGGGGAAAAGTACACACACCATTGTAATCGGGCGAGTTTCTACTTTCAGATGCAACAGGAATTTCTCAAGTTCGTCAAGCCGTTCGCGAGATATGGGAGTTTGAAGTTAAGGAACGCTTGAGAAACCATCAAAATTTTCGCAAGTCTGATACCCGAAACCAATAACTACAAAGGCCGAGGGGAAAAATACACATACCGCTGTAATCGGGCGAGTTTCTACTTTCAGATGCAACAGGAATTTCTAGAGTTCGTCAATCCGTTCGCGAGATATGGGAGTTTGAAGTTAAGGAAAGGTTGAGAAACCATCAAAATTTTCGCAAGTCTGATACTCGAAACCAATAACTACTATGGCCTAGGGCAAAATTACACATACCGTTGTAATCGGGCGAGTTTCTGCTTTCAGATGCCAAAGGAATTTCTCGAGTTCGTCAATTCGTTCGCGAGATATGGGAGTTTGAAGTTAAGGAATGGTTGTGAATCCATCAAACTTTTCGCAAGTCTGATACTCGAAACCAATAACTACTATGGCCTAGGGCAAAATTACACATACCGTTGTAATCGGGCGAGTTTCTGCTTTCAGATGCAATAGGAATTTCTCGAGTTCGTCAATCCGTTCGCGAGATATGGGAGTTGGAAGTTAAGGAATGGTTGAGAAACCATCAAAATTTTCGCTGGTCTGATACTCGAAACCAATAACTGGAATAGCCTAGGGGAAAAGTACACACACCATTGTAATCGGGCAGGTTTCTACTTTCAGATGCAACAGGAATTTCTCGCGTTCGTAAATCCGTTCGCGAGATATGGGAGTTTGAAATTAAGGAATGGTTGAGAAACCATCAAAATTTTCGCTGGTCTGATACTCGAAACCAATAACTACTATGGCCTAGGGCAAAATTACACATACCGTTGTAATCGGGCGAGTTTCTGCTTTCAGATGCAATAGGAATTTCTCGAGTTCGTCAATCCGTTCGCGAGATATGGGAGTTTGAAGTTAAGGAACGCTTGAGCAACTATCAAAATTTTCGCAAGTCTGATACCCGAAACCAATAACTACTATGGCCTAGGGGAAAAGTACACGCACCAATGTAATCGGGCGTGTTTCTACTTTCAGATTCAACAGGAATTTCTCGAGTTCGTCAATCCGTTCGCGAGATATGGGAGTTCGAAGTTAAGTAATGGTTGAGAAACCATCTAAATTTTCGCATGTCTGATACTCGAAAGCAATAACTACTATGGCCTAGGGGAAAAGTACACACACCATTGTAATCGGGCGAGTTTCTACTTTCAGATGCAACAGGAACTTCTCGAGATCGTCAATCCGTTCGCGAGTTATGGGAGTTTGATGTGAAGGAATGGTTGAGAAACCATCAAAATTTGCGCAAGTCTGATTCCAGAAACAAATAACTACAAAGGCCTAGGGGAAAAATACACATACCGTTGTAATCGGGCGTGTTTCTACTTTCAGATGCAACAGGAATTTCTCGAGTTCGTCAATCCGTTCGCGAGATATGGGAGTTTGAAGTTAAGGAATGGTTGAGAAACCATCAAAATTTTCGCATGTCTGATACTCGAAAGCAATAACTACTATGGCCTAGGGGAAAAGTACACACACCATTGTAATCGGGCGAGTTTCTACTTTCAGATGCAACAGGAACTTCTCGAGCTCGTCAATCCGTTCGCGAGATATGGGAGTTTGATGTGAAGGAATGGTTGAGAAACCATCAAAATTTGCGCAAGTTTGATTCCAGAAACAAATAACTACAAAGGCCTAGGGGAAAAATGCACATACCGTTGTAATCGGGCGAGTTTCTACTTTCAGATGCAACAGGAATTTCTCGAGTTCGTCAATCCGTTCGCAAGATATGGGAGTTTGAAGTTAAGCAATGGTTGAGAAACCATCAAAATTTTCGCATGTCTGATACTCGAAAGCAATAACTACTATGGCCTAGGGGAAAAGTACACACACCATTGTAATCGGGCGAGTTTCTACTTTCAGATGCAACAGGAATTTCTCAAGTTCGTCAAGCCGTTCGCGAGATATGGGAGTTTGAAGTTAAGGAACGCTTGAGAAACCATCAAAATTTTCGCAAGTCTGATACCCGAAACCAATAACTACAAAGGCCGAGGGGAAAAATACACATACCGCTGTAATCGGGCGAGTTTCTACTTTCAGATGCAACAGGAATTTCTAGAGTTCGTCAATCCGTTCGCGAGATATGGGAGTTTGAAGTTAAGGAAAGGTTGAGAAACCATCAAAATTTTCGCAAGTCTGATACCCGAAACCAATAACTACTATGGCCTAGGGGAAAAGTACACACACCATTGTAATCGGGCGTGTTTCTACTTTCAGATTCAACAGGAATTTCTCGAGTTCGTCAATCCGTTCGCGAGATATGGGAGTTCGAAGTTAAGTAATGGTTGAGAAACCATCTAAATTTTCGCATGTCTGATACTCGAAAGTAATAACTACTATGGCCTGGGGGAAAGTACACACACCATTGTAATCGGGCGAGTTTCTACTTTCAGATGCAACAGGAACTTCTCGAGCTCGTCAATCCGTTCGCGAGATATGGGAGTTTGATGTGAAGGAATGGTTGAGAAACCATCAAAATTTACGCAAGTTTGATTCCAGAAACAAATAACTACAAAGGCCTAGGGAAAAAATGCACATACCGTTGTAATCGGGCGAGTTTCTACTTTCAGATGCAACAGGAATTTCTCGAGTTCGTCAATCCGTTCGCGAGATATGGGAGTTTGAAGTTAAGGAACGCTTGAGCAACTATTAAAATTTTCGCAAGTCTGATACCCGAAACCAATAACTACTATGGCCTAGGGGAAAAGTACACACACCATTGTAATCGGGCGTGTTTCTACTTTCAGATTCAACAGGAATTTCTCGAGTTCGTCAATCCGTTCGCGAGATATGGGAGTTCGAAGTTAAGTAATGGTTGAGAAACCATCTAAATTTTCGCATGTCTGATACCCGAAAGCAATAACTACTATGGCCTAGGGGAAAAGTACACACACCATTGTAATCGGGCGAGTTTCTACTTTCAGATGCAACAGGAACTTCTCGAGCTCGTCAATCCGTTCGCGAGATATGGGAGTTTGATGTGAAGGAATGGTTGAGAAACCATCAAAATTTGCGCAAGTCTGATACCCGAAACCAATAACTACAAAGGCCGAGGGGAAAAATACACATACCGCTGTAATCGGGCGAGTTTCTACTTTCAGATGCAACAGGAATTTCTCGAGTTCGTCAATCCGTTGGCGAGATATGGGAGTTTGAAGTTAAGGAAAGGTTGAGAAACCATCAAAATTTTCGCAAGTCTGATACTCGAAACCAATAACTACTATGGCCTAGGGCAAAATTACACATACCGTTGTAATCGGGCGAGTTTCTGCTTTCAGATGCCAAAGGAATTTCTCGAGTCCGTCAATTCGTTCGCGAGATATGGGAGTTTGAAGTTAAGGAATGGTTGTGAATCCATCAAACTTTTCGCAAGTCTGATACTCGAAACCAATAACTACTATGGCCTAGGGCAAAATTACACATACCGTTGTAATCGGGCGAGTTTCTGCTTTCAGATGCAATAGGAATTTCTCGAGTTCGTCAATCCGTTCGCGAGATATGGGAGTTGGAAGTTAAGGAATGGTTGAGAAACCATCAAAATTTCCGCTGGTCTGATACTCGAAACCAATAACTGGAATGGCCTAGGGGAAAAGTACACACACCATTGTAATCGGGCGAGTTTCTACTTTCAGATGCAACAGGAATTTCTCGCGTTCGTAAATCCGTTCGCGAGATATGGGAGTTTGAAGTTAAGGAATGGTTGAGAAACCATCAAAATTTTCGCATGTCTGATACCCGAAATCAAGAACTACTATTGCCTAGGGCAAAAATACACATACCGTTGTAATCGGGAGAGTTTCTACTTTCAGATGCAACCGGAATTTTTCGGATTCGTCAGTCCGTTCGCGAAATATCGGAGTTTGGAGTTATGAGACGGTTGAGAAACCATCAAAATTTTCGCCGGTCTGATACTCGAAACGAATAACTGGAATGGCCTAGGGGAAAAGTACACACACCATTGTAATCGGGCGAGTTTCTACTTTCAGATGCAACAGGAATTTCTCGCGTTCGTAAATCCGTTCGCGAGATATGGGAGTTTGAAGTTAAGGAACGCTGGAGCAACCATCAAAATTTACGCAAGTCTGATACTCGAAACCAATAACTACTATTGCCTAGGGGAAAAGTACACAGACCATTGTAATCGGTTGAGTTTCTACTTTCAGATTCAACAGGAATTTCTCGAGTTCGTCAATCCGTTCGCGAGATATGGGAGTTTGAAGTTAAGGAATGGTTGAGAAACCACCAAAATTTTCGCCGATTTGATACCCGAAACCAATAACTGGAATGGCCTAGGGGAAAAGTACACAAACCATTGTAATCGGGCGAGTTTCTACTTTCAGATGCAACAGGAATTTCTCGAGTTCGTCAATCCGTTCGCGAGATATGGGAGTTTGAAGTTAAGGAACGCTTGAGCAACTATCAAAATTTTCGCAAGTCTGATACCCGAAACCAATAACTACTATGGCCTAGGGGAAAAGTACACACACCATTGTAATCGGGCGTGTTTCTACTTTCAGATTCAACAGGAATTTCTCGAGTTCGTCAATCCGTTCGCGAGATATGGGAGTTCGAAGTTAAGTAATGGTTGAGAAACCATCTAAATTTTCGCATGTCTGATACTCGAAAGCAATAACTACTATGGCCTAGGGGAAAAGTACACACACCATTGTAATCGGGCGAGTTTCTACTTTCAGATGCAACAGGAACTTCTCGAGCTCGTCAATCCGTTCGCGAGATATGGGAGTTTGAAGTTAAGCAATGGTTGAGAAACCATCAAAATTTTCGCATGTCTGATACTCGAAAGCAATAACTACTATGGCCTAGGGGAAAAGTACACACACCATTGTAATCGGGCGAGTTTCTACTTTCAGATGCAACAGGAATTTCTCAAGTTCGTCAAGCCGTTCGCGAGATATGGGAGTTTGAAGTTAAGGAACGCTTGAGAAACCATCAAAATTTTCGCAAGTCTGATACCCGAAACCAATAACTACAAAGGCCGAGGGGAAAAATACACATACCGCTGTAATCGGGCGAGTTTCTACTTTCAGATGCAACAGGAATTTCTCGAGTTCGTCAATCCGTTCGCGAGATATGGGAGTTGGAAGTTAAGGAATGGTTGAGAAACCATCAAAATTTTCGCTGGTCTGATACTCGAAACCAATAACTGGAATGGCCTAGGGGAAAAGTACACACAACATTGTAATCGGGCGTGTTTCTACTTTCAGATTCAACAGGAATTTCTCGAGTTCGTCAATCCGTTCGCGAGATATGGGAGTTTGAAGTTAAGGAATGGTTGAGACACCACCAAAATTTTCGCAGATTTGATACTCGAAACCAATAACTGGAATGGCCTAGGGGAAAAGTACACATACCGTTGTAATCGGGAGAGTTTCTACTTTCAGATGCAACCGGAATTTTTCGGATTCGTCAGTCCGTTCGCGAAATATCGGAGTTTGGAGTTATGAGACGGTTGAGAAACCATCAAAATTTTCGCCGGTCTGATACTCGAAACCAATAACTGGAATGGCCTAGGGGAAAAGTACACACACCATTGTAATCGGGCGAGTTTCTACTTTCAGATGCAACAGGAATTTCTCGCGTTCGTAAATCCGTTCGCGAGATATGGGAGTTTGAAGTTAAGGAATGCTTGAGCAACCATCAAAATTTTCGCAAGTCTGATACTCGAAACCAATAACTACTATGGCCTAGGGGAAAAGTACACACACCATTGTAATCGGGCGTGTTTCTACTTTCAGATTCAACAGGAATTTCTCGAGTTCGTCAATCCGTTCGCGAGATATGGGAGTTTGAAGTTAAGGAATGGTTGAGAAACCACCAAAATTTTCGCCGATTTGATACCCGAAACCAATAACTGGAATGGCCTAGGGGAAAAGTACACACACCATTGTAATCGGGCGAGTTTCTACTTTCAGATGCAACAGGAATTTCTCGAGTTCGTCAATCCGTTCGCGAGATATGGGAGTTTGAAGTTAAGGAACGCTTGAGCAACTATCAAAATTTTCGCAAGTCTGATACCCGAAACCAATAACTACTATGGCCTAGGGGAAAAGTACACACACCATTGTAATCAGGCGTGTTTCTACTTTCAGATTCAACAGGAATTTCTCGAGTTCGTCAATCCGTTCGCGAGGTATGGGAGTTCGAAGTTAAGTAATGGTTGAGAAACCATCTAAATTTTCGCAAGTCTGATACTCGAAACCAATAACTACTATGGTCTAGGGGAAAAGTACACACACCATTGTAATCGGGCGAGTGTCTACTTTCAGATGCAACAGGAATGTCTCGAGTTCGTCAATCCGTTCGAGAGATATGGGAGTTTGAAGTTAAGGAACGCTTGAGCAACCATCAAAATATTCGCAAGTCTGATACTCGAAACCAATAACTGCAATGGCCTAGGGGAAAAGTACACACACCATTGAAATCGGGCGAGATTCTACTTTCAGATGCAACTGGAATTTCTCGAGTTCGTCAATCCGTTCGCGAGATATGGGAGTTTGAAGTTAAGAAACGCTTGAGCAACCATCAAAATTTTCGCAAGTCTGATACTCGAAACCAATAACTACTATGGCCTAGGGGAAAAGTACACACACCATTGTAATCGGGTGGGTTTCTACTTTCAGATGCAACAGGAATTTCTCGAGTTCGTCAATCCCTTCGCTAGATATGGGAGTTTGAAGTTAAGGAACGCTTGAGCAACTATCAAAATTTTCAAAAGTCTGATACCCGAAACCAATAACTACTATGGCCTAGGGGAAAAGTACACACACCATTGTAATCGGGCGAGTTTCTACTTTCAGATGCAACAGGAATTTCTCGAGTTCGTCAATCCGTTCGCGAGATATGGGAGTTTGAAGTTTAGGAATGGTTGAGAAACCATCAAAATTTTCGCAAGTCTGATACCCGAAACCAGTAACTGGATTGGCCTAGGGAAAAAGTACACATATCGTTGAAATCGAGCGAGTTTCTCCTTTCAGATGCAATAGGAATTACCCGAGTTCGTCTATCCGTTCGCGAGATATGGGAGTTTGAAGTTAAGGAACGCTTGAGCAACCATCTAAATTTTCGCAAGTCTGATAATCGAAAACAATAACTACTATGGTCTAGGGGAAAAGTACACACACCATTGTAATCGGGCGAGTTTCTACTTTCAGGTGCAACAGGAATTTCTCGAGTTCGTCAATCCGTTCGCGAGATATGGGAGTTTGAAGTTAAGGAACGCTTGGGCAACCATCAAAATTTTCGCAAGTCTGATACTCGAAACCAATAACTGCAGTGGCCTAGGGGAAAAGTACACACACCATTGAAATCGTGCGAGATTCTACTTTCAGATGCAACCGGAATTTCTCGAGTTCGTCAATCCGTTCGCGAGATATGGGAGTTTGAAGTTAAGGAACGCTTGAGCAACCATCAAAATTTTCGCAAGTCTGATACTCGAAACCAATAACTACTATGGCCTAGGGGAAAGGTGCAAACACCATTGTAATCGGGCGAGTTTTTACTTTCAGATGCAGCAGCAATTTCTCGAGTTCGTCAATCCGTTCGCGATATATGGGAGTTTGAAGTAAAGGAATGGTTGAGAAACCACCAAAATTTTCGCCGATTTGATACTCGAAACCAACAGCTGGAATGGCCTAGGGGAAAACTACACACACCATTGTAATCGGGCGAGTTTCTACTTTCAGATGCAATAGGAATTTCTCGAGTTCGTCAATCCGTTAGCGAGATATGGGAGTTTGAAGTTTAAGAATGGTTGAGAAACCATCAAAATTTTCGCAAGTCTGATACTCGAAACCAATAACTGCAATGCCCTAGGGGAAAGGTACACACACCATTGATATCGGGCGAGATTCTACTTTCAGATGCAACAGGAATGTCTCGAGTTCGTCAATCCGTTCGAGAGATATGGGAGTTTGAAGTTAAGGAACGCATGAGCAACCATCAAAATATTCGCAAGTCTGATACTCGAAACCAATAACTGCAATGGCCTAGGGGAAAAGTACACACACCATTGAAATCGGGCGAGATTCTACTTTCAGATGCAACTGGAATTTCTCGAGTTCGTCAATCCGTTCGCGAGATATGGGAGTTTGAAGTTAAGGAACGCTTGAGCAACTATCAAAATTTTCGCAAGTCTGATACCCGAAACCAATAACTACTATGGCCTAGGGGAAAAGTACACACACCATTGTAATCGGGCGTGTTTCTACTTTCAGATTCAACAGGAATTTCTCGAGTTCGTCAATCCGTTCGCGAGGTATGGGAGTTCGAAGTTAAGTAATGGTTGAGAAACCATCTAAATTTTCGCAAGTCTGATACTCGAAACCAATAACTACTATGGTCTAGGGGAAAAGTACAAACACCATTGTAATCGGGCGAGTGTCTACTTTCAGATGCAACAGGAATGTCTCGAGTTCGTCAATCCGTTCGAGAGATATGGGAGTTTGTAGTTAAGGAACGCTTGAGCAACCATCAAAATATTCGCAAGTCTGATACTCGAAACCAATAACTGCAATGGCCTAGGGGAAAAGTACACACACCATTGAAATCGGGCGAGATTCTACTTTCAGATGCAACTGGAATTTCTCGAGTTCGTCAATCCGTTCGCGAGATATGGGAGTTTGAAGTTAAGAAACGCTTGAGCAACCATCAAAATTTTCGCAAGTCTGATACTCGAAACCAATAACTACTATGGCCTAGGGGAAAAGTACACACACCATTGTAATCGGGTGGGTTTCTACTTTCAGATGCAACAGGAATTTCTCGAGTTCGTCAATCCCTTCGCTAGATATGGGAGTTTGAAGTTAAGGAACGCTTGAGCAACTATCAAAATTTTCAAAAGTCTGATACCCGAAACCAATAACTACTATGGCCTAGGGGAAAAGTACACACACCATTGTAATCGGGCGAGTTTCTACTTTCAGATGCAACAGGAATTTCTCGAGTTCGTCAATCCGTTCGCGAGATATGGGAGTTTGAAGTTTAGGAATGGTTGAGAAACCATCAAAATTTTCGCAAGTCTGATACCCGAAACCAATAACTGGATTGGCCTAGGGAAAAAGTACACATATCGTTGAAATCGAGCGAGTTTCTCCTTTCAGATGCAATAGGAATTACCCGAGTTCGTCTATCCGTTCGCGAGATATGGGAGTTTGAAGTTAAGGAACGCTTGAGCAACCATCTAAATTTTCGCAAGTCTGATAATCGAAAACAATAACTACTATGGTCTAGGGGAAAAGTACACACACCATTGTAATCGGGCGAGTTTCTACTTTCAGGTGCAACAGGAATTTCTCGAGTTCGTCAATCCGTTCGCGAGATATGGGAGTTTGAAGTTAAGGAACGCTTGAGCAACCATCAAAATTTTCGCAAGTCTGATACTCGAAACCAATAACTGCAGTGGCCTAGGGGAAAAGTACACACACCATTGTAATCGGGCGTGTTTCTACTTTCAGATTCAACAGGAATTTCTCGAGTTCGACAATCCGTTCGCGAGGTATGGGTGTTCGAAGTTAAGTAATGGTTGAGAAACCATCTAAATTTTCGCAAGTCTGATACTCGAAACCAATAACTACTATGGTCTAGGGGAAAAGTACACACACCATTGTAATCGGGCGAGTGTCTACTTTCAGATGCAACAGGAATGTCTCGAGTTCGTCAATCCGTTCGAGAGATATGGGAGTTTGTAGTTAAGGAACGCTTGAGCAACCATCAAAATATTCGCAAGTCTGATACTCGAAACCAATAACTGCAATGGCCTAGGGGAAAAGTACACACACCATTGAAATCGGGCGAGATTCTACTTTCAGATGCAACTGGAATTTCTCGAGTTCGTCAATCCGTTCGCGAGATATGGGAGTTTGAAGTTAAGAAACGCTTGAGCAACCATCAAAATTTTCGCAAGTCTGATACTCGAAACCAATAACTACTATGGCCTAGGGGAAAAGTACACACACCATTGTAATCGGGTGGGTTTCTACTTTCAGATGCAACAGGAATTTCTCGAGTTCGTCAATCCCTTCGCTAGATATGGGAGTTTGAAGTTAAGGAACGCTTGAGCAACTATCAAAATTTTCAAAAGTCTGATACCCGAAACCAATAACTACTATGGCCTAGGGGAAAAGTACACACACCATTGTAATCGGGCGAGTTTCTACTTTCAGATGCAACAGGAATTTCTCGAGTTCGTCAATCCGTTCGCGAGATATGGGAGTTTGAAGTTTAGGAATGGTTGAGAAACCATCAAAATTTTCGCAAGTCTGATACCCGAAACCAATAACTGGATTGGCCTAGGGAAAAAGTACACATATCGTTGAAATCGAGCGAGTTTCTCCTTTCAGATGCAATAGGAATTACCCGAGTTCGTCTATCCGTTCGCGAGATATGGGAGTTTGAAGTTAAGGAACGCTTGAGCAACCATCTAAATTTTCGCAAGTCTGATAATCGAAAACAATAACTACTATGGTCTAGGGGAAAAGTACACACACCATTGTAATCGGGCGAGTTTCTACTTTCAGGTGCAACAGGAATTTCTCGAGTTCGTCAATCCGTTCGCGAGATATGGGAGTTTGAAGTTAAGGAACGCTTGAGCAACCATCAAAATTTTCGCAAGTCTGATACTCGAAACCAATAACTGCAGTGGCCTAGGGGAAAAGTACACACACCATTGAAATCGTGCGAGATTCTACTTTCAGATGCAACCGGAATTTCTCGAGTTCGTCAATCCGTTCGCGAGATATGGGAGTTTGAAGTTAAGGAACGCTTGAGCAACTATCAAAATTTTCGCAAGTCTGATACCCGAAACCAATAACTACTATGGTCTAGGGGAAAAGTACACACACCATTGTAATCGGGCGAGTTTCTACTTTCAGATGCAGCAGCAATTTCTCGAGTTCGTCAATCCGTTCGCGATATATGGGAGTTTGAAGTTAAGGAATGGTTGAGAAACCACCAAAATTTTCGCCGATTTGATACTCGAAACCAACACCTGGAATGGCCTAGGGGAAAACTACACACACCATTGTAATCGGGCGAGTTTCTACTTTCAGATGCAATAGGAATTTCTCGAGTTCGTCAATCCGTTAGCGAGATATGGGAGTTTGAAGTTTAAGAATGGTTGAGAAACCATCAAAATTTTCGCAAGTCTGATACTCGAAACCAATAACTGCAATGCCCTAGGGGAAAGGTACACACACCATTGATATCGGGCGAGATTCTACTTTCAGATGCAACAGGAATGTCTCGAGTTCGTCAATCCGTTCGAGAGATATGGGAGTTTGAAGTTAAGGAACGCATGAGCAACCATCAAAATATTCGCAAGTCTGATACTCGAAACCAATAACTGCAATGGCCTAGGGGAAAGGTTCAAACACCATTGTAATCGGGCGAGTTTCTACTTTCAGATGCAACAGGAATTTCTCGAGTTCGTCAATCCGCTCGCGAGATATGGGAGTTTGAAGTTTAGGAATGGTTGAGAAACCATCAAAATTTTCGCAAGTCTGATACCCGAAACCAATAACTGGATTGGCCTAGGGAAAAAGTACACATATCGTTGAAATCGAGCGTGTTTCTCCTTTCAGATGCAATAGGAATTACCCGAGTTCGTCTATCCGTTCGCGAGATATGGGAGTTTGAAGTTAAGGAACGCTTGTGCAACCATCTAAATTTTCGCAAGTCTGAGACTCGAAAACAATAACTACTGTGGTCTAGGGGAAAAGTACACACACCATTGTAATCGGGCGAGTTTCTACTTTCAGGTGCAACAGGAATTTCTCGAGTTCGTCAATCCGTTCGCGAGATATGGGAGTTTGAAGTTAAGGAACGCTTGAGCAACCATCAAAATTTTCGCAAGTCTGATACTCGAAACCAATAACTACTATGGCCTAGGGGAAAGGTTCAAACACCATTGTAATCGGGCGAGTTTCTACTTTCAGATGCAGCAGCAATTTCTCGAGTTCGTCAATCCGTTCGCGAGATATGGGAGTTTGAAGTTAAGGAATGGTTGAGAAACCACCAAAATTTTCGCCGATTTGATACTCGAAACCAACACCTGGAATGGCCTAGGGGAAAACTACACACACCATTGTAATCGGGCGAGTTTCTACTTTCAGATGCAATAGGAATTTCTCGAGTTCGTCAATCCGTTCGCGAGATATGGGAGTTTGAAGTTTAGGGATGGTTGAGAAACCATCAAAATTTTCGCAAGTCTGATACTCGAAACCAATAACTGCAATGCCCTAGGGGAAAGGTACACACACCATTGATATCGGGCGAGATTCTACTTTCAGATGCAACTGGAATTTCTCGAGTTCGTCAATCCGTTCGCGAGATATGGGAGTTTGAAGTTAAGGAATGGTTGAGAAACCACCAAAATTTTCGCTGATTTGATACTCGAAACCAATAACTGGAATGGTCTAGGGGAAAAGTACGCACAACATTGTAATCGGGCGAGTTTCTACTTTCAGATGCAACAGGAATTTCTCGAGTTCGTCAATCCGTTCGCGAGATATGGGAGTTTGAAGTTAAGGAATGGTTGAGAAACCACCAAAATTTTCGCCGATTTGATACTCGAAACCAACACCTGGAATGGCCTAGGGGAAAACTACACACACCATTGTAATCGGGCGAGTTTCTACTTTCAGATGCAATAGGAATTTCTCGAGTTCGTCAATCCGTTCGCGAGATATGGGAGTTTGAAGTTTAGGGATGGTTGAGAAACCATCAAAATTTTCGCAAGTCTGATACTCGAAACCAATAACTACTATGGCCTAGGGCAAAATTACACATACCGCTGTAATCGGGCGAGTTTCTGCTTTCAGATGCAATAGGAATCTCTCGAGTTCGTCAATCCGTTCGCGAGATATGGGAGTTGGAAGTTAAGGAATGGTTGAGAAACCATCAAAATTTTCGCTGGTCTGATACTCGAAAGCAATAACTACAAAGGCCGAGGGGAAAAATACACATACCGCTGTAATCGGGCGAGTTTCTACTTTCAGATGCAACAGGAATTTCTCGAGTTCGTCAATCCGTTCGCGAGATATGGGAGTTTGAAGTTAAGGAATGGTTGAGAAACCATCAAAATTTTCGCTGGTCTGATACTCGAAACCAATAACTACTATGGCCTAGGGCAAAATTACACATACCGCTGTAATCGGGCGAGTTTCTGCTTTCAGATGCAATAGGAATCTCTCGAGTTCGTCAATCCGTTCGCGAGATATGGGAGTTGGAAGTTAAGGAATGGTTGAGAAACCATCAAAATTTTCGCTGGTCTGATACTCGAAACCAATAACTGGAATGGCCTAGGGGAAAAATACACACACCATTGTAATCGGGCGAGTTTGTACTTTCAGATGCAACAGGAATTTCTCGCGTTCGTAAATCCGTTCGCGAGATATGGGAGTTTGAAGTTAAGGAATGGTTGAGAAACCATCAAAATTTTGGCATGTCTGATACCCGAAACCAAGAACTACTGTTGCCTAGGGCAAAAATACACATACCGTTGTGATCGGGAGAGTTTCTACTTTCAGATGCAACCGGAATTTTTCGTATTCGTCAGTCCGTTCGCGAAATATCGGAGTTTGGAGTTATGAGACGGTTGAGAAACCATCAAAATTTTCGCCGGTCTGATACTCGAAACCAATAACTGGAATGGCCTAGGAGAAAAGTACACACACCATTGTAATCGGGCGAGTTTCTACTTTCAGATGCAACAGGAATTTCTCGCGTTCGTAAATCCGTTCGCGAGATATGGGAGTTTGAAGTTAAGGAATGGTTGAGAAACCATCAAAATTTTGGCATGTCTGATACCCGAAACCAAGAACTACTGTTGCCTAGGGCAGAAATACACATACCGTTGTAATCGGGCGAGTTTCTACTTTCAGATGCAACAGGAATTTCTCGATTTCGTCCATCCGTTCGCGAGATATGGGAGTTTGAAGTCAAGGAATGGTTGAGAAACCATCAAAATTTTCGCATGTGTGATACTCGAAAGCAATAACTACTATGGCCTAGGGGAAAAGTACACACACCATTGTAATCGGGCGAGTTTCTACTTTCAGATGCAACAGGAATTTCTCAAGTTCGTCAAGCCGTTCGCGAGATATGAGAGTTTGAAGTTAAGGAACGCTTGAGAAACCATCAAAATTTTCGCAAGTCTGATACCCGAAACCAATAACTACAAAGGCCGAGGGGAAAAATACACATACCGCTGTAATCGGGCGAGTTTCTACTTTCAGATGCAACAGGAATTTCTCGAGTTCGTCAATACGTTCGCGAGATATGGGAGTTTGAAGTTAAGGAATGGTTGTGAATCCATCAAAATTTTCGCAAGTCTGATACTCGAAACCAATAACTACTATGGCCTAGGGCAAAATTACACATACCGTTGTAATCGGGCGAGTTTCTGCTTTCAGATGCAATAGGAATTTCTCGAGTTCGTCAATCCGTTCGCGAGATATGGGAGTTGGAAGTTAAGGAATGGTTGAGAAACCATCAAAATTTTCGCTGGTCTGATACTCGAAACCAATAACTGGAATGGCCTAGGGGAAAAGTACACACACCATTGTAATCCGGCGAGTTTCTACTTTCAGATGCAACAGGAATTTCTCGCGTTCGTAAATCCGTTCGAGAGATATGGGAGTTTGAAGTTAAGGAATGGTTGAGAAACCATCAAAATTTTCGCTGGTCTGATACTCGAAACCAATAACTACTATGGCCTAGGGCAAAATTACACATACCGTTGTAATCGGGCGAGTTTCTGCTTTCAGATGCAATAGGAATTTCTCGAGTTCGTCAATCCGTTCGCGAGATATGGGAGTTGGAAGTTAAGGAATGGTTGAGAAACCATCAAAATTTTCGCTGGTCTGATACTCTAAACCAATAACTGGAATGGCCTAGGGGAAAAGTACACACACCATTGTAATCGGGCGAGTTTCTACTTTCAGATGCAACAGGAATTTCTCGCGTTCGTAAATCCGTTCGCGAGATATGGGAGTTTGAAGTTAAGGAATGGTTGAGAAACCATCAAAATTTTCGCATGTCTGATACCCGAAATGAAGAACTACTATTGCCTAGGGCAAAAATGCACATACCGTTGTAATCGGGAGAGTTTCTACTTTCAGATGCAACCGGAATTTTTCGGATTCGTCAGTCCGTTCGCGAAATATCGGAGTTTGGAATTATGAGACGGTTGAGAACCCATCAAAATTTTCGCCGGTCTGATACTCGAAACCAATAACTGGAATGGCCTAGGGGAAAAGTACACACACCATTGTAATCGGGCGAGTTTCTACTTTCAGATGCAACAGGAATTTCTCGCGTTCGTAAATCCGTTCGCGAGATATGGGAGTTTGAAGTTAAGGAATGGTTGAGAAACCATCAAAATTTTGGCACGTCTGATACCCGAAACCAAGAACTACTATTGCCTAGGGCAGAAATACACATACCGTTGTAATCGGGCGAGTTTCTACTTTCAGATGCAACAGGAATTTCTCGATTTCGTCCATCCGTTCGCGAGATATGGGAGTTTGAAGTCAAGGAATGGTTGAGAAACCATCAAAATTTTCGCATGTCTGATACTCGAAACCAATAACTGGAATGGCCTAGGAGAAAAGTACACACACCATTGTAATCGGGCGAGTTTCTACTTTCAGATCCAACAGGAATTTCTCGCGTTCGTAAATCCGTTCGCGATATATGGGAGTTTGAAGTTAAGGAATGGTTGAGAAACCATCAATATTTTGGCATATCTGATACCCGAAACCAAGAACTACTGTTGCCTAGGGCAGATATACACATACCGTTGTAATCGGGCGAGTTTCTACTTTCAGATGCAACAGGAATTTCTCGATTTCGTCCATCCGTTCGCGAGATATGGGAGTTTGAAGTCAAGGAATGGTTGAGAAACCATCAAAATTTTCGCATGTCTGATACTCGAAAGCAATAACTACTATGGCCTAGGGGAAAAGTACACACACCATTGTAATCGGGCGAGTTTCTACTTTCAGATGCAACAGGAATTTCACAAGTTCGTCAAGCCGTTCGCGAGATATGGGAGTTTGAAGTTAAGGAACGCTTGAGAAACCATCAAAATTTTCGCAAGTCTGATACCCGGAACCAATAACTACAAAGGCCGAGGGGAAAAATACACATACCGTTGTAATCGGGCGAGTTTCTGCTTTCAGATGCAATAGGAATTTCTCGAGTTCGTCAATCCGTTCGCGAGATATGGGAGTTGGAAGTTAAGGAATGGTTGAGAAACCATTAAAATTTTCGCTGGTCTGATACTCGAAACCAATAACTGGAATGGCCTAGGGGAAAAGTACACACACCATTGTAATCCGGCGAGTTTCTACTTTCAGATGCAACAGGAATTTCTCGCGTTCGTAAATCCGTTCGAGAGATATGGGAGTTTGAAGTTAAGGAATGGTTGAGAAACCATCAAAATTTTCGCTGGTCTGATAATCGAAACCAATAACTACTATGGCCTAGGGCAAAATTACACATACCGTTGTAATCGGGCGAGTTTCTGCTTTCAGATGCAATAGGAATTTCTCGAGTTCGTCAATCCGTTCGCGAGATATGGGAGTTGGAAGTTAAGGAATGGTTGAGAAACCATCAAAATTTTCGCTGGTCTGATACTCGAAACCAATAACTGGAATGGCCTAGGGGAAAAGTACACACACCATTGTAATCGGGCGAGTTTCTACTTTCAGATGCAACAGGAATTTCTCGCGTTCGTAAATCCGTTCGCGATATATGGGAGTTTGAAGTTAAGGAATGGTTGAGAAACCATCAAAATTTTGGCACGTCTGATACCCGAAACCAAGAACTACTATTGCCTAGGGCAGAAATACACATACCGTTGTAATCGGGCGAGTTTCTACTTTCAGATGCAACAGGAATTTCTCGATTTCGTCCATCCGTTCGCGAGATATGGGAGTTTGAAGTCAAGGAATGGTTGAGAAACCATCAAAATTTTCGCATGTCTGATACTCGAAACCAATAACTGGAATGGCCTAGGAGAAAAGTACACACACCATTGTAATCGGGCGAGTTTCTACTTTCAGATCCAACAGGAATTTCTCGCGTTCGTAAATCCGTTCGCGATATATGGGAGTTTGAAGTTAAGGAATGGTTGAGAAACCATCAAAATTTTCGCATGTCTGATACTCGAAAGCAATAACTACTATGGCCTAGGGGAAAAGTACACACACCATTGTAATCGGGCGAGTTTCTACTTTCAGATGCAACAGGAATTTCTCGCGTTCGTAAATCCGTTCGAGAGATATGGGAGTTTGAAGTTAAGGAATGGTTGAGAAACCATCAAAATTTTCGCTGGTCTGATAATCGAAACCAATAACTACTATGGCCTAGGGCAAAATTACACATACCGTTGTAATCGGGCGAGTTTCTGCTTTCAGATGCAATAGGAATTTCTCGAGTTCGTCAATCCGTTCGCGAGATATGGGAGTTGGAAGTTAAGGAATGGTTGAGAAACCATCAAAATTTTCGCTGGTCTGATACTCGAAACCAATAACTGGAATGGCCTAGGGGAAAAGTACACACACCATTGTAATCGGGCGAGTTTCTACTTTCAGATGCAACAGGAATTTCTCGCGTTCGTAAATCCGTTCGCGATATATGGGAGTTTGAAGTTAAGGAATGGTTGAGAAACCATCAAAATTTTGGCATGTCTGATACCCGAAACCAAGAACTACTGTTGCCTAGGGCAGATATACACATACCGTTGTAATCGGGCGAGTTTCTACTTTCAGATGCAACAGGAATTTCTCGATTTCGTCCATCCGTTCGCGAGATATGGGAGTTTGAAGTCAAGGAATGGTTGAGAAACCATCAAAATTTTCGCATGTCTGATACTCGAAAGCAATAACTACTATGGCCTAGGGGAAAAGTACACACACCATTGTAATCGGGCGAGTTTCTACTTTCAGATGCAACAGGAATTTCACAAGTTCGTCAAGCCGTTCGCGAGATATGGGAGTTTGAAGTTAAGGAACGCTTGAGAAACCATCAAAATTTTCGCAAGTCTGATACCCGAAACCAATAACTACAAAGGCCGAGGGGAAAAATACACATACCGTTGTAATCGGGCGAGTTTCTGCTTTCAGATGCAATAGGAATTTCTCGAGTTCGTCAATCCGTTCGCGAGATATGGGAGTTGGAAGTTAAGGAATGGTTGAGAAACCATCAAAATTTTCGCTGGTCTGATACTCGAAACCAATAACTGGAATGGCCTAGGGGAAAAGTACCCACACCATTGTAATCGGGCGAGTTTCTACTTTCAGATGCAACCGGAATTTCTCGCGTTCGTAAATCCGTTCGCGAGATATGGGAGTTTGAAGTTAAGGAATGGTTGAGAAACCATCAAAATTTTCGCTGGTCTGATACTCGAAACCAATGACTGGAATGGCCTAGGGGAAAAGTACACACACCATTGTAATCGGGCGAGTTTCTACTTTCAGATGCAACAGGAATTCCTCAAGTTCGTCAAGCCGTTCGCGTGATATGGGAGTTTGAAGTTAAGGAACGCTTGAGAAACCATCAAAATTTTCGCAAGTCTGATACCCGAAACCAATAACTACAAAGGCCGAGGGGAAAAATACACATACCGCTGTAATCGGGCGAGTTTCTACTTTCAGATGCAACAGGAATTTCTCGAGTTCGTCAATCCGTTCGCGAGATATGGGAGTTTGAAGTTAAGGAATGGTTGAGAAACCATCAAAATTTTCGCAAGTCTGATACTCGAAACCAATAACTACTATGGCCTAGGGCAAAATTACACATACCGTTGTAATCGGGAGAGTTTCTGCTTTCAGATGCCAAAGGAATTTCTCGAGTTCATCAATTCGTTCGCGAGATATGGGAGTTTTAAGTTAAGGAATGGTTGTGAATCCATCAAAATTATCGCAAGTCTGATACTCGAAACCAATAACTGCTATGGCCTAGGGCAAAACTACACATACCGTTGTAATCGGGCGAGTTTCTGCTTTCAGATGCAATAGGAATTTCTCGAGTTCGTCAATCCGTTCCGAGATATGGGAGTTGGAAGTTAAGGAATGGTTGAGAAACCATCAAAATTTTCGCTGGTCTGATACTCGAAACCAATAACTGGAATGGCCTAGGGAAAGTACACACACCATTGTAATCGGGCGAGTTTCTACTTTCAGATGCAACAGGAATTTCTCGCGTTCGTAAATCCGTTCGCGAGATATGGGAGTTTGAAGTTAAGGAATGGTTGAGAAACCATCAAAATTTTCGCTGGTCTGATACTCGAAACCAATAATTACTATGGCCTAGGGCAAAATTACACATACCGCTGTAATCGGGCGAGTTTCTGCTTTCAGATGCAATAGGAATCTCTCGAGTTCGTCAATCCGTTCGCGAGATATGGGAGTTGGAAGTTAAGGAATGGTTGAGAAACCATCAAAATTTTCGCTGGTCTGATACTCGAAACCAATAACTGGAATGGCCTAGGGGAAAAGTACACACACCATTGTAATCGGGCGAGTTTCTACTTTCAGATGCAACAGGAATTTCTCGCGTTCGTAAATCTTTTTCGCGAGATATGGGAGTTTGAAGTTAAGGAATGGTTGAGAAACCATCAAAATTTTCGCATGTCTGATACCCGAAATCAAGAACTACTATTGCCTAGGGCAAAAATACACATACCGTTGTAATCGGGAGAGTTTCTACTTTCAGATGCAACCGGAATTTTTCGGATTCGTCAGTCCGTTCGCGAAATATCGTCGTTTGGAGTTATGAGACGGTTGAGAAACCATCAAAATTTTCGCCGGTCTGATACTCGAAACCAATAACTGGAATGGCCTAGGAGAAAAGTACACACACCATTGTAATCGGGCGAGTTTCTACTTTCAGATGCAACAGGAATTTCTCGCGTTCGTAAATCCGTTCGCGAGATATGGGAGTTTGAAGTTAAGGAATGGTTGAGAAACCATCAAAATTTTGGCATGTCTGATACCCGAAACCAAGAACTACTATTGCCTAGGGCAGAAATACACATACCGTTGTAATCGGGCGAGTTTCTACTTTCAGATGCAACAGGAATTTCTCGATTTCGTCCATCCGTTCGCGAGATATGGGAGTTTGAAGTCAAGGAATGGTTGAGAAACCATCAAAATTTTCGAAAGTCTGATATCCGAAACCAATAACTACAAAGGCCGAGGGTAAAAATACACATACCGCTGTAATCGGGCGAGTTTCTTCTTTCAGATGCAACAGGAATTTCTCGAGTTCGTCAATCCGTTCGCGAGATATGGGAGTTTGAAGTTAAGGAATGGTTGAGAAGCCATCAAAATTTTCGCAAGTCTGATACTCGAAACCAATAACTACTATGGCCTAGGGCAAAATTACACATACCGTTGTAATCGTGCGAGTTTCTGCTTTCAGATGCCAAAGGAATTTCTCGAGATCGTCAATTCGTTCGCGAGATATGGGAGTTTGAAGTTAAGGAATGGTTGTGAATCCATCAAAATTTTCGCAAGTCTGATACTCGAAACCAATAACTACTATGGCCTAGGGCAAAATTACACATACCGTTGTAATCGGGCGAGTTTCTGCTCTCAGATGCAATAGGAATTTCTCGAGTTCGTCAGTCCGTTCGCGAGATATGGGAGTTGGAAGTTAAGGAATGGTTGAGAAACCATCAAAATTTTCGCTGGTCTGATACTCGAAACCAATAACTGGAATGGCCTAGGGGAAAAGTACACACACCATTGTAATCCGGCGAGTTTCTACTTTCAGATGCAACAGGAATTTCTCGAGTTCGTCAATCCGTTCGCGAGATATGGGAGTTTGAAGTTAAGGAATGGTTGAGAAGCCATCAAAATTTTCGCAAGTCTGATACTCGAAACCAATAACTACTATGGCCTAGGGCAAAATTACACATACCGTTGTAATCGTGCGAGTTTCTGCTTTCAGATGCCAAAGGAATTTCTCGAGTTCGTCAATTCGTTCGCGAGATATGGGAGTTTGAAGTTAAGGAATGATTGTGAAACCATCAAAATTTTCGCTGGTCTGATACTCGAAACCAATAACTACTATGGCCTAGGGCAAAATTACAGATACCGTTGTAATCGGGCGAGTTTCTGCTTTCAGATGCAATAGGAATTTCTCGAGTTCGTCAATCCGTTCGCGAGATATGGGAGTTGGAAGTTAAGGAATGGTTGAGGAACCATCAAAATTTTCGCTGGTCTGATACTCGAAATCAAGAACTACTATTGCCTAGGGCAAAAATACACATACCGTTGTAATCGGGAGAGTTTCTACTTTCAGATGCAACCGGAATTTTTCGGATTCGTCAGTCCGTTCGCGAAATATCGGAGTTTGGAGTTAAGAGACGGTTGAGAAACCATCAAAATTTTCGCTGGTCTGATACCCGAAACCACTAACTGGAATGGCCTAGGGGAAAAGTACACACACCATTGTGATCGGGCGAGTTTCTACTTTCAGATGCAACAGGAATTTCTCGCGTTCGTAAATCCGTTCGCGAGATATGGGAGTTTGAAGTTAAGGAATGGTTGAGAAACCATCAAAATTTTGGCATGTCTGATACCCGAAACCAAGAACTACTATTGCCTAGGGCAGAAATACACATACCGTTGTAATCGGGCGAGTTTCTACTTTCAGATGCAACAGGAATTTCTCGATTTCGTCCTTCCGTTCGCGAGATATGGGAGTTGGAAGTTAAGGAATGGTTGAGAAACCATCAAAATTTTCGCAAGTCTGATGCGCGAAACCAATAACTACAAAGGCCAAAGGGAAAAATACACATACAGCTGTAATCGGGCGAGTTTCTACTTTCAGATGCAATAGGAATTTCTCGAATTCGTCAATCTGTTCGCGAGATATGGGAGTTTGAAATTAAGGAATGGTTGAGAAACCATCAAAATTTTCGCTGGTCTGATACTCGTAACCAATAACTACAATTGCCCAGGGCAAAAATACACATACCGCTGTAATCGGGAGAGTTTCTACTTTCAGATGCAACAGGAATTTCTCGAGTTCGTCAATCCGTTCGCGAGATATGGGAGTTTGAAGTTAAGGAATGGTTGAGAAACCATCAAAATCTTCGCAAGTCTGATACTCGAAACCAATAACTACTATGGCCCAGGGGAAAAATACACATACCGTTGTAATCGGGCCAGTTTCTACTTTCAGAAGCAACAGGAATTTCTCGAGTTCGTCAATCCGTTCGCCAGATATGGGAGTTTGATGTTAAGGAACGCTTGAGAAACCATCAAAATTTTCGCAAGTCTGATACTCGAAATCAATAACTACTATGGCCTAGGATAAAAGTACACACTCCATCGTAATCGGGCGAGTTTCTACTTTCAGATACAACAGGAATTTCACGAGTTCGTCAATCAGTTCCCGAGATATGGGAGTTTGAAGTTAAGGAATGGTTGAGAAACCATCAAAATTTTCGCAAGTCTGATACTCGAAACCAAGAACTACTATTGCCTAGGGCAGAAATACACATACCGTTGTAATCGTGCGAGTTTCTGCTTTCAGATGCCAAAGGAATTTCTCGAGTTCGTCAATTCGTTCGCGAGATATGGGAGTTTGAAGTTAAGAGACGGTTGAGAAACCATCAAAATTTTCGCTGGTCTGATACCCGAAACCACTAACTGGAATGACCTAGGGGAAAAGTACACACACCATTGTGATCGGGCGAGTTTCTACTTTCAGATGCAACAGGAATTTCTCGAGTTCGTCAATCCGTTCGCGAGATATGGGAGTTGGAAGTTAAGGAATGGTTGAGGAACCATCAAAATTTTCGCTGGTCTGATACTCGAAATCAAGAACTACTATTGCCTAGGGCAAAAATACACATACCGTTGTAATCGGGAGAGTTTCTACTTTCAGATGCAACCGGAATTTTTCGGATTCGTCAGTCCGTTCGCGAAATATCGGAGTTTGGAGTTAAGAGACGGTTGAGAAACCATCAAAATTTTCGCTGGTCTGATACCCGAAACCACTAACTGGAATGGCCTAGGGGAAAAGTACACACACCATTGTGATCGGGCGAGTTTCTACTTTCAGATGCAACAGGAATTTCTCGCGTTCGTAAATCCGTTCGCGAGATATGGGAGTTTGAAGTTAAGGAATGGTTGAGAAACCATCAAAATTTTGGCATGTCTGATACCCGAAACCAAGAACTACTATTGCCTAGGGCAGAAATACACATACCGTTGTAATCGGGCGAGTTTCTACTTTCAGATGCAACAGGAATTTCTCGATTTCGTCCTTCCGTTCGCGAGATATGGGAGTTGGAAGTTAAGGAATGGTTGAGAAACCATCAAAATTTTCGCAAGTCTGATGCGCGAAACCAATAACTACAAAGGCCAAAGGGAAAAATACACATACAGCTGTAATCGGGCGAGTTTCTACTTTCAGATGCAATAGGAATTTCTCGAATTCGTCAATCTGTTCGCGAGATATGGGAGTTTGAAATTAAGGAATGGTTGAGAAACCATCAAAATTTTCGCTGGTCTGATTCTCGTAACCAATAACTACAATTGCCCAGGGCAAAAATACACATACCGCTGTAATCGGGAGAGTTTCTACTTTCAGATGCAACAGGAATTTCTCGAGTTCGTCAATCCGTTCGCGAGATATGGGAGTTTGAAGTTAAGGAATGGTTGAGAAACCATCAAAATCTTCGCAAGTCTGATACTCGAAACCAATAACTACTATGGCCCAGGGGAAAAATACACATACCGTTGTAATCGGGCCAGTTTCTACTTTCAGAAGCAACAGGAATTTCTCGAGTTCGTCAATCCGTTCGCCAGATATGGGAGTTTGATGTTAAGGAACGCTTGAGAAACCATCAAAATTTTCGCAAGTCTGATACTCGAAATCAATAACTACTATGGCCTAGGATAAAAGTACACACTCCATCGTAATCGGGCGAGTTTCTACTTTCAGATACAACAGGAATTTCACGAGTTCGTCAATCAGTTCCCGAGATATGGGAGTTTGAAGTTAAGGAATGGTTGAGAAACCATCAAAATTTTCGCAAGTCTGATACTCGAAACCAAGAACTACTATTGCCTAGGGCAGAAATACACATACCGTTGTAATCGTGCGAGTTTCTGCTTTCAGATGCCAAAGGAATTTCTCGAGTTCGTCAATTCGTTCGCGAGATATGGGAGTTTGAAGTTAAGAGACGGTTGAGAAACCATCAAAATTTTCGCTGGTCTGATACCCGAAACCACTAACTGGAATGGCCTAGGGGAAAAGTACACACACCATTGTAATCGGGCGAGTTTCTACTTTCAGATGCAACAGGAATTTCTCGCGTTCGTAAATCCGTTCGCGAGATATGGGAGTTTGAAGTTAAGGAATGGTTGAGAAACCATCAAAATTTTGGCATGTCTGATACCCGAAACCAAGAACTACTATTGCCTAGGGCAGAAATACACACACCGTTGTAATCGGGCGAGTTTCTACTTTCAGATGCAACAGGAATTTCTCGATTTCGTCCTTCCGTTCGCGAGATATGGGAGTTGGAAGTTAAGGAATGGTTGAGAAACCATCAAAATTTTCGCAAGTCTGATGCGCGAAACCAATAACTACAAAGGCCAAAGGGAAAAATACACATACAGCTGTAATCGGGCGAGTTTCTACTTTCAGATGCAATAGGAATTTCTCGAATTCGTCAATCTGTTCGCGAGATATGGGAGTTTGAAATTAAGGAATGGTTGAGAAACCATCAAAATTTTCGCTGGTCTGATACTCGTAACCAATAACTACAATTGCCCAGGGCAAAAATACACATACCGCTGTAATCGGGAGAGTTTCTACTTTCAGATGCAACAGGAATTTCTCGAGTTCGTCAATCCGTTCGCGAGATATGGGAGTTTGAAGTTAAGGAATGGTTGAGAAACCATCAAAATCTTCGCAAGTCTGATACTCGAAACCAATAACTACTATGGCCCAGGCGAAAAATACACATACCGTTGTAATCGGGCCAGTTTCTACTTTCAGAAGCAACAGGAATTTCTCGAGTTCGTCAATCCGTTCGCCAGATATGGGAGTTTGATGTTAAGGAACGCTTGAGAAACCATCAAAATTTTCGCAAGTCTGATACTCGAAATCAATAACTACTATGGCCTAGGATAAAAGTACACACTCCATCGTAATCGGGCGAGTTTCTACTTTCAGATACAACAGGAATTTCACGAGTTCGTCAATCAGTTCCCGAGATATGGGAGTTTGAAGTTAAGGAATGGTTGAGAAACCATCAAAATTTTCGCAAGTCTGATACTCGAAACCAAGAACTACTATTGCCTAGGGCAGAAATACACATACCGTTGTAATCGGGCGAGTTTCTACTTTCTGATGCAACAGGAATTAATCGATTTCGTCAATCCGTTCGCGAGATATGGAAGTTTGAAGTCAAGGAATGGTTGAGAAACCATCAAAATTTTCGCAAGTCTGATACACGAAACCAGTAACTACAAAGGCCAAGTGGAAAAATACACATAGCGTTGTAATCGGGCGAGTATCAGCTTTCAAATGCAACAGGAATTTCTCGAGTTCGTCAATCCGTTCGCGAGATACGTGAGTTTGAAGTTAAGGAATGGTTGAGAAACCATTAAAATTTTCGCAAGTCTGATAGGCGAAACCAATAACTAAAAAGGCCTAGGGGAAAAATACACATACCGTTGTAATCGGGCGAGTTTCTACTTTCAGATGCAACCGGAATTTTTCGGATTCGTCAGTCCGTTCGCGAAATATCGGAGTTTGGAGTTAAGAGACGGTTGAGAAACCATCAAAATTTTCGCTGGTCTGATACCCGAAACCAGTAACTGGAATGGCCTAGGGGAAAAGTACACACACCATTGTAATCGGGCGAGTTTCTACTTTCAGATGCAACAGGAATTTCTCGCGTTCGTAAATCCGTTCGCGAGATATGGGAGTTTGAAGTTAAGGAATGGTTGAGAAACCATCAAAATTTTCGCAAGTCTGATACTCGAAACCGAGAACTACTATTGCCTAGGGCAGAAATACACATACCGTTGTAATCGGGCGAGTTTCTACTTTCTGATGCAACAGGACTTTTTTTTTTTCGTCAATCGGTTCGCGAGATATGGGAGTTTGAAGTCGAGGAATGGTTGAGAAACCATCAAAATTTTCGCAAGTCTGATACGCGAAACCAGTAACTACAAAGGCCAAGTGGAAAAATACACATAGCGTTGTAATCGGGCGAGTATCAGCTTTCAAATGCAACAGGAATATCTCGAGTTCGTCAATCCGTTCGCGAGATACGGGAGTTTGAAGTTAAGGAATGGTTGAGAAACCATCAAAATTTTCGCAAGTCTGATAGGCGAAACCAATAACTAAAAAGGCCTAGGGGAAAAATACACATACCGTTGTAATCGGGCGAGTATCAGCTTTCAGATGCAACAGGAATTTCTCGTGTTCGTCTATCCGTGCGCGAGATATGGGAGTTTGAAGTTATGGAATGGTTGAGAAACCATCAAAGTTTTCGCAAGTCTGATCCACGAAACCAATAACTACAATTGCCTAGGGCAAAAATACACATACCGTTGTAATCGGGAGAGTTTCTACTTTCAGATGCAGCAGGAATTTCTCGAGTTCGTCAATCCGTTCGCGAGATATGGGAGTTTGAAGTTAAGGAATGGTTGAGAAACCATCAAAATCTTCGCAAGTCTGATACTCGAATCCAATAACTACTATGGCGTAGGGGAAAAATACACATACCGTTGTAATCGGGCCAGTTTCTACTTTCAGATACAACAGGAATTTCACGAGTTCGTCAATCAGTTCCCGAGATATGGGAGTTTGAAGTTAAGGAATGGTTGAGAAACCATCAAAATTTTCGCAACTGATACGCGAAACCAATAACTACAAAGGCCAAGGGGAAAAATACACATACCCTTGTAATCGGGCGAGTATCAGCTTTCAGATGCAACAGGAATTTCTCGATTTCGTCAATCCGTTCGCGACAGTTGGGAGTTTGAAGTTATGGAATGGTTGAGAAACCATCAAAGTTTTCGCAAGTCTGATCCTCGAAACCAATAACTACTATGGCCAAGGGGAAGAGTACACACACCATTGTGATCGGGGGAGTTTCTACTTTCAGATGCAACAGGAATTTCTCGAGTTCGTCAATCCGTTCGCGAGATATGGGAGTTTGAAGTTAAGGAATGCTTGAGAAACAATCCAAATTTTCGCAAGTCTGATACTCGAAACCAATAACTACTATTGCCTTGGGCAGAAATACACATACCGCTGTAATCGGGCGAGTTTCTACTTTCAGATGCAACAGGAATTTCTCGATTTCGTCAATCCGTCCGCGAGATATGGGAGTTTGAAGTCAAGGAATGGTTGAGAAACCATCAAAATTTTCGCAAGTCTGATACGCGAAACCAATAACTACAAAGGCCAAGGGGAAAAATACACATACCCTTGTAATCGGGCGAGTATCAGCTTTCAGATGCAACAGGAATTTCTCGAGTTCGTCAATCCGTTCGCGAGATATGGGAGTTTGAAGTTAAGGAACGCTTGGGAAACCATCAAAATTTTCGCAAGTCTGATACTCGAAACCAATAACTACTATGGCCTAGGGGAAAAGTACACACACCATTGTAATCGGGCGAGTTTCTACTTTCAGATACATCAGGAATTTCACGAGTTCGTCAATCAGTTCCCGAGATATGGGAGTTTGAAGTTAAGGAATGGTTGAGAAACCATCAAAATTTTCGCAAGTCTGATACTCGAAACGAAGAACTACTATTGCCTAGGGCAGAAATACACATACCGTTGTAACCGGGCGAGTTTCTACTATCAGATGCAACAGGAATTTCTCGATTTCGTCAATCCGTTCGCGAGATATGGGAGTTTGATGTCAAGGAATGGCTGAGAAACCATCAAAATTTTCGCAAGTCTGATACTGGAAATCAATAACTACTATTGCCTAGGGCAGAAATACACATACCGTTGTTATCGGGCGAGTTTCTACTTTCAGATGCAACAGGAATTTCTCGAGTTCGTCAATCCGTTCGCGAGATATGGGCGTTTGAAGTTAAGAAATGGTTGAGAAACCATCAAAATTTTCGCTGGTCTGATACTCGAAACCAATAGCTGCAATGGCCTAGTTGAGAAGTACACACACCATTGTAATCGGGCGAGTTTCTACTTTCAGATGCAACAGGAATTTCTCGAGTTCGTCAATCCGTTCGCGAGATATGGGAGTTGGAAGTTAAGGAATGGTTGAGAAACCATCAAAATTTTCGCTGGTCTGATACTCGAAACCAATAACTGGAATGGCCTAGGGGAAAAGTACACTTACCGTTGAAATCGGGCGAGTTTCTGTTTTCAGATGCAATAGGAATTTCTCGAGTCCGTCAATCCGTTCGCGAGATATGGGAGTTTGATGTTAAGGAATGGTTGAGAAACCATCAAAATTTTCGCATGTCTGATACTCGAAAGCAATAACTACTATGGCCTAGGGGAAAAGTACACACACCATTGTAATCGGGCGAGTTTCTACTTTCAGATGCAACAGGAATTTCTCGAGTTCGTCAAGCCGTTCGCGAGATATGGGAGTTTGAAATTAAGGAACGCCTGAGAAACCATCAAAATTTTCGCAAGTCTGATACCCGAAACCAATAACTACAAAGGCCGAGGGGAAAAATACACATACCGCTGTAATCGGGCGAGTTTCTACTTTCAGATGCAACAGGAATTTCTCGAGTTCGTCAATCCGTTCGCGAGATATGGGAGTTTGAAGTTAAGGAATGGTTGAGAAACCATCAAAATTTTCGCAAGTCTGATACTCGAAACCAATAACTACTATGGCCTAGGGCAAAATTAGACATACCGTTGTAATCAGGCGAGTTTCTGCTTTCAGATGCCAAAGGAATTTCTCGAGTTCGTCAATTCGTTCGCGAGTATATGGGAGTTTGAAGTTAAGGAATGGTTGTGAATCCATCAAAATTTTCGCAAGTCTGATACTCGAAACCAATAACTACTATGGCCTAGGGCAAAATTACACGTACCGTTGTAATCGGGCGAGTTTCTGCTTTCAGATGCAATAGGAATTTCTCGAGTTCGTCAATCCGTTCGCGAGATATGGGAGTTGGAATTTAAGGAATGGTTGAGAAACCATCAAAATTTTCGCTGGTCTGATACTCGAAACCAATAACTGGAATGGCCTAGGGGAAAAGTACACACACCATTGTAATCGGGCGAGTTTCTACTTTCAGATGCAACAGGAATTTCTCGCGTTCGTAAATCCGTTCGCGAGATATGGGAGTTTGAAATTAAGGAATGGTTGAGAAACCATCACAATTGTCGCTGGTCTGATACTCGAAACCAATAACAACAATTGCCCAGTGCAAAAATACACATACAGTTGTAGTCGGGAGAGTATCTACTTTCAGATGCAACAGGAATTTCTCGAGTTCGTCAATCCGTTCGCGAGATATGGGAGTTTGAAGTTAAGGAATGGTTGAGAAACCATCAAAATCTTCGCAAGTCTGATACTCGAAACCAATAACTACTATGGCCTAGGGGAAAAATACACATACCGTTGTAGTCGGGCCAGTTTCTACTTTCAGATGCAACAGGAATTTCTCGAGTTCGTCAATCCGTTAGCGAGATATGGGAGTTTGAAGTTAAGGAACGCTTAAGAAACCATCAAAATTTTCGCAAGTCTGATACTCGAAATCAATAACTACTATGGCCTAGGGGAAAAGTACACACTCCATCGTAATCGGGCGAGTTTCTACTTTCAGATACAACAGGAATTTCACGAGTTCGTCAATCAGTTCCCGAGATATGGGAGTTTGAAGTTAAGGAATGGTTGAGAAACCATCAAAATTTTCGCATGTCTGATACCCGAAATCAAGAACTACTATTGCCTAGGGCAAAAATACACACACCGTTGTAATCGGGAGAGTTTCTACTTTCAGATGCAACCGGAATTTTTCGGATTCGTCAGTCCGTTCGCGAAATATCGGAGTTTGGAGTTAAGAGATGGTTGAGAAACCATCAAAATTTTCGCTGGTCTGATACTCGAAACCAATAACTGGAATGGCCTAGGGGAAAAGTACACACACCATTGTAATCGGGCGAGTTTCTACTTTCAGATGCAACAGGAATTTCTCGCGTTCGTAAATCCGTTCGCGAGATATGGGAGTTTGAAATTAAGGAATGGTTGAGAAACCATCAAAATTTTCGCTGGTCTGATACTCGAAACCAATAACTACAATTGCCCAGTGCAAAAATACACATACCGTTGTAATCGAGAGATTCTACTTTCAGATGCAACAGGAATTTCTCGAGTTCGTCAATCCGTTCGCGAGATATGGGAGTTTGAAGTTAAGGAATGGTTGAGAAACCATCAAAATTTTCGCTGGTCTGATACTCGAAACCAATAACTACAATTGCCCAGTGCAAAAATACACATACCGTTGTAATCGGGAGAGTTTCTACTTTCAGATGCAACAGGAATTTCTCGAGTTCGTCTATCCGTTCGCGAGATACGGGAGTTTGAATTTAAGGAATGGTTGAGAAACCACCAAAATTTTCGCTGATTTGATTCTCGAAACCAATAACTGGAACGGCCTAGGGGAAAAGTACACTTACCGTTGAAATCGGGCGAGTTTCTGCTTTCAGATGCAATAGGAACTTCTCGAGTCCGTCAATCCGTTCGCGAGATATGGGAGTTTGATGTTAAGGAATGGTTGAAAAACCATCAAAATTTGCGCAAGTCTGATTCCAGAAACAAATAACTACAAAGGCCTAGGGGAAAAATACACATACCGTTGTAATCGGGCAAGTTTCTACTTTCAGATGCAACAGGAACTTCTCGAGTTCGTCAATCCGTTCGCGAGATATGGGAGTTTGAAGTTAAGGAATGGTTGAGAAACCATCAAAATTTTCGCAAGTCTGATACTCGAAACCAATAACTACTATGGCCTAGGCAAAATTACACATACCGTTGTAATCGGGCGAGTTTCTGTTTTCAGATGCCAAAGGAATTTCTCGAGTTCGTCAATTCGTTCGCGAGATATGGGAGCTTGAAGTTAAGGAATGGTTCTGAATCAATCAAAATTTTCGCAAGTCTGACACTCGAAACCAATAACTACTATGGCCTATGGCAAAATTACACATACCGTTGTAATCGGGCGAGTTTCTGCTTTCAGATGCAATAGGAATTTCTCGAGTTCGTCAATCCGTTCGCGAGATATGGGAGTTGGAAGTTAAGGAATGGTTGAGAAACCATCAAAATTTTCGCTGGTCTGATACTCGAAACCAATAACTGGAATGGCCTAGGGGCAAAGTACACGCACCATTGTGATCGGGCGAGTATCTACTTTCAGATGCAACAGGAATTTCTCGGGTTCGTAAATCCGTTCGCGAGATATGGGAGTTTGAAGTTAAGGAATGGTTGAGAAACCATCAAAATTTTCGCAAGTCTGATACTCGAAACCAATAACTACTATGGCCTAGGGCAAAATTACACATACCGTTGTAATCGGGCGAGTCTCTGCTTTCAGATGCAATAGGAATTTCTCGAGTTCGTCAATTCGTTCGCGAGATATGGGAGCTTGAAGTTAAGGAATGGTTCTGAATCAATCAATATTTTCGCAACTCTGATACTCGAAACCAATAACTACTATGGCCTAGGGGCAAAGTACACGCACCATTGTGATCGGGCGAGTATCTACTTTCAGATGCAACAGGAATTTCTCGGGTTCGTCAATTCGTTCGCGAGATATGGGAGTTTGAAGTTAAGGAATGGTTGAGAGACCATCAAAATTTTCGAAAGTCTGATACTTGAAACCAGTAACTACTATGGCCTAGGGTAAAAGTACACACACCATTGTAATCGGGCGAGTTTCTACTTTCAGATGCAACAGGAATTTCTCGAGTTCGTCAATCCGTTCGCGAGATATGGGAGTTTGAATTTAAGGAATGGTTGAGAAACCACCAAAATTTTCGCTGATTTGATTCTCGAAACCAATAACTGGAACGGCCTAGGGGAAAAGTACACTTACCGTTGAAATCGGGCGAGTTTCTGCTTTCAGATGCAATAGGAACTTCTCGAGTCCGTCAATCCGTTCGCGAGATATGGGAGTTTGATGTTAAGGAATGGTTGAAAAACCATCAAAATTTGCGCAAGTCTGATTCCAGAAACAAATAACTACAAAGGCCTAGGGGAAAAATACACATACCGTTGTAATCGGGCAAGTTTCTACTTTCAGATGCAACAGGAACTTCTCGAGTTCGTCAATCCGTTCGCGAGATATGGGAGTTTGAAGTTAAGGAATGGTTGAGAAACCATCAAAATTTTCGCAAGTCTGATACTCGAAACCAATAACTACTATGGCCTAGGGCAAAATTACACATACCGTTGTAATCGGGCGAGTTTCTGCTTTCAGATGCCAAAGGAATTTCTCGAGTTCGTCAATTCGTTCGCGAGATATGGGAGCTTGAAGTTAAGGAATGGTTCTGAATCAATCAAAATTTTCGCAAGTCTGATACTCGAAACCAATAACTACTATGGCCTAGGGCAAAATTACACATACCGTTGTAATCGGGCGTGTCTCTGCTTTCAGATGCAATAGGAATTTCTCGAGATCGTCAATCCGTTCGCGAGATATGGGAGTTGGAAGTTAAGGAATGGTTGAGAAACCATCAAAATTTTCGCACGTCTGATACCCGAAACCAAGAACTACTATTGCCTAGGCCAAAAATACACATACCGTTGTAATCGGGAGGGTTTCTACTTTCAGATGCAGCCGCAATTTTTCGGATTCGTCAATCTGTTCGCGAAATATCGGAGCTTGGAGTTAAGGGATGGTTGAGAAACCATCAAAATTTCGCAAGTCTGATACCCGAAACCAATAACTGGAATGGCCTAGGGGAAAAGTACACACACCAATGTAATCGGGCGAGCTTCTACTTTCAGATACAACAGAAATTTCACGAGTTCGTCCATCCGTTCGCGAGATATGGGAGTTTGAACTTACGGAATGGTTGAGAAACCATCAAAATTTCTCAAGTCTGATACCCGATACCAATAACTGGAATGGCCTAGGGGAAAAGTACACACACCAATGTAATCGGGCGAGTTTCTACTTTCAGATGCAACAGGAATTTCTCGAGTTCGTCAATCCTTTCGCGAGATATGGGAGTTTGAACTTAAGGATTGGTTGAGAAACCATCAAAATTACGCAAGTCTGATACCCGTAACCAATAACTGGAATGGCCTAGGGGAAAAGTACACACACCAATGTAATCGGGCGAGCTTCTACTTTCAGATACAACAGAAATTTCTCGAGTTCGTCAATCCGTTCGCGAGATATGGGAGTTTGAAGTTAAGGAATGGTTGAGAAACCATCAAAATTTTCGCAAGTCTGATTCCCGAAACCAATAACTACAAAGGCCTAGGGGAAAAATACACATACCGTTGTAATCGGGCGAGTTTCTGCTTTCAGATGCAACAGGTATTTCTCGAGTTCGTCAATCCATTCGCGAGATATGGGAGTTCGAAGTTAAGGAATGGTTGAGAATCCACCAAAATTTTCGCAAGTCTGATACTCGAAACCAATAACTACAATGGCTTGGGGGGAAAGTACACACACCATTGTAATCGGGCGAGTCTCTGCTTTCAGATGCAACAGGAATTTCTCGAGTTCCACAATCCGTTCGCGAGATATGGGAGTTTGAAATTAAGGAACGCCTGAGAAACCATCAAAATTTTCGCAAGTCTGATACTCGAAACCAATAACTACTATGGCCTAGGGCAAAATTACACATACCGTTGTAATCGGGCGAGTTTCTGCTTTCAGACGCAAAAGGAATTTCTCGAGTCCGTCAATTCGTTCGCGAGATATGGGAGTTTGAAGTTAAGGAATGGTTGAGAGACCATCAAAATTTTCGCAAGTCTGATACTTGAAACCAGTAACTACTATGGCCTAGGGTAAAAGTACACACACCATTGTAATCGGGCGAGTTTCTACTTTCAGATTCAACAGGAACTTCTCGAGATCGTCAATCCGTTCGCGAGATATGGGAGTTTGAATTTAAGGAATGGTTGAGAAACCACCAAAATTTTCGCTGATTTGATTCTCGAAACCAATAACTGGAACGGCCTAGGGGAAAAGTACACGCACCATTTTAATCAGGCGAGTTTCTACTTTCAGATGCAACAGGAATTTCTCGAGTTCGTCAATCCATTCGCGAGATATGGGAGTTTGATGTTAAGGAATGGTTGAGAATCCATCAAAATTTTCGCAAGTCTGATACTCGAAACCAATAACTACTATGGCCTGGGGGAAAAATAAACATACCGTTGTAATCGGGCGAGTTTCTACTTTCAGATACAACAGAAATTTCACGAGTTCGTCCATCCGTTCGCGAGATATGGGAGTTTGAACTTAAGGATTGGTTGAGAAACCATCAAAATTTCGCAAGTCTGATACCCGAAACCAATAACTGGAATGGCCTAGGGGAAAAGTACACACACCAATGTAATCGGGCGAGCTTCTACTTTCAGATACAACAGAAACTTCACGAGTTCGTCCATCCGTTCGCGAGATATGGGAGTTTGAACTTACGGAATGGTTGAGAAACCATCAAAATTTCTCAAGTCTGATACCCGAAACCAATAACTGGAATGGCCTAGGGGAAAAGTACACACACCATTTTAATCAGGCGAGTTTCTACTTTCAGATGCAACAGGAATTTCTCGAGTTCGTCAATCCTTTCGCGAGATATGGGAGTTTGAAGTTAAAGAATGGTTGAGAAACCATCAAAATTTTCGAAATTCTGATACTCGAAACCAATAACAACAAAGGCCTAGGGGAAAAATACACATACCTTTGTAATCGGGCGCGTTTCTACTTTCAGATGCAACAGAAATTTTTCGGATTCGTCAATCTGTTCGCGAAATATCGGAGTTTGGAGTTAAGGGATGGTTGAGAAACTATCAAAATTTTCGCAATTCTGATGCTAGAAAAGAAAAACTGGAATGGCCTAGGGGAAAAGTACACACACCATTGTAATCCGGCGAGTTTCTACTTTCAGATGCAACAGGAATTTCTCGAGTTCGCCAACCCGTTCGCGAGATATGGGAGTTTGAAGTTAAGGAATGGTTGAGAAACCATCAAAATTTTCGCACGTCTGATACCCGAAACCAAGAACTACTATTGCCTAGATCAAAAATACACATACCGTTGTAATCGGGCGAGTTTCTGCTTTCAGACGCAAAAGGAATTTCTCGAGTCCGTCAATTCGTTCGCGAGATATGGGAGTTTGAAGTTAAGGAATGGTTGAGAGACCATCAAAATTTTCGCAAGTCTGATACTTGAAACCAGTAACTACTATGGCCTAGGGTAAAAGTACACACACCATTGTAATCGGGCGAGTTTCTACTTTCAGATTCAACAGGAACTTCTCGAGATCGTCAATCCGTTCGCGAGATATGGGAGTTTGAATTTAAGGAATGGTTGAGAAACCACCAAAATTTTCGCTGATTTGATTCTCGAAACCAATAACTGGAACGGCCTAGGGGAAAAGTACACGCACCATTTTAATCAGGCGAGTTTCTACTTTCAGATGCAACAGGAATTTCTCGAGTTCGTCAATCCATTCGCGAGATATGGGAGTTTGATGTTAAGGAATGGTTGAGAATCCATCAAAATTTTCGCAAGTCTGATACTCGAAACCAATAACTACTATGGCCTGGGGGAAAAATACACATACCGTTGTAATCGGGCGAGTTTCTACTTTCAGATACAACAGAAATTTCACGAGTTCGTCCATCCGTTCGCGAGATATGGGAGTTTGAACTTAAGGATTGGTTGAGAAACCATCAAAATTTCGCAAGTCTGATACCCGAAACCAATAACTGGAATGGCCTAGGGGAAAAGTACACACACCAATGTAATCGGGCGAGCTTCTACTTTCAGATACAACAGAAATTTCACGAGTTCGTCCATCCGTTCGCGAGATATGGGAGTTTGAACTTAAGGAATGGTTGAGAAACCATCAAAATTTCTCAAGTCTGATACCCGAAACCAATAACTGGAACGGCCTAGGGGAAAAGTACACACACCATTTTAATCAGGCGAGTTTCTACTTTCAGATGCAACAGGAATTTCTCGAGTTCGTCAATCCATTCGCGAGATATGGGAGTTTGATGTTAAGGAATGGTTGAGAATCCATCAAAATTTTCGCAAGTCTGATACTCGAAACCAATAACTACTATGGCCTGGGGGAAAAATAAACATACCGTTGTAATCGGGCGAGTTTCTACTTTCAGATACAACAGAAATTTCACGAGTTCGTCCATCCGTTCGCGAGATATGGGAGTTTGAACTTAAGGATTGGTTGAGAAACCATCAAAATTTCGCAAGTCTGATACCCGAAACCAATAACTGGAATGGCCTAGGGGAAAAGTACACACACCAATGTAATCGGGCGAGCTTCTACTTTCAGATACAACAGAAACTTCACGAGTTCGTCCATCCGTTCGCGAGATATGGGAGTTTGAACTTACGGAATGGTTGAGAAACCATCAAAATTTCTCAAGTCTGATACCCGAAACCAATAACTGGAATGGCCTAGGGGAAAAGTACACACACCATTTTAATCAGGCGAGTTTCTACTTTCAGATGCAACAGGAATTTCTCGAGTTCGTCAATCCTTTCGCGAGATATGGGAGTTTGAAGTTAAAGAATGGTTGAGAAACCATCAAAATTTTCGATATTCTGATACTCGAAACCAATAACAACAAAGGCCTAGGGGAAAAATACACATACCTTTGTAATCGGGCGCGTTTCTACTTTCAGATGCAACAGAAATTTTTCGGATTCGTCAATCTGTTCGCGAAATATCGGAGTTTGGAGTTAAGGGATGGTTGAGAAACTATCAAAATTTTCGCAATTCTGATGCTAGAAAAGAAAAACTGGAATGGCCTAGGGGAAAAGTACACACACCATTGTAATCCGGCGAGTTTCTACTTTCAGATGCAACAGGAATTTCTCGAGTTCGCCAACCCGTTCGCGAGATATGGGAGTTTGAAGTTAAGGAATGGTTGAGAAACCATCAAAATTTTCGCAAGTCTGATACCCGAAACCAAGAACTACTATTGCCTAGATCAAAAATACACATACCGTTGTAATCGGGCGAGTTTCTGCTTGCAGACGCAAAAGGAATTTCTCGAGTCCGTCAATTCGTTCGCGAGATATGGGAGTTTGAAGTTAAGGAATGGTTGAGAGACCATCAAAATTTTCGCAAGTCTGATACTTGAAACCAGTAACTACTATGGCCTAGGGTAAAAGTACACACACCATTGTAATCGGGCGAGTTTCTACTTTCAGATTCAACAGGAACTTCTCGAGATCGTCAATCCGTTCGCGAGATATGGGAGTTTGAATTTAAGGAATGGTTGAGAAACCACCAAAATTTTCGCTGATTTGATTCTCGAAACCAATAACTGGAACGGCCTAGGGGAAAAGTACACGCACCATTTTAATCAGGCGAGTTTCTACTTTCAGATGCAACAGGAATTTCTCGAGTTCGTCAATCCATTCGCGAGATATGGGAGTTTGATGTTAAGGAATGGTTGAGAATCCATCAAAATTTTCGCAAGTCTGATACTCGAAACCAATAACTACTATGGCCTGCGGGAAAAATACACATACCGTTGTAATCGGGCGAGTTTCTACTTTCAGATACAACAGAAATTTCACGAGTTCGTCCATCCGTTCGCGAGATATGGGAGTTTGAACTTAAGGATTGGTTGAGAAACCATCAAAATTTCGCAAGTCTGATACCCGAAACCAATAACTGGAATGGCCTAGGGGAAAAGTACACACACCAATGTAATCGGGCGAGCTTCTACTTTCAGATACAACAGAAATTTCACGAGTTCGTCCATCCGTTCGCGAGATATGGGAGTTTGAACTTAAGGAATGGTTGAGAAACCATCAAAATTTCTCAAGTCTGATACCCGAAACCAATAACTGGAATGGCCTAGGGGAAAAGTACACACACCATTTTAATCAGGCGAGTTTCTACTTTCAGATGCAACAGGAATTTCTCGAGTTCGTCAATCCATTCGCGAGATATGGGAGTTTGATGTTAAGGAATGGTTGAGAATCCATCAAAATTTTCGCAAGTCTGATACTCGAAACCAATAACTACTATGGCCTGGGGGAAAAATAAACATACCGTTGTAATCGGGCGAGTTTCTACTTTCAGATACAACAGAAATTTCACGAGTTCGTCCATCCGTTCGCGAGATATGGGAGTTTGAACTTAAGGATTGGTTGAGAAACCATCAAAATTTCGCAAGTCTGATACCCGAAACCAATAACTGGAATGGCCTAGGGGAAAAGTACACACACCAATGTAATCGGGCGAGCTTCTACTTTCAGATACAACAGAAACTTCACGAGTTCGTCCATCCGTTCGCGAGATATGGGAGTTTGAACTTACGGAATGGTTGAGAAACCATCAAAATTTCTCAAGTCTGATACCCGAAACCAATAACTGGAATGGCCTAGGGGAAAAGTACACACACCATTTTAATCAGGCGAGTTTCTACTTTCAGATGCAACAGGAATTTCTCGAGTTCGTCAATCCTTTCGCGAGATATGGGAGTTTGAAGTTAAAGAATGGTTGAGAAACCATCAAAATTTTCGAAATTCTGATACTCGAAACCAATAACAACAAAGGCCTAGGGGAAAAATACACATACCTTTGTAATCGGGCGCGTTTCTACTTTCAGATGCAACAGAAATTTTTCGGATTCGTCAATTTGTTCGCGAAATATCGGAGTTTGGAGTTAAGGGATGGTTGAGAAACTATCAAAATTTTCGCAATTCTGATGCTAGAAAAGAAAAACTGGAATGGCCTAGGGGAAAACTACACACACCATTGTAATCCGGCGAGTTTCTACTTTCAGATGCAAAAGGAATTTCTCGAGTTCGCCAACCCGTTCGCGAGATATGGGAGTTTGAACTTAAGGATTGGTTGAGAAACCATCAAAATTTCGCAAGTCTGATACCCGAAACCAATAACTGGAATGGCCTAGGGGAAAAGTACACACACCAATGTAATCGGGCGAGCTTCTACTTTCAGATACAACAGAAACTTCACGAGTTCGTCCATCCGTTCGCGAGATATGGGAGTTTGAACTTACGGAATGGTTGAGAAACCATCAAAATTTCTCAAGTCTGATACCCGAAACCAATAACTGGAATGGCCTAGGGGAAAAGTACACACACCATTTTAATCAGGCGAGTTTCTACTTTCAGATGCAACAGGAATTTCTCGAGTTCGTCAATCCTTTCGCGAGATATGGGAGTTTGAAGTTAAAGAATGGTTGAGAAACCATCAAAATTTTCGAAATTCTGATACTCGAAACCAATAACAACAAAGGCCTAGGGGAAAAATACACATACCTTTGTAATCGGGCGCGTTTCTACTTTCAGATGCAACAGAAATTTTTCGGATTCGTCAATCTGTTCGCGAAATATCGGAGTTTGGAGTTAAGGGATGGTTGAGAAACTATCAAAATTTTCGCAATTCTGATGCTAGAAAAGAAAAACTGGAATGGCCTAGGGGAAAAGTACACACACCATTGTAATCCGGCGAGTTTCTACTTTCAGATGCAAAAGGAATTTCTCGAGTTCGCCAACCCGTTCGCGAGATATGGGAGTTTGAAGTTAAGGAATGGTTGAGAAACCATCAAAATTTTCGCACGTCTGATACCCGAAACCAAGAACTACTATTGCCTAGATCAAAAATACACATACCGTTGTAATCGGGAGAGTTTCTACTTTCAGATGCAACAGAAATTTTTCGGATTCGTCAATCTGTTCGCGAAATATCGGAGTTTGGAGTTAAGAGATGGTTGAGAAACCATCAAAATTTTCGCTGGTCTGATACTCGAAACCAATAACTACTATGGCCCAGGGCAAAATTACACATACCGTTGTAATCGGGCGAGTTTCTGCTTTCAGACGCAAAAGGAATTTCTCGAGTCCGTCAATTCGTTCGCGAGATATGGGAGTTTGAAGTTAAGGAATGGTTGAGAGACCATCAAAATTTTCGCAAGTCTGATACTTGAAACCAGTAACTACTATGGCCTAGGGTAAAAGTACACACACCATTGTAATCGGGCGAGTTTCTACTTTCAGATTCAACAGGAACTTCTCGAGATCGTCAATCCGTTCGCGAGATATGGGAGTTTGAATTTAAGGAATGGTTGAGAAACCACCAAAATTTTCGCTGATTTGATTCTCGAAACCAATAACTGGAACGGCCTAGGGGAAAAGTACACGCACCATTTTAATCAGGCGAGTTTCTACTTTCAGATGCAACAGGAATTTCTCGAGTTCGTCAATCCATTCGCGAGATATGGGAGTTTGATGTTAAGGAATGGTTGAGAATCCATCAAAATTTTCGCAAGTCTGATACTCGAAACCAATAACTACTATGGCCTGGGGGAAAAATACACATACCGTTGTAATCGGGCGAGTTTCTACTTTCAGATACAACAGAAATTTCACGAGTTCGTCCATCCGTTCGCGAGATATGGGAGTTTGAACTTAAGGATTGGATGAGAAACCATCAAAATTTCTCAAGTCTGATACCCGAAACCAATAACTGGAATGGCCTAGGGGAAAAGTACACACACCAATGTAATCGGGCGAGTTTCTACTTTCAGATTCAACAGGAACTTCTCGAGTTCGTCAATCCGTTCGCGAGATATGGGAGTTTGAAGTTAAGGAATGGTTGAGAAACCATCAAAATTTTCGCAAGTCTGATTCCCGAAACCAATAACTACAAAGGCCTAGGGGAAAAATACACATACCGTTGTAATCGGGCGAGTTTCTGCTTTCAGATGCAACAGGTATTTCTCGAGTTCGTCAATCCATTCGCGAGATATGGGAGTTTGAAGTTAAGGAATGGTTGAGAATCCATCAAAATTTTTGCAAGTCTGATACTCGAAACCAATAACTACAATGGCTTGGGGGGAAAGTACACACACCATTGTAATCGGGCGAGTCTCTGCTTTCAGATGCAACAGGAATTTCTCCAGTTCCACAATCCGTTCGCGAGATATGGGAGTTTGAAATTAAGGAACGCCTGAGAAACCATCAAAATTTTCGCAAGTCTGATACTCGAAACCAATAACTACTATGGCCTAGGGCAAAATTACACATACCGTTGTAATCGGGCGAGTTTCTGCTTTCAGACGCAAAAGGAATTTCTCGAGTCCGTCAATTCGTTCGCGAGATATGGGAGTTTGAAGTTAAGGAATGGTTGAGAGACCATCAAAATTTTCGCAAGTCTGATACTTGAAACCAGTAACTACTATGGCCTAGGGTAAAAGTACACACACCATTGTAATCGGGCGAGTTTCTACTTTCAGATTCAACAGGAACTTCTCGAGATCGTCAATCCGTTCGCGAGATATGGGAGTTTGAATTTAAGGAATGGTGGAGAAACCACCAAAATTTTCGCTGATTTGATTCTCGAAACCAATAACTGGAACGGCCTAGGGGAAAAGTACACGCACCATTTTAATCAGGCGAGTTTCTACTTTCAGATGCAACAGGAATTTCTCGAGTTCGTCAATCCATTCGCGAGATATGGGAGTTTGATGTTAAGGAATGGTTGAGAATCCATCAAAATTTTCGCAAGTCTGATACTCGAAACCAATAACTACTATGGCCTGGGGGAAAAATAAACATACCGTTGTAATCGGGCGAGTTTCTACTTTCAGATACAACAGAAATTTCACGAGTTCGTCCATCCGTTCGCGAGATATGGGAGTTTGAACTTAAGGATTGGTTGAGAAACCATCAAAATTTCGCAAGTCTGATACCCGAAACCAATAACTGGAATGGCCTAGGGGAAAAGTACACACACCAATGTAATCGGGCGAGCTTCTACTTTCAGATACAACAGAAATTTCACGAGTTCGTCCATCCGTTCGCGAGATATGGGAGTTTGAACTTAAGGAATGGTTGAGAAACCATCAAAATTTCTCAAGTCTGATACCCGAAACCAATAACTGGAATGGCCTAGGGGAAAAGTACACACACCATTTTAATCAGGCGAGTTTCTACTTTCAGATGCAACAGGAATTTCTCGAGTTCGTCAATCCATTCGCGAGATATGGGAGTTTGATGTTAAGGAATGGTTGAGAATCCATCAAAATTTTCGCAAGTCTGATACTCGAAACCAATAACTACTATGGCCTGGGGGAAAAATAAACATACCGTTGTAATCGGGCGAGTTTCTACTTTCAGATACAACAGAAATTTCACGAGTTCGTCCATCCGTTCGCGAGATATGGGAGTTTGAACTTAAGGATTGGTTGAGAAACCATCAAAATTTCGCAAGTCTGATACCCGAAACCAATAACTGGAATGGCCTAGGGGAAAAGTACACACACCAATGTAATCGGGCGAGCTTCTACTTTCAGATACAACAGAAACTTCACGAGTTCGTCCATCCGTTCGCGAGATATGGGAGTTTGAACTTACGGAATGGTTGAGAAACCATCAAAATTTCTCAAGTCTGATACCCGAAACCAATAACTGGAATGGCCTAGGGGAAAAGTACACACACCATTTTAATCAGGCGAGTTTCTACTTTCAGATGCAACAGGAATTTCTCGAGTTCGTCAATCCTTTCGCGAGATATGGGAGTTTGAAGTTAAAGAATGGTTGAGAAACCATCAAAATTTTCGAAATTCTGATACTCGAAACCAATAACAACAAAGGCCTAGGGGAAAAATACACATACCTTTGTAATCGGGCGCGTTTCTACTTTCAGATGCAACAGAAATTTTTCGGATTCGTCAATTTGTTCGCGAAATATCGGAGTTTGGAGTTAAGGGATGGTTGAGAAACTATCAAAATTTTCGCAATTCTGATGCTAGAAAAGAAAAACTGGAATGGCCTAGGGGAAAACTACACACACCATTGTAATCCGGCGAGTTTCTACTTTCAGATGCAAAAGGAATTTCTCGAGTTCGCCAACCCGTTCGCGAGATATGGGAGTTTGAACTTAAGGATTGGTTGAGAAACCATCAAAATTTCGCAAGTCTGATACCCGAAACCAATAACTGGAATGGCCTAGGGGAAAAGTACACACACCAATGTAATCGGGCGAGCTTCTACTTTCAGATACAACAGAAACTTCACGAGTTCGTCCATCCGTTCGCGAGATATGGGAGTTTGAACTTACGGAATGGTTGAGAAACCATCAAAATTTCTCAAGTCTGATACCCGAAACCAATAACTGGAATGGCCTAGGGGAAAAGTACACACACCATTTTAATCAGGCGAGTTTCTACTTTCAGATGCAACAGGAATTTCTCGAGTTCGTCAATCCTTTCGCGAGATATGGGAGTTTGAAGTTAAAGAATGGTTGAGAAACCATCAAAATTTTCGAAATTCTGATACTCGAAACCAATAACAACAAAGGCCTAGGGGAAAAATACACATACCTTTGTAATCGGGCGCGTTTCTACTTTCAGATGCAACAGAAATTTTTCGGATTCGTCAATCTGTTCGCGAAATATCGGAGTTTGGAGTTAAGGGATGGTTGAGAAACTATCAAAATTTTCGCAATTCTGATGCTAGAAAAGAAAAACTGGAATGGCCTAGGGGAAAAGTACACACACCATTGTAATCCGGCGAGTTTCTACTTTCAGATGCAAAAGGAATTTCTCGAGTTCGCCAACCCGTTCGCGAGATATGGGAGTTTGAAGTTAAGGAATGGTTGAGAAACCATCAAAATTTTCGCACGTCTGATACCCGAAACCAAGAACTACTATTGCCTAGATCAAAAATACACATACCGTTGTAATCGGGAGAGTTTCTACTTTCAGATGCAACAGAAATTTTTCGGATTCGTCAATCTGTTCGCGAAATATCGGAGTTTGGAGTTAAGAGATGGTTGAGAAACCATCAAAATTTTCGCTGGTCTGATACTCGAAACCAATAACTACTATGGCCCAGGGCAAAATTACACATACCGTTGTAATCGGGCGAGTTTCTGCTTTCAGACGCAAAAGGAATTTCTCGAGTCCGTCAATTCGTTCGCGAGATATGGGAGTTTGAAGTTAAGGAATGGTTGAGAGACCATCAAAATTTTCGCAAGTCTGATACTTGAAACCAGTAACTACTATGGCCTAGGGTAAAAGTACACACACCATTGTAATCGGGCGAGTTTCTACTTTCAGATTCAACAGGAACTTCTCGAGATCGTCAATCCGTTCGCGAGATATGGGAGTTTGAATTTAAGGAATGGTTGAGAAACCACCAAAATTTTCGCTGATTTGATTCTCGAAACCAATAACTGGAACGGCCTAGGGGAAAAGTACACGCACCATTTTAATCAGGCGAGTTTCTACTTTCAGATGCAACAGGAATTTCTCGAGTTCGTCAATCCATTCGCGAGATATGGGAGTTTGATGTTAAGGAATGGTTGAGAATCCATCAAAATTTTCGCAAGTCTGATACTCGAAACCAATAACTACTATGGCCTGGGGGAAAAATACACATACCGTTGTAATCGGGCGAGTTTCTACTTTCAGATACAACAGAAATTTCACGAGTTCGTCCATCCGTTCGCGAGATATGGGAGTTTGAACTTAAGGATTGGATGAGAAACCATCAAAATTTCTCAAGTCTGATACCCGAAACCAATAACTGGAATGGCCTAGGGGAAAAGTACACACACCAATGTAATCGGGCGAGTTTCTACTTTCAGATTCAACAGGAACTTCTCGAGTTCGTCAATCCGTTCGCGAGATATGGGAGTTTGAAGTTAAGGAATGGTTGAGAAACCATCAAAATTTTCGCAAGTCTGATTCCCGAAACCAATAACTACAAAGGCCTAGGGGAAAAATACACATACCGTTGTAATCGGGCGAGTTTCTGCTTTCAGATGCAACAGGTATTTCTCGAGTTCGTCAATCCATTCGCGAGATATGGGAGTTTGAAGTTAAGGAATGGTTGAGAATCCATCAAAATTTTTGCAAGTCTGATACTCGAAACCAATAACTACAATGGCTTGGGGGGAAAGTACACACACCATTGTAATCGGGCGAGTCTCTGCTTTCAGATGCAACAGGAATTTCTCCAGTTCCACAATCCGTTCGCGAGATATGGGAGTTTGAAATTAAGGAACGCCTGAGAAACCATCAAAATTTTCGCAAGTCTGATACTCGAAACCAATAACTACTATGGCCTAGGGCAAAATTACACATACCGTTGTAATCGGGCGAGTTTCTGCTTTCAGACGCAAAAGGAATTTCTCGAGTCCGTCAATTCGTTCGCGAGATATGGGAGTTTGAAGTTAAGGAATGGTTGAGAGACCATCAAAATTTTCGCAAGTCTGATACTTGAAACCAGTAACTACTATGGCCTAGGGTAAAAGTACACACACCATTGTAATCGGGCGAGTTTCTACTTTCAGATTCAACAGGAACTTCTCGAGATCGTCAATCCGTTCGCGAGATATGGGAGTTTGAATTTAAGGAATGGTGGAGAAACCACCAAAATTTTCGCTGATTTGATTCTCGAAACCAATAACTGGAACGGCCTAGGGGAAAAGTACACGCACCATTTTAATCAGGCGAGTTTCTACTTTCAGATGCAACAGGAATTTCTCGAGTTCGTCAATCCATTCGCGAGATATGGGAGTTTGATGTTAAGGAATGGTTGAGAATCCATCAAAATTTTCGCAAGTCTGATACTCGAAACCAATAACTACTATGGCCTGGGGGAAAAATAAACATACCGTTGTAATCGGGCGAGTTTCTACTTTCAGATACAACAGAAATTTCACGAGTTCGTCCATCCGTTCGCGAGATATGGGAGTTTGAACTTAAGGATTGGTTGAGAAACCATCAAAATTTCGCAAGTCTGATACCCGAAACCAATAACTGGAATGGCCTAGGGGAAAAGTACACACACCAATGTAATCGGGCGAGCTTCTACTTTCAGATACAACAGAAACTTCACGAGTTCGTCCATCCGTTCGCGAGATATGGGAGTTTGAACTTAAGGAATGGTTGAGAAACCATCAAAATTTCTCAAGTCTGATACCCGAAACCAATAACTGGAACGGCCTAGGGGAAAAGTACACACACCATTTTAATCAGGCGAGTTTCTACTTTCAGATGCAACAGGAATTTCTCGAGTTCGTCAATCCTTTCGCGAGATATGGGAGTTTGAAGTTAAAGAATGGTTGAGAAACCATCAAAATTTTCGAAATTCTGATACTCGAAACCAATAACAACAAAGGCCTAGGGGAAAAATACACACACCTTTGTAATCGGGCGCGTTTCTACTTTCAGATGCAACAGAAATTTTTCGGATTCGTCAATCTGTTCGCGAAATATCGGAGTTTGGAGTTAAGGGATGGTTGAGAAACTATCAAAATTTTCGCAATTCTGATGCTAGAAACGAAAAACTGGAATGGCCTAGGGGAAAAGTACACACACCATTGTAATCCGGCGAGTTTCTACTTTCAGATGCAACAGGAATTTCTCGAGTTCGCCAACCCGTTCGCGAAATATGGAGTTTGAAGTTAAGGAATGGTTGAGAAATCATCAAAATTTTCGCAAGTCTGATACCCGAAACCAATAACAACAAAGGCCTAGGCGAAAAATACACACACCTTTGTAATCGGGCGCGTTTCTAGTTTCAGATGCAACAGAAATTTTTCAGATTCGGCAATCCGTTCGCGAAATATGGGAGTTTGAAGTTAAGGAATTGTTGAGAAACCATCAAAATTTTCGCTGGTCTGATACTCGAGACCAATAGCTGGAACGGCCTAGGGGAAAAGTACACACACCGTTGTAATCGGGTGAGTTTCTACTTTCTGGTGCAACCGGAATTTCTCGCGTTCGTAAACCCGTTGGCGAGATATGGGAGTTTGGAGTTAAGAGATGGTTGAGCAACCATCAAAATTTTCGCTGGTCTGATACTCGAAATCAATAACTACAATGGCCTAGGGGAAAAGTACACACACCATTGTAATCGGGCGAGTTTCTGCTTTCAGATGCAATAGGAATTACTCGAGTTCGTCAATCCGTTCGCGAGATATGGTAGTTTGAAATTAAGGAATGGTTGAGAAACTATCAAAATTTTCGCAATTCTGATGCTAGAAAAGAAAAACTGGAATGGCCTAGGGGAAAAGTACACACACCATTGTAATCCGGCGAGTTTCTACTTTCAGATGCAACAGGAATTTCTCGAGTTCGCCAACCCGTTCGCGAGATATGGGAGTTTGAAGTTAAGGAATGGTTGAGAAACCATCAAAATTTTCGCAAGTCTGATACCCGAAACCAAGAACTACTATTGCCTAGATCAAAAATACACATACCGTTGTAATCGGGCGAGTTTCTGCTTTCAGACGCAAAAGGAATTTCTCGAGTCCGTCAATTCGTTCGCGAGATATGGGAGTTTGAAGTTAAGGAATGGTTGAGAGACCATCAAAATTTTCGCAAGTCTGATACTTGAAACCAGTAACTACTATGGCCTAGGGTAAAAGTACACACACCATTGTAATCGGGCGAGTTTCTACTTTCAGATTCAACAGGAACTTCTCGAGATCGTCAATCCGTTCGCGAGATATGGGAGTTTGAATTTAAGGAATGGTTGAGAAACCACCAAAATTTTCGCTGATTTGATTCTCGAAACCAATAACTGGAACGGCCTAGGGGAAAAGTACACGCACCAGTTTAATCAGCCGAGTTTCTACTTTCAGATGCAACAGGAATTTCTCGAGTTCGTCAATCCATTCGCGAGATATGGGAGTTTGATGTTAAGGAATGGTTGAGAATCCATCAAAATTTTCGCAAGTCTGATACTCGAAACCAATAACTACTATGGCCTGGGGGAAAAATACACATACCGTTGTAATCGGGCGAGTTTCTACTTTCAGATACAACAGAAATTTCACGAGTTCGTCCATCCGTTCGCGAGATATGGGAGTTTGAACTTAAGGATTGGTTGAGAAACCATCAAAATTTCGCAAGTCTGATACCCGAAACCAATAACTGGAATGGCCTAGGGGAAAAGTACACACACCAATGTAATCGGGCGAGCTTCTACTTTCAGATACAACAGAAATTTCACGAGTTCGTCCATCCGTTCGCGAGATATGGGAGTTTGAACTTAAGGAATGGTTGAGAAACCATCAAAATTTCTCAAGTCTGATACCCGAAACCAATAACTGGAATGGCCTAGGGGAAAAGTACACACACCATTTTAATCAGGCGAGTTTCTACTTTCAGATGCAACAGGAATTTCTCGAGTTCGTCAATCCATTCGCGAGATATGGGAGTTTGATGTTAAGGAATGGTTGAGAATCCATCAAAATTTTCGCAAGTCTGATACTCGAAACCAATAACTACTATGGCCTGGGGGAAAAATAAACATACCGTTGTAATCGGGCGAGTTTCTACTTTCAGATACAACAGAAATTTCACGAGTTCGTCCATCCGTTCGCGAGATATGGGAGTTTGAACTTAAGGATTGGTTGAGAAACCATCAAAATTTCGCAAGTCTGATACCCGAAACCAATAACTGGAATGGCCTAGGGGAAAAGTACACACACCAATGTAATCGGGCGAGCTTCTACTTTCAGATACAACAGAAACTTCACGAGTTCGTCCATCCGTTCGCGAGATATGGGAGTTTGAACTTACGGAATGGTTGAGAAACCATCAAAATTTCTCAAGTCTGATACCCGAAACCAATAACTGGAATGGCCTAGGGGAAAAGTACACACACCATTTTAATCAGGCGAGTTTCTACTTTCAGATGCAACAGGAATTTCTCGAGTTCGTCAATCCTTTCGCGAGATATGGGAGTTTGAAGTTAAAGAATGGTTGAGAAACCATCAAAATTTTCGAAATTCTGATACTCGAAACCAATAACAACAAAGGCCTAGGGGAAAAATACACATACCTTTGTAATCGGGCGCGTTTCTACTTTCAGATGCAACAGAAATTTTTCGGATTCGTCAATCTGTTCGCGAAATATCGGAGTTTGGAGTTAAGGGATGGTTGAGAAACTATCAAAATTTTCGCAATTCTGATGCTAGAAAAGAAAAACTGGAATGGCCTAGGGGAAAAGTACACACACCATTGTAATCCGGCGAGTTTCTACTTTCAGATGCAAAAGGAATTTCTCGAGTTCGCCAACCCGTTCGCGAGATATGGGAGTTTGAAGTTAAGGAATGGTTGAGAAACCATCAAAATTTTCGCACGTCTGATACCCGAAACCAAGAACTACTATTGCCTAGATCAAAAATACACATACCGTTGTAATCGGGAGAGTTTCTACTTTCAGATGCAACAGAAATTTTTCGGATTCGTCAATCTGTTCGCGAAATATCGGAGTTTGGAGTTAAGAGATGGTTGAGAAACCATCAAAATTTTCGCTGGTCTGATACTCGAAACCAATAACTACTATGGCCCAGGGCAAAATTACACATACCGTTGTAATCGGGCGAGTTTCTGCTTTCAGACGCAAAAGGAATTTCTCGAGTCCGTCAATTCGTTCGCGAGATATGGGAGTTTGAAGTTAAGGAATGGTTGAGAGACCATCAAAATTTTCGCAAGTCTGATACTTGAAACCAGTAACTACTATGGCCTAGGGTAAAAGTACACACACCATTGTAATCGGGCGAGTTTCTACTTTCAGATTCAACAGGAACTTCTCGAGATCGTCAATCCGTTCGCGAGATATGGGAGTTTGAATTTAAGGAATGGTTGAGAAACCACCAAAATTTTCGCTGATTTGATTCTCGAAACCAATAACTGGAACGGCCTAGGGGAAAAGTACACGCACCATTTTAATCAGGCGAGTTTCTACTTTCAGATGCAACAGGAATTTCTCGAGTTCGTCAATCCATTCGCGAGATATGGGAGTTTGATGTTAAGGAATGGTTGAGAATCCATCAAAATTTTCGCAAGTCTGATACTCGAAACCAATAACTACTATGGCCTGGGGGAAAAATACACATACCGTTGTAATCGGGCGAGTTTCTACTTTCAGATACAACAGAAATTTCACGAGTTCGTCCATCCGTTCGCGAGATATGGGAGTTTGAACTTAAGGATTGGATGAGAAACCATCAAAATTTCGCAAGTCTGATACCCGAAACCAATAACTGGAATGGCCTAGGGGAAAAGTACACACACCAATGTAATCGGGCGAGCTTCTACTTTCAGATACAACAGAAATTTCACGAGTTCGTCCATCCGTTCGCGCGATATGGGAGTTTGAACTTAAGGAATGGTTGAGAAACCATCAAAATTTCTCAAGTCTGATACCCGAAACCAATAACTGGAATGGCCTAGGGGAAAAGTACACACACCAATGTAATCGGGCGAGTTTCTACTTTCAGATTCAACAGGAACTTCTCGAGTTCGTCAATCCGTTCGCGAGATATGGGAGTTTGAAGTTAAGGAATGGTTGAGAAACCATCAAAATTTTCGCAAGTCTGATTCCCGAAACCAATAACTACAAAGGCCTAGGGGAAAAATACACATACCGTTGTAATCGGGCGAGTTTCTGCTTTCAGATGCAACAGGTATTTCTCGAGTTCGTCAATCCATTCGCGAGATATGGGAGTTTGAAGTTAAGGAATGGTTGAGAATCCATCAAAATTTTTGCAAGTCTGATACTCGAAACCAATAACTACAATGGCTTGGGGGGAAAGTACACACACCATTGTAATCGGGCGAGTCTCTGCTTTCAGATGCAACAGGAATTTCTCGAGTTCCACAATCCGTTCGCGAGATATGGGAGTTTGAAATTAAGGAACGCCTGAGAAACCATCAAAATTTTCGCAAGTCTGATACTCGAAACCAATAACTAGTATGGCCTAGGGCAAAATTACACATACCGTTGTAATCGGGCGAGTTTCTGCTTTCAGACGCAAAAGGAATTTCTCGAGTCCGTCAATTCGTTCGCGAGATATGGGAGTTTGAAGTTAAGGAATGGTTGAGAGACCATCAAAATTTTCGCAAGTCTGATACTTGAAACCAGTAACTACTATGGCCTAGGGTAAAAGTACACACACCATTGTAATCGGGCGAGTTTCTACTTTCAGATTCAACAGGAACTTCTCGAGATCGTCAATCCGTTCGCGAGATATGGGAGTTTGAATTTAAGGAATGGTGGAGAAACCATCAAAATTTTCGAAATTCTGATACTCGAAACCAATAACAACAAAGGCCTAGGGGAAAAATACACATACCTTTGTAATCGGGCGCGTTTCTACTTTCAGATGCAACAGAAATTTTTCGGATTCGTCAATCTGTTCGCGAAATATCGGAGTTTGGAGTTAAGGGATGGTTGAGAAACTATCAAAATTTTCGCAATTCTGATGCTAGAAAAGAAAAACTGGAATGGCCTAGGGGAAAAGTACACACACCATTGTAATCCGGCGAGTTTCTACTTTCAGATGCAAAAGGAATTTCTCGAGTTCGCCAACCCGTTCGCGAGATATGGGAGTTTGAAGTTAAGGAATGGTTGAGAAACCATCAAAATTTTCGCACGTCTGATACCCGAAACCAAGAACTACTATTGCCTAGATCAAAAATACACATACCGTTGTAATCGGGAGAGTTTCTACTTTCAGATGCAACAGAAATTTTTCGGATTCGTCAATCTGTTCGCGAAATATCGGAGTTTGGAGTTAAGAGATGGTTGAGAAACCATCAAAATTTTCGCTGGTCTGATACTCGAAACCAATAACTACTATGGCCCAGGGCAAAATTACACATACCGTTGTAATCGGGCGAGTTTCTGCTTTCAGACGCAAAAGGAATTTCTCGAGTCCGTCAATTCGTTCGCGAGATATGGGAGTTTGAAGTTAAGGAATGGTTGAGAGACCATCAAAATTTTCGCAAGTCTGATACTTGAAACCAGTAACTACTATGGCCTAGGGTAAAAGTACACACACCATTGTAATCGGGCGAGTTTCTACTTTCAGATTCAACAGGAACTTCTCGAGATCGTCAATCCGTTCGCGAGATATGGGAGTTTGAATTTAAGGAATGGTTGAGAAACCACCAAAATTTTCGCTGATTTGATTCTCGAAACCAATAACTGGAACCGCCTAGGGGAAAAGTACACGCACCATTTTAATCAGGCGAGTTTCTACTTTCAGATGCAACAGGAATTTCTCGAGTTCGTCAATCCATTCGCGAGATATGGGAGTTTGATGTTAAGGAATGGTTGAGAATCCATCAAAATTTTCGCAAGTCTGATACTCGAAACCAATAACTACTATGGCCTGGGGGAAAAATACACATACCGTTGTAATCGGGCGAGTTTCTACTTTCAGATACAACAGAAATTTCACGAGTTCGTCCATCCGTTCGCGAGATATGGGAGTTTGAACTTAAGGATTGGATGAGAAACCATCAAAATTTCGCAAGTCTGATACCCGAAACCAATAACTGGAATGGCCTAGGGGAAAAGTACACACACCAATGTAATCGGGCGAGCTTCTACTTTCAGATACAACAGAAATTTCACGAGTTCGTCCATCCGTTCGCGCGATATGGGAGTTTGAACTTAAGGAATGGTTGAGAAACCATCAAAATTTCTCAAGTCTGATACCCGAAACCAATAACTGGAATGGCCTAGGGGAAAAGTACACACACCAATGTAATCGGGCGAGTTTCTACTTTCAGATTCAACAGGAACTTCTCGAGTTCGTCAATCCGTTCGCGAGATATGGGAGTTTGAAGTTAAGGAATGGTTGAGAAACCATCAAAATTTTCGCAAGTCTGATTCCCGAAACCAATAACTACAAAGGCCTAGGGGAAAAATACACATACCGTTGTAATCGGGCGAGTTTCTGCTTTCAGATGCAACAGGTATTTCTCGAGTTCGTCAATCCATTCGCGAGATATGGGAGTTTGAAGTTAAGGAATGGTTGAGAATCCATCAAAATTTTTGCAAGTCTGATACTCGAAACCAATAACTACAATGGCTTGGGGGGAAAGTACACACACCATTGTAATCGGGCGAGTCTCTGCTTTCAGATGCAACAGGAATTTCTCGAGTTCCACAATCCGTTCGCGAGATATGGGAGTTTGAAATTAAGGAACGCCTGAGAAACCATCAAAATTTTCGCAAGTCTGATACTCGAAACCAATAACTAGTATGGCCTAGGGCAAAATTACACATACCGTTGTAATCGGGCGAGTTTTTGCTTTCAGACGCAAAAGGAATTTCTCGAGTCCGTCAATTCGTTCGCGAGATATGGGAGTTTGAAGTTAAGGAATGGTTGAGAGACCATCAAAATTTTCGCAAGTCTGATACTTGAAACCAGTAACTACTATGGCCTAGGGTAAAAGTACACACACCATTGTAATCGGGCGAGTTTCTACTTTCAGATTCAACAGGAACTTCTCGAGATCGTCAATCCGTTCGCGAGATATGGGAGTTTGAATTTAAGGAATGGTGGAGAAACCACCAAAATTTTCGCTGATTTGATTCTCGAAACCAATAACTGGAACGGCCTAGGGGAAAAGTACACGCACCATTTTAATCAGGCGAGTTTCTACTTTCAGATGCAACAGGAATTTCTCGAGTTCGTCAATCCATTCGCGAGATATGGGAGTTTGATGTTAAGGAATGGTTGAGAATCCATCAAAATTTTCGCAAGTCTGATACTCGAAACCAATAACTACTATGGCCTGGGGGAAAAATAAACATACCGTTGTAATCGGGCGAGTTTCTACTTTCAGATACAACAGAAATTTCACGAGTTCGTCCATCCGTTCGCGAGATATGGGAGTTTGAACTTAAGGATTGGTTGAGAAACCATCAAAATTTCGCAAGTCTGATACCCGAAACCAATAACTGGAATGGCCTAGGGGAAAAGTACACACACCAATGTAATCGGGCGAGCTTCTACTTTCAGATACAACAGAAACTTCACGAGTTCGTCCATCCGTTCGCGAGATATGGGAGTTTGAACTTAAGGAATGGTTGAGAAACCATCAAAATTTCTCAAGTCTGATACCCGAAACCAATAACTGGAACGGCCTAGGGGAAAAGTACACACACCATTTTAATCAGGCGAGTTTCTACTTTCAGATGCAACAGGAATTTCTCGAGTTCGTCAATCCTTTCGCGAGATATGGGAGTTTGAAGTTAAAGAATGGTTCAGAAACCATCAAAATTTTCGAAATTCTGATACTCGAAACCAATAACAACAAAGGCCTAGGGGAAAAATACACACACCTTTGTAATCGGGCGCGTTTCTACTTTCAGATGCAACAGAAATTTTTCGGATTCGTCAATCTGTTCGCGAAATATCGGAGTTTGGAGTTAAGGGATGGTTGAGAAACTATCAAAATTTTCGCAATTCTGATGCTAGAAACGAAAAACTGGAATGGCCTAGGGGAAAAGTACACACACCATTGTAATCCGGCGAGTTTCTACTTTCAGATGCAACAGGAATTTCTCGAGTTCGCCAACCCGTTCGCGAAATATGGAGTTTGAAGTTAAGGAATGGTTGAGAAATCATCAAAATTTTCGCAAGTCTGATACCCGAAACCAATAACAACAAAGGCCTAGGCGAAAAATACACACACCTTTGTAATCGGGCGCGTTTCTAGTTTCAGATGCAACAGAAATTTTTCAGATTCGGCAATCCGTTCGCGAAATATGGGAGTTTGAAGTTAAGGAATTGTTGAGAAACCATCAAAATTTTCGCTGGTCTGATACTCGAGACCAATAGCTGGAACGGCCTAGGGGAAAAGTACACACACCGTTGTAATCGGGTGAGTTTCTACTTTCTGGTGCAACCGGAATTTCTCGCGTTCGTAAACCCGTTGGCGAGATATGGGAGTTTGAAGTTAAGGAATGGTTGAGAAACCATCAAGATTTGCGCTGGTCTGATACTCGAAGCCAATAAGTGGAATGGCGTAGGGAAAAAGTACACACACCATTGTAATCGGGTGAGTTTCTACTTTCTGGTGCAACAGGAATTTCTCGCGTTCGTAAACCCGTTCGCGAGATATGGGAGTTTGCAGTCAAGGAAGGTGGAGAGACCATCAAAATTTTCGCTGGTCTGATACTCCAAAACAATAACTGGAATGGCCTAGTGGAAAAGTTCGCACACCATTGTAATCGGACTAGTTTCTACTTTCAGATGCAACCGAAATTTTTCGGATTCGTCAATCCGTTCGCAAAATATCGGAGTTTGGAGTTAAGAGATGGTTGAGCAACCATCAAAATTTTCGCTGGTCTGATACTCGAAATCAATAACTACAATGGCCTAGGGGAAAAGTACACACACCATTGTAATCGGGCGAGTTTCTGCTTTCAGATGCAATAGGAATTACTCGAGTTCGTCAATCCGTTCGCGAGATATGGTAGTTTGAAATTAAGGAATGGTTGAGAAACCATCAAAATTTTCGCTGGTCTGATACTCGAAACCAATAACTGGAATGGCCTAGGGGAAAAGTACACACACCGTTGTAATCGGGCGAGTTTCTACTTTCAGATGCAACAGGAATTTCTCGCGTTCGTAAATCCGTTCGCGAGATATGGGAGTTTGAAATTAAGGAATGGTTGAGAAACCATCAAAATTGTCGCTGGTCTGATACTCGAAACCAATAACAACAATTGCCCAGTGCAAAAATACGCATACCGTTGTAATCGGGAGAGTTTCTACTTTCAGATGCAACAGGAATTTCTCGAGTTCGTCAATCCGTTCGCGAGATATGGGAGTTTGAAGTTAAGGAATGGTTGAGAAACCATCAAAATCTTCGCAAGTCTGATACTCGAAACCAATAACTACTATGGCCTAGGGGAAAAATACACATACCGTTGTAGTCGGGCCAGTTTCTACTTTCAGATGCAACAGGAACTTCTCGAGTTCGTCAATCCGTTAGCGAGATATGGGAGTTTGAAGTTAAGGAACGCTTAAGAAACCATCAAAATTTTCGCAAGTCTGATACTCGAAATCAATAACTACTATGGCCTAGGGGAAAAGTACACACTCCATCGTAATCGGGCGAGTTTCTACTTTCAGATACAACAGGAATTTCACGAGTTCGTCAATCAGTTCCCGAGATATGGGAGTTTGAAGTTAAGGAATGGTTGAGAAACCATCAAAATTTTCGCATGTCTGATACCCGAAATCAAGAACTACCATTGCCTAGGGCAAAAATACACATACCGTTGTAATCGGGAGAGTTTCTACTTTCAGATGCAACCGGAATTTTTCGGATTCGTCAGTCCGTTCGCGAAATATCGGAGTTTGGAGTTAAGAGATGGTTGAGAAACCATCAAAATTTTCGCTGGTCTGATACTCGAAACCAATAACTGGAATGGCCTAGTGAAAAGTACACACACCATTGTAATCGGGCGAGTTTCTACTTTCAGGTGCAACAGGAATTTCTCGCGTTCGTAAATCCGTTCGCGAGATATGGGAGTTTGAAATTAAGGAATGGTTGAGAAACCATCAAAATTGTCGCTGGTCTGATACTCGAAACCAATAACAACAATTGCCCAGTGCAAAAATACGCATACCGTTGTAATCGGGAGAGTTTCTACTTTCAGATGCAACAGGAATTTCTCGAGTTCGTCAATCCGTTCGCGAGATATGGGAGTTTGAAGTTAAGGAATGGTTGAGAAACCATCAAAATCTTCGCAAGTCTGATACTCGAAACCAATAACTACTATGGCCTAGGGGAAAAATACACATACCGTTGTAGTCGGGCCAGTTTCTACTTTCAGATGCAACAGGAACTTCTCGAGTTCGTCAATCCGTTAGCGAGATATGGGAGTTTGAAGTTAAGGAACGCTTAAGAAACCATCAAAATTTTCGCAAGTCTGATACTCGAAATCAATAACTACTATGGCCTAGGGGAAAAGTACACACTCCATCGTAATCGGGCGAGTTTCTACTTTCAGATACAACAGGAATTTCACGAGTTCGTCAATCAGTTCCCGAGATATGGGAGTTTGTAGTTAAGAAATGGTTGAGAAACCATCAAAATTTTCGCACGTCTGATACCCGAAATCAAGAACTACTATTGCCTAGGGCAAAAATACACATACCGTTGTAATCGGGAGAGTTTCTACTTTCAGATGCAACCGGAATTTTTCGGATTCGTCAGTCCGTTCGCGAAATATCGGAGTTTGGAGTTAAGAGATGGTTGAGAAACCACCAAAATTTTCGCTGGTCTGATACTCGAAACCAATAACTGGAATGGCCTAGGGGAAAAGTACACACACCATTGTAATCGGGCGAGTTTCTACTTTCAGATGCAACAGGAATTTCTCGCGTTCGTAAATCCGTTCGCGAGATATGGGAGTTTGAAATTAAGGAATGGTTGAGAAACCATCAAAATTTTCGCTGGTCTGATACTCGAAACCAATAACTACAATTGCCCAGTGCAAAAATACACATACCGTTGTAATCGAGAGATTCTACTTTCAGATGCAACAGGAATTTCTCGAGTTCGTCAATCCGTTCGCGAGATATGGGAGTTTGAAGTTAAGGAATAGTTGAGAAACCATCAAAATTTTCGCTGGTCTGATACTCGAAACCAATAACTACAATTGCCCAGTGCAAAAATACACATACCGTTGTAATCGGGAGAGTTTCTACTTTCAGATGCAACAGGAATTTCTCGAGTTCGTCAATCCGTTCGCGAGATACGGGAGTTTGAAGTTAAGGAATGGTTGAGAAACCATCAAAATTTTCGCAAGTCTGTTAGGCGAAACCAATAACTAAAAAGTCCTAGGGGAAAAATACACATACCGTTGTAATCGGGCGAGTATCAGCTTTCAGATGCAACAGGAATTTCTCGTGTTCTTCTATCCGTGCGCGAGATATGGGAGTTTGAAGTTAAGGAATGGTTGAGAGACCATCAAAATTTTCGCAAGTCTGATACTTGAAACCAGTAACTACTATGGCCTAGGGTAAAAGTACACACACCATTGTAATCGGGCGAGTTTCTACTTTCAGATTCAACAGGAACTTCTCGAGATCGTCAATCCGTTCGCGAGATATGGGAGTTTGAATTTAAGGAATGGTGGAGAAACCACCAAAATTTTCGCTGATTTGATTCTCGAAACCAATAACTGGAACGGCCTAGGGGAAAAGTACACGCACCATTTTAATCAGGCGAGTTTCTACTTTCAGATGCAACAGGAATTTCTCGAGTTCGTCAATCCATTCGCGAGATATGGGAGTTTGATGTTAAGGAATGGTTGAGAATCCATCAAAATTTTCGCAAGTCTGATACTCGAAACCAATAACTACTATGGCCTGGGGGAAAAATAAACATACCGTTGTAATCGGGCGAGTTTCTACTTTCAGATACAACAGAAATTTCACGAGTTCGTCCATCCGTTCGCGAGATATGGGAGTTTGAACTTAAGGATTGGTTGAGAAACCATCAAAATTTCGCAAGTCTGATACCCGAAACCAATAACTGGAATGGCCTAGGGGAAAAGTACACACACCAATGTAATCGGGCGAGCTTCTACTTTCAGATACAACAGAAACTTCACGAGTTCGTCCATCCGTTCGCGAGATATGGGAGTTTGAACTTAAGGAATGGTTGAGAAACCATCAAAATTTCTCAAGTCTGATACCCGAAACCAATAACTGGAACGGCCTAGGGGAAAAGTACACACACCATTTTAATCAGGCGAGTTTCTACTTTCAGATGCAACAGGAATTTCTCGAGTTCGTCAATCCTTTCGCGAGATATGGGAGTTTGAAGTTAAAGAATGGTTCAGAAACCATCAAAATTTTCGAAATTCTGATACTCGAAACCAATAACAACAAAGGCCTAGGGGAAAAATACACACACCTTTGTAATCGGGCGCGTTTCTACTTTCAGATGCAACAGAAATTTTTCGGATTCGTCAATCTGTTCGCGAAATATCGGAGTTTGGAGTTAAGGGATGGTTGAGAAACTATCAAAATTTTCGCAATTCTGATGCTAGAAACGAAAAACTGGAATGGCCTAGGGGAAAAGTACACACACCATTGTAATCCGGCGAGTTTCTACTTTCAGATGCAACAGGAATTTCTCGAGTTCGCCAACCCGTTCGCGAAATATGGAGTTTGAAGTTAAGGAATGGTTGAGAAATCATCAAAATTTTCGCAAGTCTGATACCCGAAACCAATAACAACAAAGGCCTAGGCGAAAAATACACACACCTTTGTAATCGGGCGCGTTTCTAGTTTCAGATGCAACAGAAATTTTTCAGATTCGGCAATCCGTTCGCGAAATATGGGAGTTTGAAGTTAAGGAATTGTTGAGAAACCATCAAAATTTTCGCTGGTCTGATACTCGAGACCAATAGCTGGAACGGCCTAGGGGAAAAGTACACACACCGTTGTAATCGGGTGAGTTTCTACTTTCTGGTGCAACCGGAATTTCTCGCGTTCGTAAACCCGTTGGCGAGATATGGGAGTTTGAAGTTAAGGAATGGTTGAGAAACCATCAAGATTTGCGCTGGTCTGATACTCGAAGCCAATAAGTGGAATGGCGTAGGGAAAAAGTACACACACCATTGTAATCGGGTGAGTTTCTACTTTCTGGTGCAACAGGAATTTCTCGCGTTCGTAAACCCGTTCGCGAGATATGGGAGTTTGCAGTCAAGGAAGGTGGAGAGACCATCAAAATTTTCGCTGGTCTGATACTCCAAAACAATAACTGGAATGGCCTAGTGGAAAAGTTCGCACACCATTGTAATCGGACTAGTTTCTACTTTCAGATGCAACCGAAATTTTTCGGATTCGTCAATCCGTTCGCAAAATATCGGAGTTTGGAGTTAAGAGATGGTTGAGCAACCATCAAAATTTTCGCTGGTCTGATACTCGAAATCAATAACTACAATGGCCTAGGGGAAAAGTACACACACCATTGTAATCGGGCGAGTTTCTGCTTTCAGATGCAATAGGAATTACTCGAGTTCGTCAATCCGTTCGCGAGATATGGTAGTTTGAAATTAAGGAATGGTTGAGAAACCATCAAAATTTTCGCTGGTCTGATACTCGAAACCAATAACTGGAATGGCCTAGGGGAAAAGTACACACACCGTTGTAATCGGGCGAGTTTCTACTTTCAGATGCAACAGGAATTTCTCGCGTTCGTAAATCCGTTCGCGAGATATGGGAGTTTGAAATTAAGGAATGGTTGAGAAACCATCAAAATTGTCGCTGGTCTGATACTCGAAACCAATAACAACAATTGCCCAGTGCAAAAATACGCATACCGTTGTAATCGGGAGAGTTTCTACTTTCAGATGCAACAGGAATTTCTCGAGTTCGTCAATCCGTTCGCGAGATATGGGAGTTTGAAGTTAAGGAATGGTTGAGAAACCATCAAAATCTTCGCAAGTCTGATACTCGAAACCAATAACTACTATGGCCTAGGGGAAAAATACACATACCGTTGTAGTCGGGCCAGTTTCTACTTTCAGATGCAACAGGAACTTCTCGAGTTCGTCAATCCGTTAGCGAGATATGGGAGTTTGAAGTTAAGGAACGCTTAAGAAACCATCAAAATTTTCGCAAGTCTGATACTCGAAATCAATAACTACTATGGCCTAGGGGAAAAGTACACACTCCATCGTAATCGGGCGAGTTTCTACTTTCAGATACAACAGGAATTTCACGAGTTCGTCAATCAGTTCCCGAGATATGGGAGTTTGAAGTTAAGGAATGGTTGAGAAACCATCAAAATTTTCGCATGTCTGATACCCGAAATCAAGAACTACCATTGCCTAGGGCAAAAATACACATACCGTTGTAATCGGGAGAGTTTCTACTTTCAGATGCAACCGGAATTTTTCGGATTCGTCAGTCCGTTCGCGAAATATCGGAGTTTGGAGTTAAGAGATGGTTGAGAAACCATCAAAATTTTCGCTGGTCTGATACTCGAAACCAATAACTGGAATGGCCTAGTGAAAAGTACACACACCATTGTAATCGGGCGAGTTTCTACTTTCAGGTGCAACAGGAATTTCTCGCGTTCGTAAATCCGTTCGCGAGATATGGGAGTTTGAAATTAAGGAATGGTTGAGAAACCATCAAAATTGTCGCTGGTCTGATACTCGAAACCAATAACAACAATTGCCCAGTGCAAAAATACGCATACCGTTGTAATCGGGAGAGTTTCTACTTTCAGATGCAACAGGAATTTCTCGAGTTCGTCAATCCGTTCGCGAGATATGGGAGTTTGAAGTTAAGGAATGGTTGAGAAACCATCAAAATCTTCGCAAGTCTGATACTCGAAACCAATAACTACTATGGCCTAGGGGAAAAATACACATACCGTTGTAGTCGGGCCAGTTTCTACTTTCAGATGCAACAGGAACTTCTCGAGTTCGTCAATCCGTTAGCGAGATATGGGAGTTTGAAGTTAAGGAACGCTTAAGAAACCATCAAAATTTTCGCAAGTCTGATACTCGAAATCAATAACTACTATGGCCTAGGGGAAAAGTACACACTCCATCGTAATCGGGCGAGTTTCTACTTTCAGATACAACAGGAATTTCACGAGTTCGTCAATCAGTTCCCGAGATATGGGAGTTTGTAGTTAAGAAATGGTTGAGAAACCATCAAAATTTTCGCACGTCTGATACCCGAAATCAAGAACTACTATTGCCTAGGGCAAAAATACACATACCGTTGTAATCGGGAGAGTTTCTACTTTCAGATGCAACCGGAATTTTTCGGATTCGTCAGTCCGTTCGCGAAATATCGGAGTTTGGAGTTAAGAGATGGTTGAGAAACCACCAAAATTTTCGCTGGTCTGATACTCGAAACCAATAACTGGAATGGCCTAGGGGAAAAGTACACACACCATTGTAATCGGGCGAGTTTCTACTTTCAGATGCAACAGGAATTTCTCGCGTTCGTAAATCCGTTCGCGAGATATGGGAGTTTGAAATTAAGGAATGGTTGAGAAACCATCAAAATTTTCGCTGGTCTGATACTCGAAACCAATAACTACAATTGCCCAGTGCAAAAATACACATACCGTTGTAATCGAGAGATTCTACTTTCAGATGCAACAGGAATTTCTCGAGTTCGTCAATCCGTTCGCGAGATATGGGAGTTTGAAGTTAAGGAATAGTTGAGAAACCATCAAAATTTTCGCTGGTCTGATACTCGAAACCAATAACTACAATTGCCCAGTGCAAAAATACACATACCGTTGTAATCGGGAGAGTTTCTACTTTCAGATGCAACAGGAATTTCTCGAGTTCGTCAATCCGTTCGCGAGATACGGGAGTTTGAAGTTAAGGAATGGTTGAGAAACCATCAAAATTTTCGCAAGTCTGTTAGGCGAAACCAATAACTAAAAAGTCCTAGGGGAAAAATACACATACCGTTGTAATCGGGCGAGTATCAGCTTTCAGATGCAACAGGAATTTCTCGTGTTCTTCTATCCGTGCGCGAGATATGGGAGTTTGAAGTTATGGAATGGTTGAGAAACCATCAAAGTTTTCGCAAGTCTGATCCACGAAACCAATAACTACAATTGCCTAGGGCAAAAATACACATCCCGTTGTAATCGGGAGAGTTTCTACTTTCAGATGCAGCAGGAATTTCTCGAGTTCGTCAATCCGTTCGCGAGATATGGGAGTTTGAAGTTAAGGAATGGTTGAGAAATCATCAAAATCTTCGCAAGTCTGATTCTCGAAACCAATAACTACTATGGCGTAGGGGAAAAATACACATACCGTTGTAATCGGGCCAGTTTCTACTTTCAGATGCAACAGGAATTTCTCGAGTTCGTCAATCCGTTCGCGAGATATGGGAGTTTGAAGTTAAGGAACGCTTGAGGTACCATCAAAATATTCGCAAGTCTGATACTCGAAACCAATAACTACTATGGCCTAGGGGAAAAGTACACACACCATTGTAATCGGGGGAGTTTCTACTTTCAGATGCAACAGGAATTTCTCGATTTTGTCAATCCGCTCGAGAGATATGGGAGTTTGAAGTTAAGAAATGGTTGAGAAACCATCAAAATTTTCGCTGGTCTGATACTCGAAACCAATAGCTGCAATGGCCTAGTTGAAAAGTGCACACACCGTTGTAATCGGGCGAGTTTCTACTTTCAGATGCAACAGGAATTTCTCGAGTTCGTCAATCCGTTCGCGAGATATGAGTGTTTGAAGTTAAGGAATGGTGGAGAAGCAATCAAAATTTTCGCAAGTCTGATACTGGAAATCAATAACTACTATTGCCTAGGGCAGAAATACACATACCGTTGTAATCGGGCGAGTTTCTACTTTCAGATGCAATAGGAATTTCTCGAGTTCGTCAATCCGTTCGCGAGATATGGGATTTTGAAGTTAAGGAACGCTTGGGAAACCATCAAAATCTTCGCAAGTCTGATACTCGAAACCAATAACTACAATTGCCCAGTGCAAAAATACACATACCGTTGTAATCGGGAGAGTTTCTACTTTCAGATGCAACAGGAATTTCTCGAGTTCGTCAATCCGTTCGCGAGATACGGGAGTTTGAAGTTAAGGAATGGTTGAGAAACCATCAAAATTTTCGCAAGTCTGTTAGGCGAAACCAATAACTAAAAAGTCCTAGGGGAAAAATACACATACCGTTGTAATCGGGCGAGTATCAGCTTTCAGATGCAACAGGAATTTCTCGTGTTCTTCTATCCGTGCGCGAGATATGGGAGTTTGAAGTTATGGAATGGTTGAGAAACCATCAAAGTTTTCGCAAGTCTGATCCACGAAACCAATAACTACAATTGCCTAGGGCAAAAATACACATCCCGTTGTAATCGGGAGAGTTTCTACTTTCAGATGCAGCAGGAATTTCTCGAGTTCGTCAATCCGTTCGCGAGATATGGGAGTTTGAAGTTAAGGAATGGTTGAGAAATCATCAAAATCTTCGCAAGTCTGATTCTCGAAACCAATAACTACTATGGCGTAGGGGAAAAATACACATACCGTTGTAATCGGGCCAGTTTCTACTTTCAGATGCAACAGGAATTTCTCGAGTTCGTCAATCCGTTCGCGAGATATGGGAGTTTGAAGTTAAGGAACGCTTGAGGTACCATCAAAATATTCGCAAGTCTGATACTCGAAACCAATAACTACTATGGCCTAGGGGAAAAGTACACACACCATTGTAATCGGGGGAGTTTCTACTTTCAGATGCAACAGGAATTTCTCGATTTTGTCAATCCGCTCGAGAGATATGGGAGTTTGAAGTTAAGAAATGGTTGAGAAACCATCAAAATTTTCGCTGGTCTGATACTCGAAACCAATAGCTGCAATGGCCTAGTTGAAAAGTGCACACACCGTTGTAATCGGGCGAGTTTCTACTTTCAGATGCAACAGGAATTTCTCGAGTTCGTCAATCCGTTCGCGAGATATGAGTGTTTGAAGTTAAGGAATGGTGGAGAAGCAATCAAAATTTTCGCAAGTCTGATACTGGAAATCAATAACTACTATTGCCTAGGGCAGAAATACACATACCGTTGTAATCGGGCGAGTTTCTACTTTCAGATGCAATAGGAATTTCTCGAGTTCGTCAATCCGTTCGCGAGATATGGGATTTTGAAGTTAAGGAACGCTTGGGAAACCATCAAAATCTTCGCAAGTCTGATACTCGAAACCAATAGCTGCAATGGCCTAGTTGAAAAGTACACACACCATTGTAATCGGGCGAGTTTCTACTTTCAGATGCAAGAGGAATCTCTCGAGTTCGTCAAACCGCTCGCGAGATATGGGAGTTGGAAGTTAAGGAATGGTTGAGAAACCATCAAAATTTTCGCTGGTCTGATACTCGAAACCAATAACTTGAATGGCCTAGGGGAAAAGTACACACACCATTGTAATCAGGCGTGTTTCTACTTTCAGATGCAACAGGAATTTCTCGAGTTCGTCAATCCGTTCGCGAGATATGGGAGTTTGAAGTTAAGGAATGCTTGAGAAACAATCAAAATTTTCGCATGTCTGATACTCGAAAGCAATAACTACTATGGCCTAGGGGAAAAGTACACACACCATTGTAATCGGGCGAGTTTCTACTTTCAGATGCAACAGGAACTTCTCGAGTTCGTCAAGCCGTGCGCGAGATATGGGGGTTTGAAGTTAAAGAACGCTTGAGAAACCATCAATATTTTCGCAAGTCTGATACACGAAACCAATAACTACTATGGCCTAGGGCAAAATTACACATACCGTTGTAATCGGGCGAGTTTCTGCTTTCAGATGCAATAGGAATTTCTCGAGTTCGTCAATCCGTTCGCGAGATATGGGAGTTGGAAGTTAAGGAATGGTTGAGAAACCATCAAAATTTTCGCTGGTCTGATACTCGAAACCAATAACTGGAATGGCCTAGGGGCAAAGTACACGCACCATTGTAATCGGGCGAGTATCTACTTTCAGATGCAACAGGAATTTCTCGGGTTCGTAAATCCGTTCGCGAGATATGGGAGTTTGAAGTTAAGGAATGGTTGAGAAACCATCAAAATTTTCGCAAGTCTGATACTCGAAACCAATAACTACTATGGCCTAGGGCAAAATTACACATACCGTTGTAATCGGGCGAGTCTCTGCTTTCAGATGCAATAGGAATTTCTCGAGTTCGTCAATTCGATCGCGAGATATGGGAGCTTGAAGTTAAGGAATGGTTCTGAATCAATCAAAATTTTCGCAAGTCTGATACTCGAAACCAATAACTACTATGGCCTAGGGCAAAATTACACATACCGTTGTAATCGGGCGAGTCTCTGCTTTCAGATGCAATAGGAATTTCTCGAGTTCGTCAATTCGTTCGCGAGATATGGGAGCTTGAAGTTAAGGAATGGTTCTGAATCAATCAAAATTTTCGCAAGTCTGATACTCGAAACCAATAACTACTATGGCCTACGGCAAAATTACACATACCGTTGTAATCGGGCGAGTTTCTGCTTTCAGACGCAAAAGGAATTTCTCGAGTTCGTCAATTCGATCGCGAGATATGGGAGTTTGAAGTTAAGGAATCGTTGAGAGACCATCAAAATTTTCGCAAGTCTGATACTTGAAACCAGTAACTACTATGGCCTAGGGGCAAAGTACACGCACCATTGTAATCGGGCGAGTATCTACTTTCAGATGCAACAGGAATTTCTCGGGTTCGTAAATCCGTTCGCGAGATATGGGAGTTTGAAGTTAAGGAATGGTTGAGAAACCATCAAAATTTTCGCAAGTCTGATACTCGAAACCAATAACTACTATGGCCTAGGGCAAAATTACACATACCGTTGTAATCGGGCGAGTCTCTGCTTTCAGATGCAATAGGAATTTCTCGAGTTCGTCAATTCGATCGCGAGATATGGGAGCTTGAAGTTAAGGAATGGTTCTGAATCAATCAAAATTTTCGCAAGTCTGATACTCGAAACCAATAACTACTATGGCCTAGGGCAAAATTACACATACCGTTGTAATCGGGCGAGTCTCTGCTTTCAGATGCAATAGGAATTTCTCGAGTTCGTCAATTCGTTCGCGAGATATGGGAGCTTGAAGTTAAGGAATGGTTCTGAATCAATCAAAATTTTCGCAAGTCTGATACTCGAAACCAATAACTACTATGGCCTACGGCAAAATTACACATACCGTTGTAATCGGGCGAGTTTCTGCTTTCAGACGCAAAAGGAATTTCTCGAGTTCGTCAATTCGATCGCGAGATATGGGAGTTTGAAGTTAAGGAATCGTTGAGAGACCATCAAAATTTTCGCAAGTCTGATACTTGAAACCAGTAACTACTATGGCCTAGGGTAAAAGTACACACACCATTGTAATCGGGCGAGTTTCTACTTTCAGATGCAACAGGAATTTCTCGAGTTCGTCAATCCGTTCGCGAGATATGGGAGTTTGAATTTAAGGAATGGTTGAGAAACCACCAAAATTTTCGCTGATTTGATTCTCGAAACCAATAACTGGAACGGCCTAGGGGAAAAGTACACTTACCGTTGATATCGGGCGAGTTTCTGCTTTCAGATGCAATAGGAACTTCTCGAGTCCGTCAATCCGTTCGCGAGATATGGGAGTTTGAAGTTAAGGAATGGTTGAGAAACCATCAAAATTTGCGCAAGTCTGATTCCAGAAACAAATAACTACAAAGGCCTAGGGGAAAAATACACATACCGTTGTAATCGGGCGAGTTTCTACTTTCAGATGCAACAGGAACTTCTCGAGTTCGTCAATCCGTTCGCGAGATATGGGAGTTTGAAGTTAAGGAATGGTTGAGAAACCATCAAAATTTTCCCAAGTCTGATACTCGAAACCAATAACTACTATGGCCTAGGGCAAAATTACACATGCCGTTGTAATCGGGCGAGTTTCTGCTTTCAGATGCCAAAGGAATTTCTCGAGTTCGTCAATTCGTTCGCGAGATATGGGAGCTTGAAGTTAAGGAATGGTTCTGAATCAATCAAAATTTTCGCAAGTCTGATACTCGAAACCAATAACTACTATGGCCTAGGGCAAAATTACACATACCGTTGTAATCGGGCGAGTCTCTGCTTTCAGATGCAATAGGAATTTCTCGAGATCGTCAATCCGTTCGCGAGATATGGGAGTTTGAAGTTAAGGAATGGTTGAGAGACCATCAAAATTTTCGCAAGTCTGATACTTGAAACCAGTAACTACTATGGCCTAGGGTAAAAGTACACACACCATTGTAATCGGGCGAGTTTCTACTTTCAGATTCAACAGGAATTTCTCGAGATCGTCAATCCGTTCGCGAGATATGGGAGTTTGAATTTAAGGAATGGTTGAGAAACCACCAAAATTTTCGCTGATTTGATTCTCGAAACCAATAACTGGAACGGCCTAGGGGAAAAGTACACGCACCATTTTAATCAGGCGAGTTTCTACTTTCAGATGCAACAGGAATTTCTCGAGTTCGTCAATCCATTCGCGAGATATGGGAGTTTGATGTTAAGGAATGGTTGAGAATCCATCAAAATTTTCGCAAGTCTGATACTCGAAACCAATAACTACTATGGCCTGGGGGAAAAATACACATACCGTTGTAATCGGGCGAGTTTCTACTTTCAGATACAACAGAAATTTCACGAGTTCGTCCATCCGTTCGCGAGATATGGGAGTTTGCACTTAAGGAATGGTTGAGAAACCATCAAAATTTCGCAAGTCTGATACCCGAAACCAATTACTGGAATGGCCTAGGGGAAAAGTACACACACCAATGTAATCGGGCGAGCTTCTACTTTCAGATACAACAGAAATTTCACGAGTTCGTCCATCCGTTCGCGAGATATGGGAGTTTGAACTTAAGGAATGGTTGAGAAACCATCAAAATTCCTCAAGTCTGATACCCGAAACCAATAACTGGAATGGCCTAGGGGAAAAGTACACACACCATTTTAATCAGGCGAGTTTCTACTTTCAGATGCAACAGGAATTTCTCGAGTTCGTCAATCCTTTCGCGAGATATGGGAGTTTGAAGTTAAAGAATGGTTGAGAAACCATCAAAATTTTCGAAATTCTGATACTCGAAACCAATAACAACAAAGGCCTAGGGGAAAAATACACATACCTTTGTAATCGGGCGCGTTTCTACTTTCAGATGCAACAGAAATTTTTCGGATTCGTCAATCTGTTCGCGAAATATCGGAGTTTGGAGTTAAGGGATGGTTGAGAAACTATTAAAATTTTCGCAATTCTGATGCTAGAAACAAAAAACTGGAATGGCCTAGGGGAAAAGTACACACACCATTGTAATCCGGCGAGTTTCTACTTTCAGATGCAACAGGAATTTCTCGAGTTCGCCAACCCGTTCGCGAAATATGGAGTTTGAAGTTAAGGAATGGTTGAGAAACCATCAAAATTTTCGCAAGTCTGATACGCGAAACCAATAACAACAAAGGCCTAGGCGAAAAATACACACACCTTTGTAATCGGGCGCGTTTCTACTTTCAGATGCAACAGAAATTTTTCAGATTCGGCAATCCGTTCGCGAAATATGGGAGTTTGAAGTTAAGGAATTGTTGAGAAACCATCAAAATTTTCGCTGGTCTGATACTCGAGACCAATAGCTGGAACGGCCTAGGGGAAAAGTACACACACCGTTGTAATCGGGTGAGTTTCTACTTTCTGGTGCAACCGGAATTTCTCGCGTTCGTAAACCCGTTGGCGAGATATGGGAGTTTGAAGTTAAGGAATGGTTGAGAAACCATCAAGATTTTCGCTGGTCTGATACTCGAAGCCAATAAGTGGAATGGCGTAGGGAAAAAGTACACACACCATTGTAATCGGGTGAGTTTCTACTTTCTGGTGCAACAGGAATTTCTCGCGTTCGTAAACCCGTTCGCGAGATATGGGAGTTTGCAGTCAAGGAAGGTGGAGAGACCATCAAAATTTTCGCTGGTCTGATACTCCAAAACAATAACTGGAATGGCCTAGTGGAAAAGTTCGCACACCATTGTAATCGGACTAGTTTCTACTTTCAGAAGCAACCGAAATTTTTCGGATTCGTCAATCCGTTCGCAAAATATCGGAGTTTGGAGTTAAGAGATGGTTGAGCAACCATCAAAATTTTCGCTGGTCTGATACTCGAAATCAATAACTACAATGGCCTAGGGGAAAAGTACACACACCATTGTAATCGGGCGAGTTTCTGCTTTCAGATGCAATAGGAATTACTCGAGTTCGACAATCCGTTCGCGAGATATGGTAGTTTGAAATTAAGGAATGGTTGAGAAACCATCAAAATTTTCGCTGGTCTGATACTCGAAACCAATAACTACAATGGCTTGGGGGAAAAGTACACACACCATTGTAATCGGGCGAGTCTCTGCTTTCAGATGCAACAGGAATTTCTCGAGTTCCACAATCTGTTCGCGAGATATGGGAGTTTGAAATTAAGGAACGCCTGAGAAACCATCAAAATTTTCGCAAGTCTGATACTCGAAACCGATAACTACTATGGCCTAGGGCAAAAATACACATACCGTTGTAATCGGGCGAGTTTCTGCTTTCAGATGCAACAGGAATTTCTCGAGTTCGTCAATCCGTTCGCGAGATATGGGAGTTTGAAGTTAAGGAATGGTTGAGAAACCACCAAAATTTTCGCCGATTTGATACTCGAAACCAATAACTGGCATGGCCTAGGGGAAAAGTAAACATACCGTTGAAATCGGGCTAGTTTCTGCTTTCAGATGCAATAGGAATTACTCGAGTTCGTCAATCCGTTCGCGAGATATGGTAGTTTGAAGTTAAGGAATGGTTGAGAATACATCAAAATTTTCGCAAGTCTGATACTCGAAACCAATAACTACTATGGCTTGGGGGAAAAGTACACACACCATTGTAATCGGGCGAGTTTCTACTTTCAGATGCAACAGGAATTTCTCGAGTTCGTCAATCTGTTCGCGAGATATGGGAGTTTGAAGTTAAGGAATGGTTGAGAATACATCAAAATTTTCGCAAGTCTGATACTCGAAACCAATAACTACTATGGCTTGGGGGAAAAGTACACACACCATTGTAATCGGGCGAGTTTCTACTTTCAGATGCAACAGGAATTTCTCGAGTTCGTCAATCTGTTCGCGAGATATGGGTGTTCGAAGTTAAGGAATGGTTGAGAAACCATCAAAATTTTCGCAAGTCTGATACTCGAAACCAATAACTACTATGGCCTAGGGGAAAAATACACATACCGTTGTAATCGGGCGAGTTTCTACTTTCAGATGCAACAGGAATTTATCGAGTTCGTCAATCCGTTCGCGAGATATGGGAGTTTGAAGTTAAGGAATGGTTGAGAAACCATCAATATTTTCGCAAGTCTGATTCCCGAAACCAATAACTACAAAGGCCTAGGGGAAAAATACACATACCGTTGTAATCGGGCGAGTTTCTGCTTTCAGATGCAACAGGAATTTCTCGAGTTCGTCAATCCATTCGCGAGATATGGGAGTTTGAAGTTAAGGAATGGTTGAGAAACCACCAAAATTTTCGCCGATTTGATACTCGAAACCAATAACTGGCATGGCCTAGGGGAAAAGTAAACACACCATTGTAATCGGGCGAGTTTCTACTTTCAGATGCAACAGGAATTTCTCGAGTTCGTCAATCCGTTCGCGAGATATGGGAGTTTGAAATTAAGGAACGCTTGAGAAACCATCAAAATTTTCGCAAGTCTGATACTCGAAACCAATAACTACTATGGCCTAGTGCAAAAATACACATACCGTCGTAATCGGGCGAGTTTCTGCTTTCAGATTCAACAGGAATTTCTCGAGTTCGTCAATCCGTTCGCGAGATATGGGAGTTTGAAGTTAAGGAATGGTTGAGAAACCACCAAAATTTTCGCCGATTTGATACTCGAAACCAATAACTGGCATGGCCTAGGGGAAAAGTAAACACACCATTGTAATCGGGCGAGTTTCTACTTTCAGATGCAACAGGAATTTCTCGAGTTCGTCAATCCGTTCGCGAGATATGGGAGTTTGAAATTAAGGAACGCTTGAGAAACCATCAAAATTTTCGCAAGTCTGATACTCGAAACCAATAACTACTATGGCCTAGTGCAAAAATACACATACCGTCGTAATCGGGCGAGTTTCTGCTTTCAGATTCAACAGGAATTTCTCGAGTTCGTCAATCCGTTCGCGAGATATGGGAGTTTGAAGTTAAGGAATGGTTGAGAAACCACCAAAATTTTCGCTGATTTGATACTCGAAACCAATAACAGGCATGGCCTAGGGGAAAAGTACACACACCATTGCAATCGGGCGAGTTTCTAATTTCAGATGCAACAGGAATTTCTCAAGTTCGTCAATCCGTTCGCGAGATATGGGAGTTTGAAATTAAGGAATGGTTGAGAAACCATCAAAATTTTCGCAAGTCTGATACTCGAAACCAATAACTACTATGGCTTGGGGGAAAAGTACACACACCATTGCAATCGGGCGAGTTTCTACTTCCAGATGCAACAGGAATTTCTCGAGTTCGTCAATCCATTCGCGAGATATGGTAGTTTGAAATTAAGGAATGGTTGAGAAACCATCAAAATTTTCGCTGGTCTGATAATCGAAACCAATAACTGGAATGGCCCATGGAAAAAGTACACATACCGTTGAAATCGGGCTAGTTTCTGCTTTCAGATGCAATAGGAAGTACTCGAGTTCGTCAATCCGTTCGCGAGATATGGTAGTTTGAAGTTAAGGAATGGTTGAGAATACATCAAAATTTTCGCAAGTCTGATACTCGAAACCAATAACTACTATGGCTTGGGGGAAAAGTACACACACCATTTTAATCGGGCGAGTTTCTACTTTCAGATGCAACAGGAATTTCTCGAGTTCGTCAATCTGTTCGCGAGATATGGGAGTTTGAAGTTAAGGAATGGTTGAGGATACATCAAAATTTTCGCAAGTCTGATACTCGAAACCAATAACTACTATGGCTTGGGGGAAAAGTACACACACCATTGTAATCGGGCGAGTTTGTACTTTCAGATGCAACAGGAATTTCTCGAGTTCGTCAATCTGTTCGCGAGATATGGGAGTTCGAAGTTAAGGAATGGTTGAGAAACCATCAAAATTTTCGCAAGTCTGATACTCGAAACCAATAACTACTATGGCCTAGGGGAAAAATACACATACCGTTGTAATCGGGCGAGTTTCTACTTTCAGATGCAACAGGAATTTCTCGAGTTCGTCAATCCGTTCGCGAGATATGGGAGTTTGAAGTTAAGGAATGGTTGAGAAACCATCAAAATTTTCGCAAGTCTGATTCCCGAAACCAATAACTACAAAGGCCTAGGGGAAAAATACACATACCGTTGTAAACGTGCGAGTTTCTACTTTCAGATGCAACAGGAATTTCTCGAGTTCGTCAATCCGTTCGCGAGATATGGGAGTTCGAAGTTAAGGAATGGTTGAGAAACCATCATAATTTTCTCTGGTCTGGTACTCGAAACCAATAACTGGAATGGCCTAGGGGAAAAGTACACACACCGTTGTAATCGGGCGAGTTTCTACTTTCAGATGCAACAGGAATTTCTCGAGTTCGTCAATCCATTCGCGAGATATGGGAGTTTGAAGTTAAGGAATGGTTGAGAAACCATCAAAATTTTCGCAAGTCTGATACTCGAAACCAATAACTACTATGGCTTGGGGGAAAAGTACACACACCATTGTAATCGGGCGAGTTTCTACTTTCAGATGCAACAGGAATTTCTCGAGTTCGTCAATCTGTTCGCGAGATATGGGAGTTTGAAGTTAAGGAATGGTTGAGAATACATCAAAATTTTCGCAAGTCTGATACTCGAAACCAATAACTACTATGGCTTGGGGGAATAGTACACACACCATTGTAATCGGGCGAGTTTCTACTTTCAGATGCTACAGGAATTTCTCGAGTTCGTCAATCTGTTCGCGAGGTATGGGTGTTCGAAGTTAAGGAATGGTTGAGAAACCATCAAAATTTTCGCAAGTCTGATACTCGAAACCAATAACTACTATGGCCTAGGGGAAAAATACACATACCGTTGTAATCGGGCGAGTTTCTACTTTCAGATGCAACAGGAATTTATCGAGTTCGTCAATCCGTTCGCGAGATATGGGAGTTTGAAGTTAAGGAATGGTTGAGAAACCATCAAAATTTTCGCAAGTCTGATTCCCGAAACCAATAACTACAAAGGCCTAGGGGAAAAATACACATACCGTTGTAATCGGGCGAGTTTCTGCTTTCAGATGCAACAGGAATTTCTCGAGTTCGTCAATCCATTCGCGAGATATGGGAGTTTGAAGTTAAGGAATGGTTGAGAATCCATCAAAATTTTCGCAAGTCTGATACTCGAAACCAATAACTACAATGGCTTGGGGGAAAAGTACACACACCATTGTAATCGGGCGAGTCTCTGCTTTCAGATGCAACAGGAATTTCTCGAGTTCCACAATCCGTTCGCGAGATATGGGAGTTTGAAATTAAGGAACGCCTGAGAAACCATCAAAATTTTCGCAAGTCTGATACTCGAAACCAATAACTACTATGGCCTAGGGCAAGAATACACATACCGTTGTAATCGGGCGAGTTTCTGCTTTCAGATGCAACAGGAATTTCTCGAGTTCGTCAATCCGTTCGCGAGATATGGGAGTTTGAAGTTAAGGAATGGTTGAGAAACCACCAAAATTTTCGCCGATTTGATACTCGAAACCAATAACTGGCATGGCCTAGGGGAAAAGTAAACACACCATTGTAATCGGGCGAGTTTCTACTTTCAGATGCAACAGGAATTTCTCGAGTTCGTCAATCCGTTCGCGAGATATGGGAGTTTGAAATTAAGGAACGCTTGAGAAACCATCAAAATTTTCGCTGCTCTGATAATCGAAACCAATAACTGGAATGGCCCATGGAAAAAGTACACATACCGTTGAAATCGGGCTAGTTTCTGCTTTCAGATGCAATAGGAATTACTCGAGTTCGTCAATCCGTTCGCGAGATATGGTAGTTTGAAGTTAAGGAATGGTTGAGAATACATCAAAATTTTCGCAAGTCTGATACTCGAAACCAATAACTACTATGGCTTGGGGGAAAAGTACACACACCATTGTAATCGGGCGAGTTTCTACTTTCAGATGCAACAGGAATTTCTCGAGTTCGTCAATCTGTTCGCGAGATATGGGAGTTTGAAGTTAAGGAATGGTTGAGAAACCATCAAAATTTTCGCAAGTCTGATTCCCGAAACCAATAACTACAAAGGCCTAGGGGAAAAATACACATACCGTTGTAATCGGGCGAGTTTCTGCTTTCAGATGCAACAGGAATTTCTCGAGTTCGTCAATCCATTCGCGAGATATGGCAGTTTGAAGTTAAGGAATGGTTGAGAATCCATCAAAATTTTCGCAAGTCTGATACTCGAAACCAATAACTACAATGGCTTGGGGGAAAAGTACACACACCATTGTAATCGGGCGAGTCTCTGCTTTCAGATGCAACAGGAATTTCTCGAGTTCCACAATCCGTTCGCGAGATATGGGAGTTTGAAATTAAGGAACGCCTGAGAAACCATCAAAATTTTCGCAAGTCTGATACTCGAAACCAATAACTACTATGGCCTAGGGCAAGAATACACATACCGTTGTAATCGGGCGAGTTTCTGCTTTCAGATGCAACAGGAATTTCTCGAGTTCGTCAATCCGTTCGCGAGATATGGGAGTTTGAAGTTAAGGAATGGTTGAGAAACCACCAAAATTTTCGCCGATTTGATACTCGAAACCAATAACTGGCATGGCCTAGGGGAAAAGTAAACACACCATTGTAATCGGGCGAGTTTCTACTTTCAGATGCAACAGGAATTTCTCGAGTTCGTCAATCCGTTCGCGAGATATGGGAGTTTGAAATTAAGGAACGTTTGAGAAACCATCAAAATTTTCGCTGGTCTGATAATCGAAACCAATAACTGGAATGGCCCATGGAAAAAGTACACATACCGTTGAAATCGGGCTAGTTTCTGCTTTCAGATGCAATAGGAATTACTCGAGTTCGTCAATCCGTTCGCGAGATATGGTAGTTTGAAGTTAAGGAATGGTTGAGAATACATCAAAATTTTCGCAAGTCTGATACTCGAAACCAATAACTACTATGGCTTGGGGGAAAAGTACACACACCATTGTAATCGGGCGAGTTTCTACTTTCAGATGCAACAGGAATTTCTCGAGTTCGTCAATCTGTTCGCGAGATATGGGAGTTTGAAGTTAAGGAATGGTTGAGAATACATCAAAATTTTCGCAAGTCTGATTCCCGAAACCAATAACTACAAAGGCCTAGGGGAAAAATACACATACCGTTGTAATCGGGCGAATTTCTGCTTTCAGATGCAACAGGAATTTCTCGAGTTCGTCAATCCATTCGCGAGATATGGGAGTTTGAAGTTAAGGAATGGTTGAGAATCCATCAAAATTTTCGCAAGTCTGATACTCGAAACCAATAACTACAATGGCTTGGGGGAAAAGTACACACACCATTGTAATCGGGCGAGTCTCTGCTTTCAGATGCAACAGGAATTTCTCGAGTTCCACAATCCGTTCGCGAGATATGGGAGTTTGAAATTAAGGAACGCCTGAGAAACCATCAAAATTTTCGCAAGTCTGATACTCGAAACCAATAACTACTATGGCCTAGGGCAAGAATACACATACCGTTGTAATCGGGCGAGTTTCTGCTTTCAGATGCAACAGGAATTTCTCGAGTTCGTCAATCCGTTCGCGAGATATGGGAGTTTGAAGTTAAGGAATGGTTGAGAAACCACCAAAATTTTCGCCGATTTGATACTCGAAACCAATAACTGGCATGGCCTAGGGGAAAAGTAAGCACACCATTGTAATCGGGCGAGTTTCTACTTTCAGATGCAACAGGAATTTCTCGAGTTCGTCAATCCGTTCGCGAGATATGGGAGTTTGAAATTAAGGAACGCTTGAGAAACCATCAAAATTTTCGCAAGTCTGATACTCGAAAACAATAACTACTATGGCCTAGTGCAAAAATACACATACCGTCGTAATCGGGCGAGTTTCTGCTTTCAGATTCAACAGGAATTTCTCGAGTTCGTCAATCCGTTCGCGAGATATGGGAGTTTGAAGTTAAGGAATGGTTGAGAAACCACCAAAATTTTCGCTGATTTGATACTCGAAACCAATAACAGGCATGGCCTAGGGGAAAAGTACACACACCATTGCAATCGGGCGAGTTTCTAATTTCAGATGCAACAGGAATTTCTCAAGTTCGTCAATCCGTTCGCGAGATATGGGAGTTTGAAATTAAGGAATGGTTGAGAAACCATCAAAATTTTCGCAAGTCTGATACTCGAAACCAATAACTACTATGGCTTGGGGGAAAAGTACACACACCATTGCAATCGGGCGAGTTTCTACTTCCAGATGCAACAGGAATTTCTCGCGTTCGTCAATCCATTCGCGAGATATGGTAGTTTGAAATTAAGGAATGGTTGAGAAACCATCAAAATTTTCGCTGGTCTGATAATCGAAACCAATAACTGGAATGGCCCATGGAAAAAGTACACATACCGTTGAAATCGGGCTAGTTTCTGCTTTCAGATGCAATAGGAAGTACTCGAGTTCGTCAATCCGTTCGCGAGATATGGTAGTTTGAAGTTAAGGAATGGTTGAGAATACATCAAAATTTTCGCAAGTCTGATACTCGAAACCAATAACTACTATGGCTTGGGGGAAAAGTACACACACCATTTTAATCGGGCGAGTTTCTACTTTCAGATGCAACAGGAATTTCTCGAGTTCGTCAATCTGTTCGCGAGATATGGGAGTTTGAAGTTAAGGAATGGTTGAGAATACATCAAAATTTTCGCAAGTCTGATACTCGAAACCAATAACTACTATGGCTTGGGGGAATAGTACACACACCATTGTAATCGGGCGAGTTTCTACTTTCAGATGCTACAGGAATTTCTCGAGTTCGTCAATCTGTTCGCGAGATATGGGTGTTCGAAGTTAAGGAATGGTTGAGAAACCATCAAAATTTTCGCAAGTCTGATACTCGAAACCAATAACTACCATGGCCTAGGGGAAAAATACACATACCGTTGTAATCGGGCGAGTTTCTACTTTCAGATGCAACAGGAATTTATCGAGTTCGTCAATCCGTTCGCGAGATATGGGAGTTTGAAGTTAAGGAATGGTTGAGAAACCATCAAAATTTTCGCAAGTCTGATTCCCGAAACCAATAACTACAAAGGCCTAGGGGAAAAATACACATACCGTTGTAATCGGGCGAGTTTCTGCTTTCAGATGCAACAGGAATTTCTCGAGTTCGTCAATCCATTCGCGAGATATGGGAGTTTGAAGTTAAGGAATGGTTGAGAATCCATCAAAATTTTCGCAAGTCTGATACTCGAAACCAATAACTACAATGGCTTGGGGGAAAAGTACACACACCATTGTAATCGGGCGAGTCTCTGCTTTCAGATGCAACAGGAATTTCTCGAGTTCCACAATCCGTTCGCGAGATATGGGAGTTTGAAATTAAGGAACGCCTGAGAAACCATCAAAATTTTCGCAAGTCTGATTCCCGAAACCAATAACTACAAAGGCCTAGGGGAAAAATACACATACCGTTGTAATCGGGCGAGTTTCTGCTTTCAGATGCAACAGGAATTTCTCGAGTTCGTCAATCCATTCGCGAGATATGGCAGTTTGAAGTTAAGGAATGGTTGAGAATCCATCAAAATTTTCGCAAGTCTGATACTCGAAACCAATAACTACAATGGCTTGGGGGAAAAGTACACACACCATTGTAATCGGGCGAGTCTCTGCTTTCAGATGCAACAGGAATTTCTCGAGTTCCACAATCCGTTCGCGAGATATGGGAGTTTGAAATTAAGGAACGCCTGAGAAACCATCAAAATTTTCGCAAGTCTGATACTCGAAACCAATAACTACTATGGCCTAGGGCAAGAATACACATACCGTTGTAATCGGGCGAGTTTCTGCTTTCAGATGCAACAGGAATTTCTCGAGTTCGTCAATCCGTTCGCGAGATATGGGAGTTTGAAGTTAAGGAATGGTTGAGAAACCACCAAAATTTTCGCCGATTTGATACTCGAAACCAATAACTGGCATGGCCTAGGGGAAAAGTAAACACACCATTGTAATCGGGCGAGTTTCTACTTTCAGATGCAACAGGAATTTCTCGAGTTCGTCAATCCGTTCGCGAGACATGGGAGTTTGAAATTAAGGAACGTTTGAGAAACCATCAAAATTTTCGCTGGTCTGATAATCGAAACCAATAACTGGAATGGCCCATGGAAAAAGTACACATACCGTTGAAATCGGGTTAGTTTCTGCTTTCAGATGCAATAGGAATTACTCGAGTTCGTCAATCCGTTCGCGAGATATGGTAGTTTGAAGTTAAGGAATGGTTGAGAATACATCAAAATTTTCGCAAGTCTGATACTCGAAACCAATAACTACTATGGCTTGGGGGAAAAGTACACACACCATTGTAATCGGGCGAGTTTCTACTTTCAGATGCAACAGGAATTTCTCGAGTTCGTCAATCTGTTCGCGAGATATGGGAGTTTGAAGTTAAGGAATGGTTGAGAATACATCAAAATTTTCGCAAGTCTGATACTCGAAACCAATAACTACTATGGCCTAGGGGAAAAATACACATACCGTTGTAATCGGGCGAGTTTCTACTTTCAGATGCAACAGGAATTTATCGAGTTCGTCAATCCGTTCGCGAGATATGGGAGTTTGAAGTTAAGGAATGGTTGAGAAACCATCTAAATTTTCGCAAGTCTGATTCCCGAAACCAATAACTACAAAGGCCTAGGGGAAAAATACACATACCGTTGTAATCGGGCGAGTTTCTGCTTTCAGATGCAACAGGAATTTCTCGAGTTCGTCAATCCATTCGCGAGATATGGGAGTTTGAAGTTAAGGAATGGTTGAGAATCCATCAAAATTTTCGCAAGTCTGATACTCGAAACCAATAACTACAATGGCTTGGGGGAAAAGTACACACACCATTGTAATCGGGCGAGTCTCTGCTTTCAGATGCAACAGGAATTTCTCGAGTTCCACAATCCGTTCGCGAGATATGGGAGTTTGAAATTAAGGAACGCCTGAGAAACCATCAAAATTTTCGCAAGTCTGATACTCGAAACCAATAACTACTATGGCCTAGGGCAAGAATACACATACCGTTGTAATCGGGCGAGTTTCTGCTTTCAGATGCAACAGGAATTTCTCGAGTTCGTCAATCCGTTCGCGAGATATGGGAGTTTGAAATTAAGGAACGCTTGAGAAACCATCAAAATTTTCGCAAGTCTGATACTCGAAAACAATAACTACTATGGCCTAGTGCAAAAATACACATACCGTCGTAATCGGGCGAGTTTCTGCTTTCAGATTCAACAGGAATTTCTCGAGTTCGTCAATCCGTTCGCGAGATATGGGAGTTTGAAGTTAAGGAATGGTTGAGAAACCACCAAAATTTTCGCTGATTTGATACTCGAAACCAATAACAGGCATGGCCTAGGGGAAAAGTACACACACCATTGCAATCGGGCGAGTTTCTAATTTCAGATGCAACAGGAATTTCTCAAGTTCGTCAATCCGTTCGCGAGATATGGGAGTTTGAAATTAAGGAATGGTTGAGAAACCATCAAAATTTTCGCAAGTCTGATACTCGAAACCAATAACTACTATGGCTTGGGGGAAAAGTACACACACCATTGCAATCGGGCGAGTTTCTACTTCCAGATGCAACAGGAATTTCTCGAGTTCGTCAATCCATTCGCGAGATATGGTAGTTTGAAATTAAGGAATGGTTGAGAAACCATCAAAATTTTCGCTGGTCTGATAATCGAAACCAATAACTGGAATGGCCCATGGAAAAAGTACACATACCGTTGAAATCGGGCTAGTTTCTGCTTTCAGATGCAATAGGAAGTACTCGAGTTCGTCAATCCGTTCGCGAGATATGGTAGTTTGAAGTTAAGGAATGGTTGAGAATACATCAAAATTTTCGCAAGTCTGATACTCGAAACCAATAACTACTATGGCTTGGGGGAAAAGTACACACACCATTTTAATCGGGCGAGTTTCTACTTTCAGATGCAACAGGAATTTCTCGAGTTCGTCAATCTGTTCGCGAGATATGGGAGTTTGAAGTTAAGGAATGGTTGAGAATACATCAAAATTTTCGCAAGTCTGATACTCGAAACCAATAACTACTATGTCTTGGGGGAAAAGTACACACACCATTGTAATCGGGCGAGTTTGTACTTTCAGATGCAACAGGAATTTCTCGAGTTCGTCAATCTGTTCGCGAGATATGGGAGTTCGAAGTTAAGGAATGGTTGAGAAACCATCAAAATTTTCGCAAGTCTGATACTCGAAACCAATAACTACTATGGCCTAGGGGAAAAATACACATACCGTTGTAATCGGGCGAGTTTCTACTTTCAGATGCAACAGGAATTTCTCGAGTTCGTCAATCCGTTCGCGAGATATGGGAGTTTGAAGTTAAGGAATGGTTGAGAAACCATCAAAATTTTCGCAAGTCTGATTCCCGAAACCAATAACTACAAAGGCCTAGGGGAAAAATACACATACCGTTGTAAACGTGCGAGTTTCTACTTTCAGATGCAACAGGAATTTCTCGAGTTCGTCAATCCGTTCGCGAGATATGGGAGTTCGAAGTTAAGGAATGGTTGAGAAACCATCATAATTTTCTCTGGTCTGATACTCGAAACCAATAACTGGAATGGCCTAGGGGAAAAGTACACACACCGTTGTAATCGGGCGAGTTTCTACTTTCAGATGCAACAGGAATTTCTCGAGTTCGTCAATTCATTCGCGAGATATGGGAGTTTGAAGTTAAGGAATGGTTGAGAAACCATCAAAATTTTCGCAAGTCTGATACTCGAAACCAATAACTACTATGGCTTGGGGGAAAAGTACACACACCATTGTAATCGGGCGAGTTTCTACTTTCAGATGCAACAGGAATTTCTCGAGTTCGTCAATCTGTTCGCGAGATATGGGAGTTTGAAGTTAAGGAATGGTTGAGAATACATCAAAATTTTCGCAAGTCTGATACTCGAAACCAATAACTACTATGGCTTGGGGGAAAAGTACACACACCATTGTAATCGGGCGAGTTTCTACTTTCAGATGCTACAGGAATTTGTCGAGTTCGTCAATCTGTTCGCGAGATATGGGTGTTCGAAGTTAAGGAATGGTTGAGAAACCATCAAAATTTTCGCAAGTCTGATACTCGAAACCAATAACTACTATGGCCTAGGGGAAAAATACACATACCGTTGTAATCGGGCGAGTTTCTACTTTCAGATGCAACAGGAATTTATCGAGTTCGTCAATCCGTTCGCGAGATATGGGAGTTTGAAGTTAAGGAATGGTTGAGAAACCATCAAAATTTTCGCAAGTCTGATTCCCGAAACCAATAACTACAAAGGCCTAGGGGAAAAATACACATACCGTTGTAATCGGGCGAGTTTCTGCTTTCAGATGCAACAGGAATTTCTCGAGTTCGTCAATCCATTCGCGAGATATGGGAGTTTGAAGTTAAGGAATGGTTGAGAATCCATCAAAATTTTCGCAAGTCTGATACTCGAAACCAATAACTATAATGGCTTGGGGGAAAAGTACACACACCATTGTAATCGGGCGAGTCTCTGCTTTCAGATGCAACAGGAATTTCTCGAGTTCCACAATCCGTTCGCGAGATATGGGAGTTTGAAATTAAGGAACGCCTGAGAAACCATCAAAATTTTCGCAAGTCTGATACTCGAAACCAATAACTACTATGGCCTAGGGCAAGAATACACATACCGTTGTAATCGGGCGAGTTTCTGCTTTCAGATGCAACAGGAATTTCTCGAGTTCGTCAATCCGTTCGCGAGATATGGGAGTTTGAAGTTAAGGAATGGTTGAGAAACCACCAAAATTTTCGCCGATTTGATACTCGAAACCAATAACTGGCATGGCCTAGGGGAAAAGTAAACACACCATTGTAATCGGGCGAGTTTCTACTTTCAGATGCAACAGGAATTTCTCGAGTTCGTCAATCCGTTCGCGAGATATGGGAGTTTGAAATTAAGGAACGCTTGAGAAACCATCAAAATTTTCGCAAGTCTGATACTCGAAACCAATAACTACTATGGCTTGGGGGAAAAGTACACACACCATTGCAATCGGGCGAGTTTCTACTTCCAGATGCAACAGGAATTTCTCGAGTTCGTCAATCCATTCGCGAGATATGGTAGTTTGAAATTAAGGAATGGTTGAGAAACCATCAAAATTTTCGCTGGTCTGATAATCGAAACCAATAACTGGAATGGCCCATGGAAAAAGTACACATACCGTTGAAATCGGGCTAGTTTCTGCTTTCAGATGCAATAGGAAGTACTCGAGTTCGTCAATCCGTTCGCGAGATATGGAAGTTTGAAGTTAAGGAATGGTTGAGAATACATCAAAATTTTCGCAAGTCTGATACTCGAAACCAATAACTACTATGGCTTGGGGGAAAAGTACACACACCATTGTAATCGGGCGAGTTTCTACTTTCAGATGCAACAGGAATTTCTCGAGCTCGTCAATCTGTTCGCGAGATATGGGAGTTCGAAGTTAAGGAATGGTTGAGAAACCATCAAAATTTTCGCAAGTCTGATACTCGAAACCAATAACTACTATGGTCTAGGGGAAAAATACACATACCGTTGTAATCGGGCGAGTTTCTACTTTCAGATGCAACAGGAATTTCTCGAGTTCGTCAATCCGTTCGCGAGATATGGGAGTTTGAAGTTAAGGAATGGTTGAGAAACCACCAAAATTTTCGCTGATTTGATACTCGAAACCAATAACAGGCATGGCCTAGGGGAAAAGTACACACACCATTGCAATCGGGCGAGTTTCTAATTTCAGATGCAACAGGAATTTCTCAAGTTCGTCAATCCGTTCGCGAGATATGGGAGTTTGAAATTAAGGAATGGTTGAGAAACCATCAAAATTTTCGCAAGTCTGATACTCGAAACCAATAACTACTATGGCTTGGGGGAAAAGTACACACACCGTTGCAATCGGGCGAGTTTCTACTTCCAGATGCAACAGGAATTTCTCGAGTTCGTCAATCCATTCGCGAGATATGGTAGTTTGAAGTTAAGGAATGGTTGAGAATACATCAAAATTTTCGCTAGTCTGATACTCGAACCAATAACTACTATGGCTTGGGGGAAAAGTACACACACCATTTTAATCGGGCGAGTTTCTACTTTCAGATGCAGCAGGAATTTCTCCAGTTCGTCAATCTGTTCGCGAGATATGGGAGTTTGAAGTTAAGGAATGGTTGAGAATACATCAAAATTTTCGCAAGTCTGATACTCGAAACCAATAACTACTATGGCTTGGGGGAAAAGTACACACACCATTGTAATCGGGCGAGTTTCTACTTTCAGATGCAACAGGAATTTCTCGAGTTCGTCAATCTGTTCGCGAGATATGGGAGTTCGAAGTTAAGGAATGGTTGAGAAACCATCAAAATTTTCGCAAGTCTGATACTCGAAACCAATAACTACTATGGCCTAGGGGAAAAATACACATACCGTTGTAATCGGGCGAGTTTCTACTTTCAGATGCAACAGGAATTTCTCGAGTTCGTCAATCCGTTCGCGAGATATGGGAGTTTGAAGTTAAGGAATGGTTGAGAAACCATCAAAATTTTCGCAAGTCTGATTCCCGAAACCAATAACTACAAAGGCCTAGGGGAAAAATACACATACCGTTGTAAACGTGCGAGTTTCTACTTTCAGATGCAACAGGAATTTCTCGAGTTCGTCAATCCGTTCGCGAGATATGGGAGTTCGAAGTTAAGGAATGGTTGAGAAACCATCATAATTTTCTCTGGTCTGATACTCGAAACCAATAACTGGAATGGCCTAGGGGAAAAGTACACACACCGTTGTAATCGGGCGAGTTTCTACTTTCAGATGCAACAGGAATTTCTCGAGTTCGTCAATCCATTCGCGAGATATGGGAGTTTGAAGTTAAGGAATGGTTGAGAAACCATCAAAATTTTCGCAAGTCTGATACTCGAAACCAATAACTACTATGGCTTGGGGGAAAAGTACACACACCATTGTAATCGGGCGAGTTTCTACTTTCAGATGCAACAGGAATTTCTCGAGTTCGTCAATCTGTTCGCGAGATATGGGAGTTTGAAGTTAAGGAATGGTTGAGAATACATCAAAATTTTCGCAAGTCTGATACTCGAAACCAATAACTACTATGGCTTGGGGGAAAAGTACACACACCATTGTAATCGGGCGTGTTTCTACTTTCAGATGCTACAGGAATTTCTCGAGTTCGTCAATCTGTTCGCGAGATATGGGTGTTCGAAGTTAAGGAATGGTTGAGAAACCATCAAAATTTTCGCAAGTCTGATACTCGAAACCAATAACTACTATGGCCTAGGGGAAAAATACACATACCGTTGTAATCGGGCGAGTTTCTACTTTCAGATGCAACAGGAATTTATCGAGTTCGTCAATCCGTTCGCGAGATATGGGAGTTTGAAGCTAAGGAATGGTTGAGAAACCATCAAAATTTTCGCAAGTCTGATTCCCGAAACCAATAACTACAAAGGCCTAGGGGAAAAATACACATACCGTTGTAATCGGGCGAGTTTCTGCTTTCAGATGCAACAGGAATTTCTCGAGTTCGTCAATCCATTCGCGAGATATGGGAGTTTGAAGTTAAGGAATGGTTGAGAATCCATCAAAATTTTCGCAAGTCTGATACTCGAAACCAATAACTACAATGGCCTAGGGCAAGAATACACATACCGTTGTAATCGGGCGAGTTTCTGCTTTCAGATGCAACAGGAATTTCTCGAGTTCGTCAATCCGTTCGCGAGATATGGGAGTTTGAAGTTAAGGAATGGTTGAGAAACCACCAAAATTTTCGCCGATTTGATACTCGAAACCAATAACTGGCATGGCCTAGGGGAAAAGTAAACACACCATTGTAATCGGGCGAGTTTCTACTTTCAGATGCAACAGGAATTTCTCGAGTTCGTCAATCCGTTCGCGAGATATGGGAGTTTGAAATTAAGGAACGCTTGAGAAACCATCAAAATTTTCGCAAGTCTGATACTCGAAACCAATAACTACTATGGCTTGGGGGAAAAGTACACACACCATTGCAATCGGGCGAGTTTCTACTTCCAGATGCAACAGGAATTTCTCGAGTTCGTCAATCCATTCGCGAGATATGGTAGTTTGAAATTAAGGAATGGTTGAGAAACCATCAAAATTTTCGCTGGTCTGATAATCGAAA